>NC_086447.1:276845403-277212903 GCF_028390025.1 Pseudophryne corroboree | reverse complement strand
CTGAACACCTCACAATATTGTTTTTAGGCCAAAAGGTTGCACCGAGGTAACGGGATGACTAAGCTAAGTGACCCAAGTGGCCGGCACAAACACTTGGCCCATCTAGGAGTGGCACTGCAGTGTCAGACAGGATGGCACTTTTAAAAACTAGGCCCCAAAGAGCACATAATGCAAAGAAGAAAAAGAGGGTCAAGATGAAATTGTCCTAGGGACCTCCCATGTCCTGTTGTATAAACAGGACATGCACACTTTAACAAACCACTCATTTCAGTGACATGACTGTGGCTGTATTGATTGGTTGGTTTGGGCCCCGACCAAAAAAGAAGCAATTAATCTCTCCTTGCCCAAACTGGCTCTACAGAGGCAAGATGTTGTTCTCATCTTCAGTTCCTCTCCCCCTCCAGTGTTTACATCCTCATCCTCACAGAGAAATAATATTCAAACAAACAAAACCGCATCACTTAGGTGTCAGTGGACTGCTTCTGTTATTGCCCAAATTTTCTGAACTTGACAATGATTTATGATGAATGCGCTGCATGTGACGTATAAACAGAGACGGTGCTAACTGCTCAGCAATGTCTGCAAAGCAGGGTGCGCCAGGCTGGAGAGCCTGCTACCTTGCTGATGCACCATGTTGCTGCTGGCTATCGCTGCACCTGTCCCACTGTGACAGGCAGCAGCGTCGGCAGTATGAACAGATCTCCTCCTGTCCTGTGTGTCACCCCCCCTCTCCTCCTTGCTCCTCCCCGCTGCCCATGTCAGATGGAAGATAGGCAGCAGCGTTGCCTCCCCCCCAACTCTTCTCCTACCTCCCTTCTGTCACTGAAGATACAGCAGTCTGCAGCGTCAGATAGGGGACACAGATAGGAAGTCACATGATTTACAGTACACACGTGACTGTGCACTGTCTGACTCTGGACTCTGGAGGAGCAAGCTGTCGTGTGAAGAGGAGCAGCCAGCCAGTGTAGCAGCCTGCAGCACTAGTAACCAGCCACAGAGGAGCTGACTGAGATAAATTCTGCTGCTGATAAACAAAGGAGTAGTAGTATCATATGCATGTCTGCTGGGGGGGGGGGTTACCATATTCATGTCTGCATACCCACCAACCGTACCTTTTTGGCAGTTACAGTACCTTTTTTTAAGGTCTGTACTGATTTTTGGCTCTCCAAACTTCCATTAAAAGTACCATATTCATGTGTGCTGGGGAAGGCGGGGAGTACCATATTCATGTGTGCTGGGGGGAGTACCATATTCATGTGTGCTGGGGAGGAGGAGGAGTACCATATTCATGTGTACTGGGGGGAGTACCATATTCATGTGTGCTGGGGAGGGCGGGGAGTACCATATTCATGTGTGCTGGGGGGAGTACCATGTTCATGTGTGTTGGGGAGGGTGGGGAGTACCATATTCATGTGTGCTGGGGGGGAGTACCATATTCATGTGTGCTGGGGGGAGTACCATGTTCATGTGTGCTGGGGAGGGCGGGGAGTACCATATTCATGTGTGCTGGGGGGAGTACCATATTCATGTGTGCTGGGGAGGGCGGGGAGTACCATATTCATGTGTGCTGAGGGGAGTACCATGTTCATGTGTGCTGGGGAGGGCGGGGAGTACCATATTCATGTGTGCTGAGGGGAGTACCATGTTCATGTGTGCTGGGGAGGAGGAGGAGTACCATATTCATGTATGCTGGGGGGAGTACCATGTTCATGTGTGCTGGGGAGGAGGAGGAGTACTATATTCATGTGTGCTGGGGGGAGTACCACATTCATGTGTGCTGGGGAGGGCGGGGAGTACCATATTCATGTGTGCTGGGGGGAGTACCATGTTCATGTGTGCTGGGGAGGGCGGGGAGTACCATATTCATGTGTGCTTGGGGTAGTACCATATTCATGTGTGCTGGGGGGAGTACCATGTTCATGTGTGCTGGGGAGGAGGAGGAGTACCATTATCATGTGTGCTGGGGGGAGTACCATATTCATGTGTGCTGGGGAGGGCGGGGAGAACCATATTCATGTGTGCTGGGAGGAGTACCATATTCATGTGTGCTGGGGAGGGCGGGGAGTACCATATTCATGTGTGCTGGAGGGAGTACTATGTTCATGTGTGCTGGGGAGGGCGGCGAGTACCATATTCATGTGTGCTGGGGGGAGTACCATATTCATGTGTGCTGGGGGGAGTACCATGTTCATTTGTGCTGGGGAGGGCGGGGAGTACCATATTCATGTGTGCTGGGGGGAGTACCATATTCATGTGTGCTGTGGAGGGCGGGGAGTACCATATTCATGTGTGCTGGGGGGAGTACCATGTTCATGTGTGCTGGGGAGGAGGAGGAGTACCATATTCATGTGTGCTGGGGGGAGTACCATATTCATGTGTGCTGGGGAGGGCGGGGAGTACCATATTCATGTGTGCTGGGGGGAGTACCATGTTCATGTGTGCTGGGGAGGGCGGGGAGTACCATATTCATGTGTTCTGGGGGAGTACCATATTCATGTGTGCTGGGGGGGAGTACCATGTTCATGTGTGCTGGGGAGGGCGGGGAGTACCATATTCATGTGTGCTGGGGGGAGTACCATATTCATGTGTGCTGGGGAGGGCGGGGAGTACTATATTCATGTGTGCTGGGGGGAGTACCATGTTCATGTGTGCTGGGGAGGAGGAGGAGTACAATATTCATGTGTGCTGGGGGGAGTACCATATTCATGTGTGCTGGGGAGGGCGGGGAGTACCATATTCATGTGTGCTGGTGGGAGTACCATGTTCATGTGTGCTGGGAGGAGGAGTACCATATTCATGTGTGCTGGGGAGGGCGGGGAGTACCATATTCATGTGTGCTGGGGGGAGTACCATGTTCATGTGTGCTGGGGAGGAGGAGGAGTACCATATTCACGTGTGCTGGGGGGAGTACCATATTCATGTGTGCTGGGGAGGGCGGGGAGTACCATATTCATGTGTGCTGAGGGGAGTACCATGTTCATGTGTGCTGGGGAGGAGGAGGAGTACCATATTCATGTGTGCTGGGGGGAGTACCATGTTCATGTGTGCTGGGGAGGAGGAGGAGTACTATATTCATGTGTGCTGGGGGGAGTACCACATTCATGTGTGCTGGGGAGGGCGGGGAGTACCATATTCATGTGTGCTGGGGGGAGTACCATGTTCATGTGTGCTGGGGAGGGCGGGGAGTACCATATTCATGTGTGCTTGGGGTAGTACCATATTCATGTGTGCTGGGGGGAGTACCATGTTCATGTGTGCTGGGGAGGGCGGGGAGTACCATATTCATGTGTGCTGGGGGGAGTACCATATTCATGTGTGCTGGGGAGGGCGGGGAGTACCATATTCATGTGTGCTGGGGGGAGTACCATGTTCATGTGTGCTGGGGTGGAGGAGGAGTACCATATTCATGTGTGCTGGGGGGAGTATCATATTCATGTGTGCTGGGGAGGGCGGGGAGTACCATATTCATGTGTGCTGGGGGGCGTTCCATGTTCATGTGTGCTGGGGAGGGCGGGGAGTACCATATTCATGTGTGCTGGGGGGAGTACCATATTCATGTGTGCTGGGGGGAGTACCATATTCATGTGTGCTGTGGAGGGCGGGGAGTACCATATTCATGTGTGCTGGGGGGAGTACCATGTTCATGT
The DNA here is from genome assembly GCF_028390025.1 of Pseudophryne corroboree. Taxonomy (NCBI): domain Eukaryota; kingdom Metazoa; phylum Chordata; class Amphibia; order Anura; family Myobatrachidae; genus Pseudophryne; species Pseudophryne corroboree. Next base: position 277,209,256 of record NC_086447.1, on the reverse strand, counting down.
GTGCTGGGGAGGAGGAGGAGTACCATATTCATGTGTGCTGGGGGAAGTACCATATTCATGTGTGCTGGGGAGGGCGGGGAGTACCATATTCATGTGTGCTGGGGGGAGTACCATGTTCATGTGTGCTGGGGGGAGTACCATGTTCATGTGTGCTGGGGAGGAGGAGGAGTACCATATTCATGTGTGCTGGGGGGAGTACCATATTCATGTGTGCTGGGGAGGGCGGGGAGTACCATATTCATGTGTGCTGGGGGGAGTACCAAGTTCATGTGTGCTGGGGAGGGCGGGGAGTACCATATTCATGTGTGCTGGGGGGAGTACCATATTCATGTGTGCTGGGGGGAGTACCATGTTCATGTGTGCTGGGGGGAGTACCATATTCATGTGTGCTGGGGAGGGCGGGGAGTACTATATTCATGTGTGCTGGGGGGAGTACCATGTTCATGTGTGCTGGGGAGGAGGAGGAGTACAATATTCATGTGTGCTGGGGGGAGTACCATATTCATGTGTGCTGGGGAGGGCGGGGAGTACCATATTCATGTGTGCTGGTGAGAGTACCATGTTCATGTGTGCTGGGGAGGAGGAGGAGGAGTACCATATTCATGTGTGCTGGGGGGAGTACCATATTCATGTGTGCTGGGGAGGGCGGGGAGTACCATATTCATGTGTGCTGGGGGGAGTACCATGTTCATGTGTGCTGGGGAGGAGGAGGAGTACCATATTCATGTGTGCTGGGGGGAGTACCATATTCATGTGTGCTGGGGAGGGCGGGGAGTACCATATTCATGTGTGCTGGGGGGAGTACCATGTTCATGTGTGCTGGGGAGGAGGAGGAGTACCATATTCATGTGTACTGGGGGGAGTACCATGTTCATGTGTGCTGGGGAGGAGGAGGAGTACCATATTCATGTGTGCTGGGGGGAGTACCACATTCATGTGTGTTGGGGAGGGCGGGGAGTACCATATTCATGTGTGCTGGGGGGGAGTACCATGTTCATGTGTGCTGGGGAGGGCGGGGAGTACCATATTCATGTGTGCTGGGGGGAGTACCATGTTCATGTGTGCTGGGGAGGAGGAGGAGTACCATATTCATGTGTGCTGGGGGGAGTACCATATTCATGTGTGCTGGGGAGGGCGGGGAGTACCATATTCATGTGTGCTGGGGGGAGTACCATGTTCATGTGTGCTGGGGAGGGCGGGGAGTACCATATTCATATGTGCTGGGGGGAGTACCATATTCATGTGTGCTGGGGGGAGTACCATGTTCATGTGTGCTGGGGAGGGCGGGGAGTACCATATTCATGTGTGCTGGGGGGAGTACCATATTCATGTGTGCTGGGGAGGGCGGGGAGTACTATATTCATGTGTGCTGGGGGGAGTACCATGTTCATGTGTGCTGGGGAGGAGGAGGAGTACAATATTCATGTGTGCTGGGGGGAGTACCATATTCATGTGTGCTGGGGAGGGCGGGGAGTACCATATTCATGTGTGCTGGTGGGAGTACCATGTTCATGTGTGCTGGGAGGAGGAGTACCATATTCATGTGTGCTGGGGAGGGCGGGGAGTACCATATTCATGTGTGCTGGGGGGAGTACCATATTCATGTGTGCTGGGGAGGGCGGGGAGTACCATATTCATGTGTGCTGGGGGGAGTACCATGTTCATGTGTGCTGGGGAGGAGGAGGAGTACCATATTCATGTGTGCTGGGGGGAGTACCATATTCATGTGTGCTGGGGAGGGCGGGGAGTACCATATTCATGTGTGCTGAGGGGAGTACCATGTTCATGTGTGCTGGGGAGGAGGAGGAGTACCATATTCATGTGTGCTGGGGGGAGTACCATGTTCATGTGTGCTGGGGTGGAGGAGGAGTACTATATTCATGTGTGCTGGGGGGAGTACCACATTCATGTGTGCTGGGGAGTGCGGGGAGTACCATATTCATGTGTGCTGGGGGGAGTACCATGTTCATGTGTGCTGGGGAGGAGGAGGAGTACCATATTCACGTGTGCTGGGGGGAGTACCATATTCATGTGTGCTGGGGAGGGCGGGGAGTACCATATTCATGTGTGCTGAGGGGAGTACCATATTCATGTGTGCTGTGGAGGGCGGGGAGTACCATATTCATGTGTGCTGGGGGGAGTACCATGTTCATGTGTGCTGGGGAGGAGGAGGAGTACCATATTCATGTGTGCTGGGGGAAGTACCATATTCATGTGTGCTGGGGAGGGCGGGGATTACCATATTCATGTGTGCTGGGGGGAGTACCATGTTCATGTGTGCTGGGGGGAGTACCATGTTCATGTGTGCTGGGGAGGAGGAGGAGTACCATATTCATGTGTGCTGGGGGGAGTACCATATTCATGTGTGCTGGGGAGGGCGGGGAGTACCATATTCATGTGTGCTGGGGGGAGTACCATGTTCATGTGTGCTGGGGAGGGCGGGGAGTACCATATTCATGTGTGCTGGGGGGAGTACCATATTCATGTGTGCTGGGGGGAGTACCATGTTCATGTGTGCTGGGGGGAGTACCATATTCATGTGTGCTGGGGAGGGCGGGGAGTACTATATTCATGTGTGCTGGGGGGAGTACCATGTTCATGTGTGCTGGGGAGGAGGAGGAGTACAATATTCATGTGTGCTGGGGGGAGTACCATATTCATGTGTGCTGGGGAGGGCGGGGAGTACCATATTCATGTGTGCTGGTGGGAGTACCATGTTCATGTGTGCTGGGGAGGAGGAGTACCATATTCATGTGTGCTGGGGGGAGTGCCATATTCATGTGTGCTGGGAGGGCGGGGAGTACCATATTCATGTGTGCTGGGGGGAGTACCATGTTCATGTGTGCTGGGGAGGAGGAGGAGTACCATATTCATGTGTGCTGGGGGGAGTACCATATTCATGTGTGCTGGGGAGGGCGGGGAGTACCATATTCATGTGTGCTGGGCGGAGTACCATGTTCATGTGTGCTGGGGAGGAGGAGGAGTACCATATTCATGTGTACTGGGGGGAGTACCATGTTCATGTGTGCTGGGGAGGAGGAGGAGTACCATATTCATGTGTGCTGGGGGGAGTACCACATTCATGTGAGCTGGGGAGGGCGGGAAGTACCATATTCATGTGTGCTGGGGGGAGTACCATGTTCATGTGTGCTGGGGAGGGCGGGGAGTACCATATTCATGTGTGCTGGGGATAGTACCACATTCATGTGTGCTGGGGGGAGTACCATGTTCATGTGTGCTGGGGAGGGCGGGGAGTACCATATTTATGTGTGCTGGGGGGAGTACCATATTCATGTGTGCTGGGGAGGGCGGGGAGTACCATATTCATGTATGCTGGGGTGAGTACCATGTTCATGTGTGCTGTGCTGGGGAGGAGGAGGAGTACCATATTCATGTGTGCTGGGGGGAGTACCATATTCATGTGTGCTGGGGGGAGTACCATGTTCATGTGTGCTGGGGAGGAGGAGGAGTACCATATTCATGTGTGCTGGGGGGAGTACCATATTCATGTGTGCTGGGGAGGGCGGGGAGTACCATATTCATGTGTGCTGGGGGGGAGTACTATATTCATGTGTGCTGGGGAGGGCGGGGAGAACCATGTTCATGTGTGCTGGGGAGGGCGGGGAGTACCATATTCATGTGTGCTGTGGGGAGTACCATATTCATGTGTGCTGGGGAGGGCGGGGAGTACCATATTCATGTGTGCTGGGGGGAGTACCATGTTCATGTGTGCGGGGGAGGGCGGGGAGTACCATATTCATGTGTGCTGGGGGGAGTACCATATTCATGTGTGCTGGGGACGGAGGGGAGTACCATATTCATGTGTGCAGGGGAGTAGGGGGAGTACCATATTCATGTGTGCTGGGGAGGGCGGGGAGTACCATATTCATGTGTGCTGGGGGGAGTACCATATTCATGTGTGCTGGGGAGGGCGGGGAGTACCATATTCATGTGTGCTGGGGGGAGTACCATATTCATGTGTGCTGGGGACGGAGGGGAGTACCATATTCATGTGTGCAGGGGAGGAGGGGGAGTACCATGTTCATGTGTGCTGGGGAGGGTGGGGAGTACCATATTCATGTGTGCTGGGGGGAGTACCATATTCATGTGTGCTGGGGACGGAGGGGAGTACCATATTCATGTGTGCTGGTGAGGAGGGGGAGTACCATGTTCTTGTGTGCTGGGGAGGACGGGGAGTACCATATTCATGTGTGCTGGGGGGAGTACCATATTCATGTGTGCTGGGGACGGAGGGGAGTACCATATTCATGTGTGCTGGGGAGGGGGGAGTACCATATTCATGTGTGCTGGGGAGGGGGGGAGTACCATATTCATGTGTGCTGGGGAGGGGAGGGAGTACCATATTCATGTGTGCTGGGGAGGGAGGGGAGTACCATATTCATATGTACTGGGGGAGTACCATGTTCATGTGTGCTGGGGAGGGGAATACCATATTCATGTGTGCTGGGGAGGAGGGGGAGTACCATATTCATGTGTGCTGGGGGAGTACCATGTTCATGTGTGCTGAGGGGAGTACCATGTTCATGTGTGCTGGGGAGGACGGGGAGTACCATATTCATGTGTGCTAGGGGAGTACCATATTCATGTGTGCTGGGGAGGGGAGGGAGTACCATATTCATGTGTGCTGGGGAAGGGAGGGAGTACAATATTCATGTGTGTTGGGGGGAGTACCATATTCATGTGTGCTGTGGAGGGCGTGGAGTACCATATTCATGTGTGCTGGGGGGAGTACCATGTTCATGTCTGCTGGGGAGGAGGAGGAGTACCATATTCATGTGTGCTGGGGGAAGTTCCATATTCATGTGTGCTGGGGAGGGCGGGGAGTACCATATTCATGTGTGCTGGGGGGAGTACCATGTTCATGTGTGCTGGGGGGAGTACCATGTTCATGTGTGCTGGGGAGGAGGAGGAGTACCATATTCATGTGTGCTGGGGGGAGTACCATATTCATGTGTGCTGGGGAGGGCGGGGAGTACCATATTCATGTGTGCTGGGGGGAGTACCATGTTCATGTGTGCTGGGGAGGGCGGGGAGTACCATATTCATGTGTGCTGGGGGGAGCACCATATTCATGTGTGCTGGGGGGAGTACCATGTTCATGTGTGCTGGGGGGAGTACCATATTCATGTGTGCTGGGGAGGGCGGGGAGTACTATATTCATGTGTGCTGGGAGGAGTACCATGTTCATGTGTGCTGGGGAGGAGGAGGAGTACAATATTCATGTGTGCTGGGGGAGTACCATATTCATGTGTGCTGGGGAGGGCGGGGAGTACCATATTCATGTGTGCTGGTGAGAGTACCATGTTCGTGTGTGCTGGGGAGGAGGAGGAGTACCATATTCATGTGTGCTGGGGGGAGTACCATATTCATGTGTGCTGGGGAGGGCGGGGAGTACCATATTCATGTGTGCTGGGGGGAGTACCATGTTCATGTGTGCTGGGGAGGAGGAGGAGTACCATATTCATGTGTGCTGGGGGGAGAACCATATTCATGTGTGCTGGGGAGGGCGGGGAGTACCATATTCATGTGTGCTGGGGGGAGTACCATGTTCATGTGTGCTGGGGAGGAGGAGGAGTACCATATTCATGTGTACTGGGGGGAGTACCATGTTCATGTGTGCTGGGGAGGAGGAGGAGTACCATATTCATGTGTGCTGGGGGGAGTACCACATTCATGTGTGCTGGGGAGGGCGGGGAGTACCATATTCATGTGTGCTGGGGGGAGTACCATGTTCATGTGTGCTGGGGAGGGCGGGGAGTACCATATTCATGTGTGCTGGGGGTAGTACCACATTCATGTGTGCTGGGGGGAGTACCATGTTCATGTGTGCTGGGGAGGGCGGGGAGTACCATATTTATGTGTGCTGGGGGGAGTACCATATTCATGTGTGCTGGGGAGGGCGGGGAGTACCATATTCATGTGTGCTGGGGGGAGTACATGTTCATGTGTGCTGTGCTGGGGAGGAGGAGGAGTACCATATTCATGTGTGCTGGGGGGAGTACCATATTCATGTGTGCTGGGGAGGGCGGGGAGTACCATATTCATGTGTGCTGGGGGGAGTACCATGTTCATGTATGCTGGGCAGGGCGGGGAGTACCATATTCATGTATGCTGGGGGGAGTACCATATTCATGTGTGCTGGGGGGAGTTCCATATTCATGTGTGCTGGGGAGGGCGGGGAGTACCATATTCATGTGTGCTGGGGGGAGTACTATATTCATGTGTGCTGGGGAGGGCGGGGAGAACCATGTTCATGTGTGCTGGGGAGGGCGGGGAGTACCATATTCATGTGTGCTGTGGGGAGTACCATATTCATGTGTGCTGGGGAGGGCGGGGAGTACCATATTCATGTGTGCTGGGGGGAGTACCATGTTCATGTGTGCGGGGGAGGGCGGGGAGTACCATATTCATGTGTGCTGGGGGGAGTACCATATTCATGTGTGCTGGGGACGGAGGGGAGTACCATATTCATGTGTGCAGGGGAGGAGGGGGAGTACCATATTCATGTGTGCTGGGGAGGGCGGGGAGTACCATATTCATGTGTGCTGGGGGGAGTACCATATTCATGTGTGCTGGGGAGGGCGGGGAGTACCATATTCATGTGTGCTGGGGGGAGTACCATATTCATGTGTGCTGGGGACGGAGGGGAGTACCATATTCATGTGTGCAGGGGAGGAGGGGGAGTACCATGTTCATGTGTGCTGGGGAGGGTGGGGAGTACCATATTCATGTGTGCTGGGGGGAGTACCATATTCATGTGTGCTGGGGACGGAGGGGAGTACCATATTCATGTGTGCTGGGGAGGAGGGGGAGTACCATGTTCATGTGTGCTGGGGAGGACGGGGAGTACCATATTCATGTGTGCTGGGGGAGTACCATATTCATGTGTGCTGTGTAGGGGAGTACCATATTCATGTGTGCTGGGGAGGGGGGGAGTACCATATTCATGTGTGCTGGGGAGGGGGGGAGTACCATATTCATGTGTGCTGGGGAGGGGAGGGAGTACCATATTCATGTGTGCTGGGGAGGGAGGGGAGTACCATATTCATATGTACTGGGGGCGTACCATATTCATGTGTGCTGGGGAGGGGAGTACCATATTCATGTGTGCTGGGGAGGAGGGGGAGTACCATATTCATGTGTGCTGGGGGGAGTACCATGTTCATGTGTGCTGGGGAGGACGGGGAGTACCATATTCATGTGTGCTAGGGGAGTACCATATTCATGTGTGCTGGGGAGGGGAGGGAGTACCATATTCATGTGTGCTGGGGAAGGGAGGGAGTACAATATTCATGTGTGTTGGGGGAGTACCACATGCATATGTGCTGGGGAGGGGGAGGGAGGAGTACCATATTCATGTGTGCTGGGGAGTGTGATGTTAGTGTATTAGAATGCTTACTATTTGTAGACACTCCCTTATAATATGTGTAAGCCTGAATCTTCAGTGATGGTCCCTGGGACCAGGGGGATGCTGGGAAGTGGGTGGTCCAGTGTGCAGTGTGCCTGGAGTTGGTGATGGAATAAAACAGCACAGCAGTGAACTCACATGTCTCTGTGTCCTTATGTCTAGATTTACAAACTTATGAACAAAACATGGTGTCAGAAGAAGTTTAACTTGAACTGCTAGTGCTCTCAGAGTGTGAAAGAATCTTGCAGAAGTCTGTAAGGCTGTGATACTCAGTGTCTGCAAAGCCTGCCGTGTGCTCCTCTCTTCAAACAGTGAGTAACCATGGATAAACTAGCTCCTCCAACTGGCATGCTGATGTCTGGTAACTTCTCTGAAAACTGGAAAAGATTTAAGCAAAGGTTTAATATATATCTTGCTGCATGTGGAGCTGATACAGAGGCTGACAAAACTAAGGCATTCATTTTCCTCCATGTGATAGGAGAGGATGTGCTGGACATTTATAATAGTTTTCAGTTTGCTGAGGGGCAGAATATGGTGCTATCTTCTATAATGCAAAAGTTTGAAGATTACTTTGTGCCAAGGAAAAATGTGACATATGAAAGATATGTTTTTCACATGTGATCAGATGTCTGGAGATGGATTTGATCAGTATGTTACAGAGCTGCAATCACTCAGTAACACCTGTGAGTTTGGTGATTTAAAGGATTCACTGATTAGAGATCGTATTGTCTGTGGAATACCTGATAATGGACTCAGAGAGAGATTGCTGAGAGCGCAAGACCTAACACTAGAAAAGGCAGTGACTATGTGCAGATCTGCAGAAATAACTAGATTTCAAGCCAAAACGTTACACAAGGAAGTTGATGGTGCTGTACATGTAGTGCAGAAGACAGAGCCAAGCAAACATCCATTCTCAAGAATGAAGCCGTCTAAGCCACAGTCTAATAAGGAAATTTGTAGTAGATGTGGAAATGCTCACAATCCTAAAATGTGCCCTGCTTATGGTAAAACCTGCATGTAATGTGGTAGACTAAATCACTTTGCCAAATGCTGTAAAATGAAAAGTGGAACAGCTAAAGTGCATGCTGTTAAACAAACAGAGAAATTCTTTGTGGATTGCATTGAACTTTGCAGTGCAGATAAGAAAGAATGGATTGTCCCTTTAACTGTGAATGATATTGTCATTCCCTTTAAGCTTGATACTGGCGCGCAGGTGAATTTAATATCATTTCAAGACTATAAGACTTTTAGAGTAAAACCTAAAATTCATCCAGCCAAAGTGAAAGTTACAGGGTACACTGGGGAGGAAATTCCTGTGAAAGGTACATGCTTAGTGACACTGAAATATAAGGGACAACAGTTTAAAACATCTCTACTGATTGTGGATAAAAATGTGCAACCGATTCTAGGATTAAGTTCCTGTGAGAAACTAAGCTTGCTAAAGAAAGTTTTCATGGTGATATCACAAGTAGAAGATGACTGCAAATCGATGTTTACAGAATACAGAGACTTGTTTGAAGGTCTAGGTTGTTTGCCTGGAGAGCATAAAATAAATAGAGACACGCAAGTTTCTTCAGTGATACACCCCTGTAGAAAAGTGCAGTTTGCGCTGAGAGAAAAACTGAAACAAGAGTTAAATCGCATGGAAGCCTTGGGTGTGATACAGAAAGTTGATGAGCCTACTGAATGGGTAAGCTCCTCAGTAATTGTTGAAAAGAAAAATGGACAACTCAGAATATGTCTAGACCCCAGAGATTTAAACAAAGCTATTAAGCGAGAACATTTCAAACTACCAACCAGAGATGAAATCATGTCGCAATTTGTGGGAGCAAAATGGTTCAGTAAATTGGACGCATCTTCAGGATTCTGGCAAATGAAACTTGATGAGGCCAGCTCAAAGCTTTGTACATTTAATACACCAGAAGGTCGATACAGATTTCTTCGACTACCATATGGAATATTGTCTGCTCCAGAAGTATATCACAAAAAGATACATATGATTTTTGAACATATTCCAGGTGTTGAAACAATGATGGATGACATTATTGTCTGGGGATCTACAAAGGAAGAACATGATTCTAGATTTCGACAAGTAATGGAACTTGTCAAGAAAGTGAATCTAAAGCTAAACAAGCACAAATGTGAATTTGGCGTGAATACACTTACCTTTTTGGGCGACGTGGTCTCGGATCAAGGTGTAAAACCAGACCCAAGGAAAATATCAGCCATAGTGAACATGGAACGTCCTAACAACAAAGACGACGTCAGAAGATTCCTAGGAATGACTACTTACTTAGGAAAGTTTATTTCTCAACTCTCTGAACGAACAGCCTCTTTTAGATGGTTGTTTGACAAATATTACAAGTGGATGTGGTCACATGAACAAGAAAAAAGTTGGCAAAACTTGAAACAGATCATTACAGAGCAACCAGTGCTAAAATTCTTTGATCCTGCGAAAAGAATAAGAATTTCAGCAGATGCTTCGCAATTTGGCCTAGGCTCAGTGCTGTTACAAGAACATGAGGATACATGGCAACCAGTAATCTATGCATCAAGAGCACTGACAAGTGCTGAAACAAGGTATGCTCAGATAGAAAAAGAACTTCTAGCGATCACATATGCATGTGAGCGATTTCATCAGTTTGTGTATGGTCAAACATTTACATTGGAAACTGACCACAAGCCATTGGTAGCTATCATGACTAAATCATTACATGACTGTCCCATGAGAATTCAATGAATGCTTATCAGACTACAGAAATATGATGTACACTTGCTGTACTGTCCCGGCAAATACATGTACATTGCTGATACACTTTCTCGTGCTGTGGACAAAAGTGAATGTTCCAAAAGTCTGATGGATGAAGAGATAAAAGCCTATGTTAATTTGATCGTAGCTTCTCTACTAGTGTCTCTTCCAAGACAAGAACAGATTAGGAAAGAAACTGAGACAGATGACACAATGAAAGTGTTGAAAGATATCATTCTGAAAGGTTGGCCAGCAGAAAAACATGCGTGCCCACTGTCTATCCATGATTATTGGATGTACCGCAGTGACCTTACGGTTGTCGATGGTATTATTTACAAAGGCAATAGGTTTGTCATACCTGCACGACTAAGAAAAACTATGCTGTGCAAGATACATGAAGGCCACTTAGGAGAAGAAAAATGTAAGCGGAGAGCGCGTGAAGTTATGTATTGGCCAAGAATGAACCAAGACATAGCACAGACTACAGCTACATGTGAATTATGTCTTACGTATAGACCGAAACAACAAGTCGAGCCACTGAGTCCTCACGCAGTGCCAGAGAGACCGTACCAGAAAGTTGGCGCAGATTTGTTTGATTGTAATGGGAAAACGTACATTGTGACTGATTATTACTCTAACTACCCTGAGGTGAAGACACTACGTACAACTACTAGTAAAGCCGTAATCAATTGCATGAAGTCAATCTTTGCAAGGCATGGTGTTCCTATGGAAGTGTTCACTGACAATGGTCCTCAGTTTTCCAGTGCTGAATTTAGACAATTTGCTGATGAGTGGGAATTTGTCCATACTACGTCAAGTCCCCACTATCCACGTTCAAATGGGTTGGTGGAAAGTTCAGTAAAAACTGTAAAGAGTCTCATGAAAAAAGCTCAAGAAGGTAAAGAAGATTTCTACAAAAGTCTTTTAATATACTGCAGTACACCTTTACAGAATGGACTTTCTCCTGCACAAATGCTGATGGGAAGGAGGATTAGAGCAAATCTCCCGATACATGATGAACTGCTTAATACACATAACTCAGCGTTGGTCAGACTGAGTAAGGAACGTCAACAGGCGAAACAGAAACTGTTCCATGACAGGTGAGCAAAAAGCTTATCTGATCTAAATTCAGGTGACCAAGTCCGTCTCAGAGATCACGAGAAAGGTATTTGGGTGCAGAAAGGTATTGTGCAAGCACAAGTAGCACCAAGATCTTATACTATACGTACAGAGCGTGGAACGAAAGTAAGAAGAAATCGGGTGGATTTAAGATCTCAACCTAACCATAATGAAGACATCATGACTGAAGAATACCCTTCATCTGACATGTATGATGATCCTGATAATGGTGAACAAACCACGATTCTAGAAAGGTCCAACATGGTCGATGAAACATAGACTGTGTATGAAAGACCCAAAAGGGAAATACGCAGACCTGAGAGACTCATTGAAACGTGTTAGATGATGTTTTTAATATGACGTTGTTAATTGTTGCATTGAAGCGTACAGGGCTTATCTTTAAAGAAAAGAGGATGTGATGTTTGTGTATTAGAATGTTTAATATTTGTAGACACTCCCTTACTAATATGTGTAAGCCTGAATCTTCAGTGATGGTCCCTGGGACCAGGGGGATGCTGGGAAGTGGGTGGTCCAGTGTGCAGTGTGTCTGGAGTTGGTGATGGAATAAAGCAGCACAGCAGTGAACTCACATGTCTCTGTGTCCTGACGACTGAATTTACAAACATATGAACAAAACAGGGAGGAGGGGGAAGTACCATATGCATGTGTGCTGGAGAGGGGTGGGGAGAAGTACCATACGCATGTGTGCTAGGGAGGGGGAGGGGGCGTACCATATTCATGTGTGCTGGGGAGGGGTGTGGGGGACAGCGGGATGGACAGCGGGACAGACCCCAAAAAATGGAACTGTCCTGGAAAATCGAGACAGGTGGGAGGTATGGTGGGGGGAAGTACCATATTCATGTGTGCTGGGGAGTACCATATTCATGTGTGCTGGGGAGGAGTGGGAAGTATCATATGCATGTGTACTGGGGAGGGGGGGGGGTATCGTATTCATGTGTGTTGGGAAGGGGGTGCCATAATAATGTGTGCTGGGGTGTGGCAAATTAAGTGTGTGCTGTGGGTGGGGGAGGGCAGAAGTGGCATAGTAACAGTGTGTGCTGCAGGTTGGGTTTTCTGTTTTGATATCCCAGTGGTGGGAGGAAAGAAAAAGGGAAATGTTCACCTGCTCTGGCGCTCGTTCCCCGCTGCTGCATTTTGTGACCATTGCAGTGTGTGGGGAGAGAGATGCAGGGTAGTAGCGATAGCATAGTTGTGCAGACAGAGAAGGTGCAGGGTAGAGGCAGTGTCATGTGTAGGGTGCAGGGTAGCAGCAGTAGTGTGTGTGTGCGAGAGGGGGGGGGGTGGTAATCCAGGGTAGCTGCAGCACTGTAATGTAGTTTGTGTGGGGAGAGGGGTGCTGGGTAGCGGCGGTAGTGTGTGTGTGTGTGTAGGGAGACTGGGTGCAGGATAGTGGCGGTAATGTAATGTAGTGTGTGTGGGGAGAGGGGAGCCGGGTAGCAGTGCTAGTATAATGTAGTGTGTGTAGGGAGAGAGGGTGCAGGGTAGCAGTGCTAGTATAATGTAGTGTGTGTAGGGAGAGAGGGTGCAGGGTAGCAGCGGTAGTATAATGTAGTATGTGTAGGGAGAGACGATTTAGAGTGGTAGTCAGGGGTTAAAGTGAGCCGGAACGGGGCGGAACTGCGTTCCGTCATTTCCATTTGGAGACGGAATGCAGTTCCGCCTCCTCCGACTCACCTCACCCGATGTTAGCCCGGCGCTGCAGGGAGATGCCTGGCGCCCGCTGAGATTGTTTTACCAGCTGGCTCCTGGCTCCATCTTGACAGTGTCAGCCGGAGGCAGGAGCTCACTACTGAGCTCCAGCTTCCGGCTCTGTCAGTGCGTGCTATGGGAGAGACCTAATGACGTCTCTCCCATAGTGCGGAGGAGCGGATGCCAACAGAACTGTAACAGTCGGACGCGGGAGCGGGGCACTGTGAGTATGGTGTGGGTTTTTTTTCACATCTGTAGTGGCGCGTCTACTGGGGCTAACTACTGGGGGGCATTACTACTGGTGTGCTTTACTACAGGGGGCATCCTACAAGGGGGCAAGCTACTTGGGGCATAGCTACAGGGGCATTACACTGGGGGCATAACTACAGGGGCATTACTACTTGGGGGCATTGCTAAAGGGGGCTAAACTACAGGGGTGCAAACTACTGGGGGCAACCTACAAGGGGGCAAGCTACTGGGGGCATTACTACAGGGGCATTACTACTGGGGGCATAACTACAGGGGCATTACTACAATGGGGCTAAACTACTGGGTGCATAACTACTGGCGGCATTAGTACTTGGGGGCATTACTACTGGTGGCTAAACTTCAAGGGGGCATAACTACAGGGGCTAAACTACAAGGGGGCAAACTACTGGGGCTAAACTACTGGGGGCAAACTACATGGGGGCAAAACTACAGGGGCTAAACTACTGGGGGCTACACCACTGGGGGCATAACTGCAGGGGGTATTACCACTGAGGGCTAAACTACATGGGGCAAACTACATGAGGGCTAAACTACTGGGGGCATTACCACTGGGAGGCTAAACTAAAGTGGGGGGTAAACTGCTGGGGTCATAACTGCAGAGCCATTACCACTGGGGGATAATAAAGCCAGCCTGGTCCCAGATCCGCTGCAGCCGCCCTCAGACCTCTGCACGCCCACAGCCTCCTCCTCCGCAGTATCTCCGAGGCCCACAGCCTCCTCTACCCCACGCCTACCACAGCCTCCTCATCCACCGCATCGCAGATCGCCGTCGCTGCTAAACAGGTAATCTTACCCTGCTGCCTTTCTCTCTCCCTAGTCCCTACTGTATGCCCTTGCTGTCCCTCTCTCTGTCATTCTCCCTGTCCCTGCTGTCACTTTCCATGTCCCTGCTGTCACTTTCCATGTCGCTGCTGTCACTTTCCATGTCGCTGCTGTCACTCTCCCTGTCCCTCTGTCACTCTATAATGAGAATTTAGGCTCATACCATGTGCTATAATGTGAATTTCGGATCATACTGTTTGCTATAATGTGAATTTCGGCTCATACCGTGTGCTATAATGTGAATTTCGGCTCATTCTGTGTGCTATAATCTGAATTTCGGCTCATACCATGTGCTATAATGTGAATTTCGGCTCATACTGTGTGCTATAATGTGAATTTCGGCTCATACTGTGTGCTATAATGTGAATTTCGGCTCATACCGTGTGCTCTAATGTGAATTTCGGCTCATACTGTGTGCTGTAATGTGAATTTCGGCTCATACCGTGTGCTATAATGTGAATTTCGGCTCATACTGTGTGCTATGATGGGAATTTCGGCTCATACTGTGTGCTATAATGTGAATTTTGGCTCATATTGGGGGTCATTCCGAGTTGATCACTCGCTAGCTACTTTTAGCAGCCGTGCAAACGCATAGTCGCCGCCCACGGGGGAGTGTATTTTTGCTTTGCAGAAGTGTGAACGCCTGTGCAGCCGCATGGCTTCAAACACAGTTTGTGCAGAACAAGACCAGCCCTGTAGTTAATTATTCTGTGCGATGGTTGCTGCGACGAGTGATACGATAATAATGTCGGATACCCGCCCAGCAAATGCCTGGTCACGCCTGCGTTTTTCCAAACACTCCCAGAAAACGGTCAGTTACCACCCAGAAACTCCCACTTCCTGTCAATCTCCTTGTGTTCGGCTGTGCGATTGGAATCATCGCTAGAACCAGTGCAAAACCACAAAGGACGTCGTACCCGTTCGATGCGCGTGTGCATTGCAGTGTATACGCATGCGCAGATTAGCCATTTTTTTCACTGATCGCTACGCAGCGAACAACGGCAGCTAGCGATCAACTCGGAATGACCCCCATTGTGTGGTATAATGTGAATTCCTACTATTGTGGCGCATAATGTATATAAGGCGTATATGGTGTGGTAAACTACACTGAAGGACATGCCCCCTTCTGAGTGGCCATGCCCCCTTTTCCAGGGCGGGCGCTCCTTCGGCGCGCACATAATTACAACCTTCACTTGTCTATACCCCCACTTCAAAGTTTCAACATCGACCACTCGGTACTACAACTGTGAGCATTATTACTATTGTGTAACCATGCCCCTTTCTTTTTGAGACCATGCCCCTTTTTCGCAATGCGAGCCTCCGACGCACACAATACTTTTATTACATGGGCGCCGTGGGGAGGGGGGTGAGTTCCACCACCTCTCTAGGACCACTTTAAGCACTGGTGGTAGTATAATATAGTGTGTGTAGGGAGAGAGGGTGCAGGGTAGCAGGGGTAGTGTAATGTAGTGTGTGTAGGAAGAGAGGGTGCAGAGTAGCAGTGGTAGTATAATGTAGTGTGTGTGGGGAGAGGAGGTGCTGGGTAGCAGCGGTAGTGTAATGCAGTGTGTGGGGAGAGGAGGTGCAGGGTTGCAGTGGTAGTGTAATGTAATGTGTGTAGGGAGAGATGGTGCAGGGTAGCAGTGGTAGTGTAATGTAGTGTGTGGGGAGAGGAGGTGCAGGGTAGCAGTGGTAATATAATGTAGTGTGTGTAGGGAGAGGGGGTGCAGGGTAGCAGCGGTAATATAATGTAGTGTGTGTAGGGAGAGGGGGTGCAGGGTGGTAGTATAATGTAGTGTGTGTAGGGAGAGAGGATGCAGGGTGGTAGTATAATGTAGTGTGTGTGGGGAGAGAGGGTGCAGGGTGGTAGTATAATGTAGTGTGTGTAGGGAGAGAGGGTGCAGGTTAGCAGTGGTAGTATAATGTAATGTGTGTAGGAAGAGAGGGTGCAGGGTGGTAGTATAACGTCGTGTGTGTAGGGAGAGAGGGTGTAGGGTGGTAGTATAATGTAGTGTGTGTAGGGAGAGAGGGTGCAAGGTGGTAGTATAATGTAGTGTGTGTAGGGAGAGCGGGTGCAGGGTGGTAGTATAATGTAATGTGTGTAGGGAGAGAGGGTGCAGGGTGGTAGTATAATGTAATGTGTGTAGGGAGAGAGGGTGCAGGGTGGTAGTATAATGTAGTGTGTGTAGGGAGAGAGGGTGCAGGGTGGTAGTATAATGTAATATGTGTAGGGAGAGCGGGTGCAGGGTGGTAGTATAATGTAATGTGTGTAGGGAGAGAGGGTGCAGGGTGGTAGTATAATGTAGTGTGTGTAGGGAGAGAGGGTGCAGGGTGGTAGTATAATGTAATGTGTGTAGGGAGAGAGGGTGCAGGGTGGTAGTATAATGTAGTGTGTGTAGGGAGAGAGGGTGCAGGGTGGTAGTATAATGTAGTGTGTGTAGGGAGAGAGGGTGCAGGGTGGTAGTATAATGTAGTGTGTGTAGGGAGAGAGGGTGCAGGGTGGTAGTATAATGTCATGTATGTAGGGAGAGAGGGTGCAGGGTGGTAGTATAATGTAGTGTGTGTAAGGAGAGAGGGTGCAGGGTGGTAGTATAATGTAGTGTGTGTAGGGAGAGAGGGTACAGGGTGGCAGCGGTAATATAATGTAGTGTGTGTAGGGAGAGAGGGTGCAGGGTGGTAGTATAATGTAGTGTGTGTAGGGAGAGAGGGTGCAGGGTGGTAGTATAATGTCATGTGTGTAGGGAGAGAGGGTGCAGGGTGGTAGTATAATGTAGTGTGTGTAAGGAGAGAGGGTGCAGGGTGGTAGTATAATGTAATGTGTGTAGGGAGAGGGTGCAGGGTGGTAGTTTAATGTAGTGTGTGTAGGGAGAGAGGGTGCAGGGTAGCAGCGGTAGTGTAATGTAGTGTGTATAGGGAGAGAGGGTGCAGGGTAGCAGTGGTAGTATATTGTAGTGTGTTTAGGGAGAGAGGGTGCAGGGTAGCAGTGGTAGTGTAACGTAGTGTGTGCGGAGAGAGATGGTGCAGGGTAGCTACGGTAGTGTAATGTAGTGTGTGGGGAGCGAAGAGGTGCAGGGTAGCAGCGGTAGTGTAATGTAGTGTGTGGGGAGAGAAGGTGCAGGGTAGCAGCGGTAGTGTAATGTAGTGTGTGGGGAGAGGAGGTGCAGGGTAGTAGTGGTCATATAAAGTAGTGTGTGTAGGGAGAGAGGGTGCAGGGTTGCAGCGGTAGTATAATGTAGTGTGTGGGGAGAGGGGAGCCGTTTAGCAGCAGCAGCAGTGTAATGCATTGTGTACAGGGAAAGAGGGTGCAGGGTAGCAATGGTAATGTAGTGTGTGTGGGGAGAGGAGGTGCTGGGTAGCAGCAGTAGTGTAATGTAGTGTGTGGGGAGAGGAGGTGTAGGGTAGCAGCGGTAGTGTAATGTAGTGTGTGGGGAGAGGAGGTGCAGGGTAGCAGTGGTAGTATAATGTAGTGTGTGTAGGGAGAGAAGGTTCAGGGTAGCAGCGGTAGTATAATGTAGTGTGTAGGGAGAGAGGAGCCGTGCAGCAGCAGCAGCAGCAGCAGCAGCAGCAGCAGTGTAATGCATTGTGTACAGGGAAAGGGGGTGCAGGGTAGCAATGGTAATGTAGTGTGTGTGGGGAGAGGAGGTGCAGGGTAGCAGCAGTAGTGTAATGTAGTGTGTGTAGGGAGAGAGGGTGCAGGGTAACAGCAGTAGTGTAATGTAGTGTGCGTAGTGTGCGTAGGGAGAGAGGGTGCAGGGTAGCAGCGGTAGTGTAATGTAGTGTGCGTAGGGAGAGAGGGTGCAGAGTAGCAGCGGTAGTGTAATGTAGTGTGTGCGGGAAAAGAGGGTGCAGGGTGGTGGCAGTGGTGTAATGTACCGTGTGCGGGGAGAGGGGAGCCGGGTAGCATCGGTAGTGTAATGTAGTGTGTGTAGGGAGAGAAGGTGCGGGGTAGCAGCGGTAGTGTAATGTGTGTGATTGGCTGGTACTTCATCACCGACAGTTGGAAAATATGCGCTTTTTGCCCGTTTTTAAGTCTTATTTACATTCAACCTATTCAATGAAAGTACTGATTTTTCAGCTGTCGAGCAGTTTCTATCCGGTACTGATGTTCTTGCACCCAGTCAGTACACACGGTGTCAGGCTCATCCACCACTGGTGCCAGCTCTGTCTTTAGGGAGTTTGCCCTGTCTCCCGAACATTAGGTAGAACAGAGTGAATCCCGTGGAGCAGTGCTCTGTATTGTTATAGAGGTAAGTCAGTTCCGGAAGAAGGTTATGTCACTGGTTACGTTTTCTCTGCTGAAAGCCTTCAGAGCATTCCAATTACAGTCTGACTGTCTCTCTCACATAGGCCATTCCCCTGCAGGTGATAGGCTGTAGTCCGCAACTTTTTACAACCGTAGAGGGAACAGAGTTCTTGCAATAACTGGGACTCGAATGCAGGGCTTTGGTCGGTGACAACTTTGTCAGGGTAACCGTAGGGGTAGACGAAATGCTTGAGGAACAGTTCAGCTGTTGTTTTTGCAGTCAAGCCATGTGCTGGTTCCACCACAAGAATTTGCTGTAGTGACGGGTGATGGTCAGGGCATACTGGAACCCAGCGGAGCTATGCTCAAGTTTCACATGGTCTAAAGCAACAAGTTCAAGTTGGCAAGATCTCGATATCGGATGTAGAGGATCTTTCTGGGACCCGTCAGCTGGTCTTTTCAAATGAAATATCCTACAATCACGACACCACTTGTCGATATCAAATCTCATCCCGACCCAAAAGAATCTCTGTTGGAGTACCGCCTGTTTTCTGGGTCCTGAAGTGCCCCGACTGGCTGTGATAGGTGTTAAGCAACATGTCATGTCCTGGTACTACAATTTGAGAGATGGGTTGGTGGGTACCAGGACCAAGACTGGTGCCGATGACAAGGCCCTGTCGTAGGCTGATTCGGTCTTGGTGGTGTAACAGTTTGATCAGTTCTGGGTCAGCAGCAGCTCTCTTGGACTTAGTTAGATGACTTTTGTTGTGGATGAGGCCCATTAGGTCTTGTAACACAGGACTCGCTTCCTGTACTTGTTGCCAGTCGAAGCCAAGACTATTTGGCATAGCATTTTAAGAGGAGGTCAGTTTTGACAGGATCGGAGGTAACTATCGGCTTTCTTTTCCTGGTAGGTTTGAACACAGGGGTCTCAATATCTTCAGACCAATCCCTTTCCTTTTCTGTGACATCGGTGGTTGGGAGACGAGACAAGGCATCAGCATTTCCCTTTGACCTGCCACTCCAGTATGACACTGTATATCTGAAGTTGGCAAGACGTGCCATCCATCGCTGCTCCAGTTCTCCAAGATGGGTGGAGGACAGGTGCGCCAGTGGATTATTGTCTGTGACAATCACAAAGGGTATGGCTGTTAAGTAATTTTTGAACTTTTCGGTGATGACCCAGATGAGGGCAAGGAGCTACAGCTTAAAGGTGCTGTAGTTTTTGCTGTTTCTTTCGGTCTTCCTTAGACCTCAGCTGGAATATGCTATGACTCTCTCACATCCATCTTGTATTTGGGAGAGGACAGCTCCCAGTCCCCGGTGGCTGGCGTCCATATAGACCTTTAAAGGTTTCTCATAGTCCAGGTATGCAAGAATTGGGGCTTCCTTTAGTGACAACTTCAAACATTCAAAAGCATTCTGTTGCTCCTCTGCCCATGCGACCAAGGCAGTACTCCGCCTCTCCTGACCTGATTTGCCATGTAGTAAGTATTGAAGTGGTGCTGCCACATTGACAAAATGCTGAATAAAGCGTCGGTAATACCCAACGAAGCTGAGAAAGCTGCGGACGTCTTTCACGACATGGGGTACAGGCCAGTCCCGCACCACCCGTATCTTCTTGGGGTCAGACTTTACCCCATCAGAGCTAACTATGTGGCCCAGATATTGCACACTTGGTTTTAGAAGATGGTACTTGGACAGCTTTAACTTTAGACCACATTTGGTCAATTAGACGAAGACCTCCTCTAGATGTTTCAAATGCTCGTCATAGGACTTTGAGAATATGATGACATCGTCAAGATACAACAGGACCATCTCGAAGTTCCTGTGCCCCAAACAGTGCTCCATAACTCGGAAGGTGGCAGGAGCATTGCAGAGCCTGAATGGCATGTGATAAAACTCAAACAGACCCATGGGAGTCGTGAACACGGTTTTCTCTCTGTCTTCTGGAGCCATTGGGATCTGCCAGTATCCGCTCGTCAGGTAAAGAGTTGAAAAGTACTGAGCTGTCTATAGCGCTGTTAACGACTCCTCTATCTAAGGTAGTGGATAAGCATCTTTGTGCTTCACCACGTTCAGTTTTCGATAGTCGACACAGAATCTGAGGCTGCTGTCTTTTTTACAATCACCATGGACTATGGCTTTCACGGCTTCCTTCATCTCATGTATCATATTTCTCACTGGCTGGTACATGGCCGGTGGTAGAGGCCTGTGTCTCTCTTTAACTATAGGATTAGTTCCAGTAGAGATGTGGTGTTGGACTCCCTCAGCCTTCCTGAAGTCTGACGGCTTCGACATTCCAGCACACAACCTGAAGTACGCCCTCATGCTGACTCTGACGTATCTGGGCCGCCGATCTGTACTTCACTCCACCACGGAGCCTCACCAGTGGTCAGACTGGTCTGTCCAGCCACCGCATCCTTGGGAATCTTGGGTAGAGCCTCACCAAGGATGTCTTGAAAGTCTACCAGAATTACTCTAGCCACCGGACAGTGTCGAAACAATCGGACTGGATAGCTATGTGGGCTTAATATCCAGACAGGTACTTTCCCACGTGTCACTTTAGCCAGCGTTCATGCCACCATGAATGGTTGCTGTCCATCAAAGTCACAGGGTTCCAGGATTGCCTCATAATCTCACCCACTCAGGACGTGCTCAGAATTTGGTCGCAGGATGACGTGTTGGCGATCGGTGATTCTCGCCTTTCCAACTTCTCCCCTCAAAGTGGCGAATCTCTATTGCCCCTCAAGCAACCTGACTGTATGCCGTAGAGTCTCCTGCTCCACCAGGGCCGCAGACTGCATTTCCAGTTTAAGATCCTCCACCAATGCATCTAGACAGTTCTTTAACACGCTCATTCCTAAAATGACCGGAGGTAAATATCCGTTGTACATAGTGGTGACCAGACACCCTTGCAGCTCCATGTTAGCCTTGCCGATAGTAAGGTCAGACTCCCAATAGCCACGGAACTTGATTTGCTGTCCATTACTGGATAATAGGTGTAACCAGGTATTCGGTGGGCTTACTATCTCGGATTCATCCCAGTGTCTCTGAAACTCTGTGAGCCTGTGTCCAGAAGAGCAGGTACCTCCACTACATTAACTTGAATTTTGAGGTGGGAACACTCTCCGACATATCGAGGCCACCACTCTGGATTTGATGGACCTACTAATGCTTCTCCTCCCGCGAGTCGGTCCCTCGCCTCGGTGTCGGGTTGTTTAAAGACTCATTGGGACACTGCCTCTCGATGTGCCCACTCTGTTTACACCCCTTGCATATAGGTCTTCCTTGGGCATCAAATTGGTACGTGGAGCATCGCCCTGATTCCCGTGGCACATCCCACCACTGTCGTCCTTTTCCGCCTTGATCCCGGCACTATCCCTTGCATTTAGCTTCAGCCTGTTCCAGCCGTATTTTTTTTAACTCTTTCATCATTTTGTGGACGACACTGGTGAGCATCCCCACTTGGTCTTGCCCAACATGTGACTGTTGCATGGCAGTTCCATACTCGACATCTTTTGATTAAGGCCTAAAATGTCCATCATGGCCTCCTTAAACTCAGAGATGGCGCATACAGGGTTTTGATGACTCCACATACGCAACTGGGCTCTTGTTGCTTCCCCTCTAGCTCTTTCTGTAAGCAAGTTTATCATTGTCTCATCCGCTTCCTCAGCCTTTCTTGGATCTCTGGCCTGTATCGCCTGCATGGCTTCTTGTAGCCCCAGTGCGAACTCTTGTAGAAACTCATGTGGTTGTTGCTTCCGGGTATACAGATGTCCCTTTAACTCTGCGATTGTCTGTAAGTTGAAGATACCGGCCAACTTATTTAAGATGCCGTCAGCTGTCTTTCGTCATCAGACCAGGATCTCACTTCCCGTAATGCTGCACCTTTTAGTTACCCTTTGACGACCTCCACTTTTTGTTCTTCGTTAAGCGGGTACAGCCTTAACATAGGTCTTAATTTTTCTTTAAATTCTTTAAAAGAACTCGTGCCTGCTGTTTTAGTATCTCCCGAGTATATGAGAAGCCATGGGGCCCCAAAATAGTAAGGCATCGTGATTGGTGCAGGCTGTGATGTTGCAGCTGGTGGTGACTGGCCGGGTGAAGCGGGTAGCCTCCTTCTGCCTGTGATTGATCCTCTGGTTCCAACATCCTGAATCCTGTTCGTGGACGCCAAGTTGTAACAGGTAGGTACTATGGAGTGTTGATGCAGTTGTAGATGTCGGTCAACGTACCTGGATCCCTTGCCCTGAATCACCGCTGGAATCGGATCACACTTCTGGAACCCTAGGCAGAGGAACGAGGAACCCCAACCCCAGAAGACCCAACACAATGGTCATCACATATTAGGACGGTGACATAAGGATTTATTATACGAGAACAAACTGGTCACCACTGTGGAATTAATCGGTTAAGAGGCAAATACAATTTACGGTATGAGGAAAACAATGCATACACTAAAAACACAATAATATTGCAAGCAACAATGTGGAATTACTCTGAGATGATGGAATCATCTAGCATACAGTTTACATTGGCCTTTTACCACCTTTCAACTAACGTAACTCAAACGTCCAGCAAATGGTAGCCTAACTCCACTGAGACTTGTACTAAGCAGGAGGTCTAACCTCAGTAACAAGGCGTATACATTTATATGTCAATAGCAAAGATATATTATTAGTTGCAGTCTTAGAGTAGCAAGTAAAGCTGAGTACTATTAGTCAGAACAGATGCACCATCCAAAGAATGCAGTTGAGACACAAAGGGGAGAATGGCATGGACTATTTGATTTGCAACAAGCAGGTGAATGCGGTAAAAGCAAGAGAGACAGAGTTAGTAATTAATATGTATGTCACAAGGCAAAGCACAGTCCTCCTATAGCTATACACACATGCAATTAGGGTGTCTAACAAAGTAACTCAGTTCCATCTCTCCTGAGCGCGTCCCCTCAGCATGGAATAGACTGGCGGTGGTGTAACAGTCCCGGCTTCTCTCACTATGGTGCGGGCTGGTGGCGGTGCTCAGTGGTGACTGGCGGCTCTCCTCAGTGGTGGCTGGCAGCTCTCCTCAGTGGTGGCTCTCCTCAGCGGCAGCTGGCGGCTCTCCACAACATGTCTCCTCAGCATCACCTCAGCGCAGCATCACTCTCCGTGCTGTTACCTCAGACCACCACTCCTCACAGCATCTCTCTCCCTGTCACCTCAGGAGACTACTCAGCAATCACCTCAAGAGGTAACCCCACCTCCTAATCTTCCCGCTCTGCACCACCCAATCAGCAGCTTTGATTCCTCCTGCTCTGCAGGTCTGCACCTAGGTCCTAGCGCTCCACAAGTTGCTGTCCTTTGGTTGCTGGCGTTGCCTAGCAACCTAAGCAAGGGGAAACTGTTAACCCTTTCAGCTGCACTGTGCCGGCTTGTGAGAAGTGAGGGTTCCTTTTAGGGAAAATTAAGGTGTCTCACCCAGGTTGTCTTCAGTATATGGGTGATGATACCTATATAGCCACATATATCCCCATAAATCCAAGTAAATAGGATATCCATGTCAGAGTTTCACAACCATATTCATGTGTGCTGGGGAGGGGGGGAGGGGAGAGTAACATATTCATGTGTGTTGTGGAAGGGGGGGAAGTACAATATTCATGTGTGCTGGGGAGGGGGGAGTACCATATGCATGGTGCTGGGGAGGGGAAGTACCATATACATGTGTGCTGGAGAGGGGGGGAGAACCATATGCATGTGTGCTGGGGAGGGGGAGGGAGGAGTACCATATTCACGTGTGCTGGGGAGGGGGAGGGAGGAGCACCATATTCATGTGTGCTGGGGAGGGGGGTGAAGTACCTTATTCATGTGTGCTGGGGAATGAGGGGAGTACCATATTCATGTGTGCTGGGGATGGGGGGAAGTACCATATTTATGTGTGCTGGGGGGGTGGAGTACTATATGCATGTGTGCTGGGGAGAAGAGGGGAGTACCATATTTTTGTATGCTGGGGAAGGGGAAGTACCATATTTATGTGTGCTGGGGGGGAGTATCATATTCATGTGTGCTGGGGAGGGAGGTGTCATATTAATGTGTGCTGGGGTGTAGCAAATTAAGTGTGTACTGTGGGTGGGGGGGGGCAGAAGTAGCATAGTAACAGTGTGTGCTGCAAGTTGGGTTTTCTGCTTTGAAGACCCAGCAGTGGGAGAAAAGGAAAAGGGAAATGTTCACCTGCTCTGGCGCTTGTGCCCGCTGCTGCAATCTCTGGCCATTGTAGTGTGTGGGGAGAGAGATGCAGGGTAGTAGCGATAGCATAGTTTTGCAGACAAAGAGGGTGCAGGGTAGTGGCAGTGTCGTGTGTGGGGTGCAGGGTAGCAGCGGTAGTGTGTGTGTGCGAGGGGGGGGGGATCCAGGGTAGCGGCAGTACTGTAATGTAGTTTGTGTGGGGAGAGGGGTGCTGGGTAGCGGCGGTAGTGTGTGTGTGTAGGGAGAGAGGGTGCAGGGTAGCTGCGGTAGTGTAATGTAGTGTGTGTGGGGAAAGGGGAGCTGAGTAGCAGTGGTAGTATAATGTAGTGTGTCTATGGAGAGAGGGTGCAGGGTAGCAGTGGTAGTATAATGTAATGTGTGTAGGGAGAGAGGGTGCAGGGTAGCAGTGGTAGTATAATGTAGTGTGTGTAGGGAGAGAGGGTGTAGGGTGGTAGTATAATGTAGTGTTTGTAGGGAGAGAGGTTGCAGGGTAGCAGTGGTAGTATAATGTAATGTGTGTAGGGCGAGAGGGTGCAGGGTAGCAGTAGTGGTATATGTAGTGTGTGTAGGGAGAGAGGGTGCAGGGTAGCAGTGGTAGTATAATGTAATGTGTGTAGGGAGAGAGGAGGTGCAGGGTAGCAGAGGTAGTATAATGTAATGTGTGTAGGGAGAGAGGAGGTGTAGGGTAGCAGTGGTAGTATAATGTAATGTGTGTAGGGAGAGAGGAGGTGTAGGGTAGCAGTGCTAGTATAATGTAGTGTGTGTAGGGAGAGAGGGTGTAGGGTAGCAGTGGTAGTATAATGTAATGTGTGTAGGGAGAGAGGAGGTGCAGGGTAGCAGAGGTAGTATAATGTAATGTGTGTAGGGAGAGAGGAGGTGTAGGGTAGCAGTGGTAGTATAATGTAATGTTTGTAGGGAGAGAGGAGGTGTAGGGTAGCAGTGCTAGTATAATGTAGTGTGTGTAGGGAGAGAGGGTGTAGGGTAGCAGTGGTAGTATAATGTAATGTGTGTAGGGAGAGAGGAGGTGCAGGGTAGCAGAGGTAGTATAATGTAATGTGTGTAGGGAGAGAGGAGGTGTAGGGTAGCAGTGGTAGTATAATGTAATGTGTGTAGGGAGAGAGGAGGTGTAGGGTAGCAGTGCTAGTATAATGTAGTGTGTGTAGGGAGAGAGGGTGTAGGGTAGCAGTGGTAGTATAATGTAATGTGTGTAGGGAGAGAGGAGGTGCAGGGTAGCAGAGGTAGTATAATGTAATGTGTGTAGGGAGAGAGGAGGTGTAGGGTAGCAGTGGTAGTATAATGTAATGTGTGTAGGGAGAGAGGAGGTGTAGGGTAGCAGTGCTAGTATAATGTAGTGTGTGTAGGGAGAGAGGGTGTAGGGTAGCAGTGGTAGTATAATGTAATGTGTGTAGGGAGAGAGGAGGTGCAGGGTAGCAGAGGTAGTATAATGTAATGTGTGTAGGGAGAGAGGAGGTGTAGGGTAGCAGTGGTAGTATAATGTAATGTGTGTAGGGAGAGAGGAGGTGTAGGGTAGCAGTGCTAGTATAATGTAGTGTGTGTAGGGAGAGAGGGTGTAGGGTAGCAGTGGTAGTATAATGTAATGTGTGTAGGGAGAGAGGAGGTGCAGGGTAGCAGTGGTAGTATAATGTAGTGTGTGTAGGGAGAGAGGGTGTAGGGTAGCAGTGCTAGTATAATGTAGTGTGTGTAGGAGAGAGGGTGTAGGGTAGCAGTGGTAGTATAATGTAATGTGTGTAGGGAGAGAGGAGGTGCAGGGTAGCAGTGGTAGTATAATGTAATGTGTGTAGGGAGAGAGGAGGTGCAGGGTAGCAGTGGTAGTATAATGTAGTGTGTGTAGGGAGAGAGGGTGTGGTCTTCTGATCAGGCCTTTGTCTTTTGTTTGTCTTGTGATCTTCGCTGATGCGATCACAATTGACTGACTTTTGTGCCAGTTTCGGGAAATGCGATGGTATCGCAGTGATGCGAACGCCTCTGTCTGATGACAGGCAGAGGTGTTCACTGGGTAGCAATGCGGCATTCCGGGGGCGTGGTGACGAAAACGCGGGCAGGTCTGAGTCGTTTTCAGGGTGGCTGCATGACATCACATGTGGCCGTTGCAAAACAACATATGGCGCCAGTGCGCCTGCCTTCACAGCCAGGCTGCTCAGGCAGGGGTCTACACAAGTCGCTGCAATCGATTGATTAGATTGCAATTGCAGCGCTTGGCGGCACATAGCATGCTGGGCCTCCTTGCCCTGTGCTGGGCCAAGTGCCGTTTCTTGCGGCGGGCGAGCCGTGCAACTGCACGGGGAGCCCGCCGCGGCACTTTTTGAGGACTTTGAAACCCTCCTCCCCTCTCCTCCCGAGTGCCCAGCTCGGGAGGCGAGGTCTCGCGGAATGACGCGTTTGCGTCGTGACGTCAAGACGCAATCGCGTCATTCCGCGAAACCCCGCCCCCCGAGCTGGGCACTCGGGAAGAGGGAGAAGGGGGAGCCAAGCCGGCCGGCGGCGGCGCCGCGCAGACGAGGGAGAGGCGGCTGAAGAGTGGGAAGAACCGCTTGAAATGTAAGTCAACCCCTCTCCCTCTCTCTCTCTCTCTCTCTCTCTCTCCCTCCCTCCCCCCCCCCCCCCACCACCTGCCGTACTGTGTAAAATGGGGACACCTGTCTGCCGGAATGTGTAAAATGGGGACGCAGTCTGCCAGAATGTGTTAAATGGGGACGCAGTCTGCCGGAATGTGTTAAATGGGGACTCTTGCCTGCCTTAATGTGTAAAATAGGGACACCTGTCTGCCGGAATGTGTAAAATGGGGACGCAGTCTGCCGGAATGTGTTAAATGGGGACGCAGTCTGCCGGAATGTGTTAAATGGGGACTCTTGCCTGCCTTAATGTGTAAAATAGGGATACCTGTCTGCCGGAATGTGTAAAATGGGGACACTTGCCTGCCGTAATGTGTAAAATGGGGACACCTGCCTGCCGGAATGTGTAAAATGGGGACGCAGTCTGCCGTAATGTGTAAAATGGGTGCACATGCCTGCCGCAATGTGTAAAATGGGGACACTTTCCTGCCGCAATGTGTAAAATGGGGGCACGTGCCTGCCGCAATGTGTAAAATGGGGACACTTTCCTGCCGTACTGTGTAAAATGGGGGCACGTGCCTGCTGCAATGTGTAAAATGGGGGCACATGCCTGCCACAATGTGTAAAATGGGGACACTTGCCTGTTGTACTATGTAAAATGGGGGCACGTGCCTGTTGTAATGTGTAAAATGGGGGCACGTGCCTGCCGCAGTGTGTAAAATGGGGACACTTTCCTGCCGCAATGTGTAAAATGGGGGCACGTGCCTGCCGCAATGTGTAAAATGGGGACACTTTCCTGCCGTAATGTGTAAAATGGGGGCACGTGCCTGCCGCAATGTGTAAAATGGGGACACTTTCCTGCCACAATGTGTAAAATGGTGGCACGTGCCTGCCGCAATGTGTAAAATGGGGACACTTTCCTGCCACAATGTGTAAAATGGGGGCACGTACCTGCCGCAATGTGTAAAATGGGGACACTTGCCTACCGTGCTGTGTAAAATGGGGTCGCGTGCCTGCTGTAATGTGTAAAATGAGGACTTTTTTTTTTTTTTAATCCTGTGGTGGCTGTGATGATGGGATCATTTTAACGAGGCCACGCCCCCTTGCCGAAGGCGCGCGCATGCTTTCACTCTTTATATCTATGGGGGGGGGGGGGCGCATTTTTTTTTATGTGAATGGGGGGAGTGGGGGGGGGCGCATTTTTAAATCTCGCACTGGGAGCCAAATTGGCTAGAAATGGCCCTGGCTGGGCAGCCCCCAGCATGCAATCGAATGTAGTTGCAGTTTTGTTAAAATAGCAAAACTGCAACTGAAGCTGAATGAGGTCCTATGTGTCTGACTAAACACATTCATGTTAATAAACTTTTTTTCAAGCACATATGTCTCTATCAGTAGCGGATCTTGCCACGGGCAAGCAGGACTTTTGCCCGGGGCCTCGCCTTCCGGAGGGCGCAGGGCGCCATCCGTAGGGCGCCGCACCAGGGCAAGATCCGCTGCTGCTGTGTGCCCCCCGCTGCCCCCCTGCTGCTGCTGGCCGCTGCCCCCCCGCTGCCGCTGTGTAGGGAAACTAGACGCGTACGCGTCTAGTTTCCCTTCGTGGAGAGGTCCTTTACTGTGCGGTGCGCGTAGCGTCTAGTTCCCTTCGTGGAGAGGACCTTTGCTGTGCGGTGCGCGATGACGTCATCGCGCACCGCACATCATTTCAGTCTGTACAGGGGGCGTAAATGACCACGCCCCCTGTACGAAGCCACGCCCCCTATTGCCACCCCGGGGCGCACAGCGCGCCAGAACCGGCCCTGGTCTCTATGTCTGGTTGAGACCCATAATTCTAACGTTTGAAAATGAAGCACGAATTGTCACAATTTACAAACTTTCAAACCCCAAACAGTATCTATGGAGTCTCTCAAATATACAGTTTTTCTCCATAATTTTGTAATCTTTACTCATCATGAGCTCATACAGTAATCTATTATCCATGTACTGTACTTGGGCAAATGAAAGAAATTATCTGACATACTCGTCTCTTCAGGGCCGTTTCTAGCCAATTTGGCTCCCAGTGCGAGATTTAAAAATGCGCCCCCCCCCATTCACATAAGAAAAAATGCGCCTCCCCCATAGATATAAAGGAGAAAAGTATGCGCGCGGCAAAGGCGCGCACGCTCCCGACAAGGGGGCGTGGCCTCGTTAAAATGGGCGTGCCTTTGTTAAGATGGGTGTGGCCTCATCTGATCTCATCATCACGGCCACCACAGGATTAAAAAAAAAAAAGTCCTCATTTTACACATTACAGCAGGCAAGTGTCCCCATTTTACACAGCACGGTAGGCAAGTGTCCCCATTTTACACATTGCGGCAGGCACGTGCCCCCATTTTACACAGTACAACAGGCAAGTGTCCCCATTTTGCACATTGCGGCAGGCACGTGCCCCCATTTTACACAGGGGGTAATTCTGAGTTGATCGCAGCAGGAACTTTTTTAGCAGTTGGGCAAAACCATGTGTACTGCAGGGGAGGCAGATGTAACATGTGCAGAGAGAGTTAGATTTGGGTGTGGTGAGTTCAATCTGCAATCTAATTTGCAGTGTAAAAATAAAGCAACCAGTATTTACTCTGCACAGAAACAAAATAACCCACCCAAATATATCTCTCTCTACAAATGTTATATCTGCCTCCCCTGCAGTGCACATGGTTTTGCCCAACTGCTAAAAAATGTCCTGCTGCGATCAACTTGGAATTACCCCTACAGTACAACAGGCAAGTGTCCCCATTTTACACATTGCGGCAGGCACGTGCCCCCATTTTACACAGTACGGCAGGCAAGTGTCCCCATTTTACACATTGCGGCAGGAAAGTGTCCCCATTTTACAGATTGCGGCAGGAAAGTGTCCCCATTTTACACATTGCGGCAGGCACGTGCCCCCATTTTACACATTACGGCAGGCAAGTGTCCACATTTTACACATTCCGGCAGGCAAGTGTCCCCATTTTACACATTACGGCAGGCAAGTGTCCCCATTTTACACATTGCGGCAGACAGGTGTCCCCATTTTACACACTCCAGCAGGCAAGTGTCCCCATTTTACACATTTCGGCAGACAGGTGTCCCCATTTTACACAGTATGGCAGGTGATGGTGGGGGGGAGGGAGAGAGAGAGAGGGAGAGGGGCTGACTTACATTTGAAGCGGTTCTTCCCGCTCTTCAGCCGCCTCTCCCTCGTCTGCGCAGTGCTGGGCGGCTTGGCTCCCCCTTCTCCCTCCTCCCGAGTGCCCAGCTCGGGGGGCGGGGTTTCGCGTCATGACGTCACGACGCAAACGCGTCATTCCGCGAAACCCCGCCCCCCGAGCTGGGCACTCGGGAGGAGAGGGGAGGGGGTTTGAAAGTGCTCAGCAAGTGCCGCGGCGGGCGCCCCGTGCGGTTGCACGGCTCGCCCGCCGCAAGAAACGGCACTGCGTCTCTTATATGACTCAATCAGACCACCATTAGTCTCACATAAGATGCAGTCAGACCACCATCAGTCTCACATAAGATGCAGTCAGACTACCATCAATCTCACATAAGATGCAGTCAGAACACCATCAGTCTCACATAAAATGCAGTCAGACCACCATCAGGCTCACATAAGATACAGTCAGACCACCATCAGGCTCACATAAGATGCAGTCAGACCACCATCAGGCTCAAACATAAATCAGATTCCATTGTATATTTTCTCTTATGTCCTAGAGGATACTGGGGTCCACATTAGTACCATGGGGTATAGACAGGTCCACTAGGAGCCTTGGGCACTTTAAGAAATAAATAGTGTGCACTGGCTCCTCTTTCTATGCCCCTCCTACCAGACTCAGTTTAGAAAATGTGCCAGGAGGAGTCGGTCACACTTAGGGAAGCTCCTGAAGAGTTTTATGCAATTATTTTCTGTTTGTTATTTTCAGGCAGGTCTGGTTGGCACCAGCCTGCCTGCTTTGTGGGACTTAGGGCCCGAGACCAATGTATCGGGCATGTCTATTCATCTGCATTGCATGCTCAGGAGTTGGGAAAGCCTGTTATCATTACAGAAGATTGTATAATTAAAACCTACACAGCCGAACTTACCTGAAGTGATCTATGCCAGGATTTACCTGGTAAATACACTCGGATATAGGTATGGACACAATGGGATAAAAGGGTGTTTCAAAAACTCTTACCTCTGGATATAAAAGCCTCAGAGGGGACACTGTTTTTAGGAATAAATCCACCTCTTTAATGAACTGCTTTAGTATGAACTATTGATATTATATATTTCGTAACTTGTTTTTATTACATATATACATTTATACATTTTTATATTGCTAGTTTAAATTAAATTGGCAACTGGTTGCTATTGTGCTTACTAATAAATTTTGTTTATTTAAATTTATCTGTCAGTACGTGTGTCTAGATTATTACATACCAGACTGCATTAATAATAAGCATGCAATTTTATTACATAATATCATATAAATATAGCCTTGTTGAGCTACAGTATGGTAATAGACCCATTAACTTTTGTATAATCCTCAGACCTAACAATCGGTGCGCAGGCCCAAAGTCTTTGAGCTTGAATCTGCCACTGAGCTATTTGACCCTCTTGTCTCCACTCGCAGGACACTCATGGTCATCTTTTGGGTCTATGGCATATTTCCACGCTATCTTGTCTTTGCTTCTTTGAGGTTCGAAGCAGACAAAAAAAAATCCTAGCTGAACCTACTAGGAGATTTTCCTTTGTTACTTCTCATATAGCTCCTGCTCTGTGGTTGATCACTTGTATCTGTGGTTTCAGTCTCTGAGATGCTTCCAGCTTCAGGCATTTCAGAGTGCCGTGAAGTACAGTATCTTTTCACACTCATGGATTCCACTTCCATTGGTCCACATACATCTGGATGCTGACTTGGCATAGTTATTGTGTTTCCCTGACTTTCATGCAACTTTCACACTCTGGTCTTCCAGGATTATTCACTGACATACTGGATGCCTTACCATTTAGAAGTCTCTGCACATTATGGGGGTAATCCCAAGTTGATCGCAGCAGGATTTTTTTTAGCAATTGGGCAAAACCATGTGCACTGCAGGGGAGGCAGATATAACATGTGCAGAAAGAGTTAGATTTGGGTGGGTTATTTTGTTTCTGTGCAGGGTAAATACTGGCTGCTTTATTTTTACACTGCAAATTAGATTGCAGATTGAACACACCCCACCCAAATCTACTCTCTCTGCACGTTATATCTGCCTCCCCTGCAGTGCACATGGTTTTGCCCAATTGCTAACAAAAATCCTGCTGCGATCATCTTGGAATTACCCCCATTGTTGTACCCTAGGTGACTAACGGGTCTATGTACTAAGCCTTGGAGAGAGATAAAGTGTATGGAGATAAAGCTCCAACCAATCAGCTCCTGTCATTTTTCAAATACAGCCTGTAACATGACAGTTAGGAGCTGATTGGCTGGTGCTTTATCTCCATCCACTTTGTCTCTCTTTAAGGTTTAGTAAATAGACTCCTTTATCTCCTAGTTCCCTGATCTTTACAGGCTCACATGGCTTTGGTGACCTGAACCAGCTCTCGTTACAGCTAGTGAATCAGTGGCTCTACATTTAAATACAGTATGATCCCTTGCTGCTCCAAAGTCATGCATTCTGCTCACCCAACCATTGGTCCTACCTGAAGACCTGGAAGAGGCTGCGAACTAGAAGCAGCATTTCCTCAATGATATCCCCTCTTTCTCCCATTTAACATAATCTCCTTAGCCCCCTGGTGCCTCTGGAACAATTATTTCCATCTTCTCAAAGGTTGGGATCAGTAGAATAAGTCATTTAATAGCAAGTGCTATGTTTAAGTCCATCCATGAACTATGCATTAATATTTATTTATTATTTCTTAACAGTTTCTTATATAGCGCATCATATTCCATTGTGCTTTACAATTAGAACAACAGTAATAGAACAAAACTGGGTAAAAACAGACAGACATAGAGGGCCGGATGTACTAAGCAGAAAATGCGGTAAACTCCCTGTTTACCGCATTTTCCTGATGTACTAACCCCCGGCCGGCAGGTCAGCGCCGCGGCAGGGTACGCCAGCTTTAGCTGGCGATAGTCCATAGAAGCCTATGGGCTTCTCTCCGCGGCGCTGTGTGAGGGATCCGATCGGATCCCTCCCAGCATGCCCTGCGGCCGCCCCCGTCACCCCGCGCATGCGCAGACTGACTCCCGGGCCGAATCCCGGAAGTCAGGCTGCCGCTGCGCATCGCGGAGGTCAGCTCTTATCGGAAGAGCTGTCCTCCGCAATGCTGATCGCATATGTTAGTACATATGCGATCAGCATCGTGGCGCTGGGCGGCGATGTACCTTAGTACATCCCGCCCAGAATACCTTCCTCTTGCTGACAAAGATGAATTGGTATTTTTATAGATCAACACCTTGCCTCTTCTCTTGGAGGCGTACCACATTTGCTATAGAACTGATACCTTTTGAATTCATCTGCTCCCACTAAACTGCTCCCACACATACGATTTCAAGTATCCATAAAATTCTGCTGAGTAGTATTTTTACTATAAACCCCCACTTTACGGAGCTATTGGATAGAGACTACATATATAGAGGTATACACAGGGCCGGCCCGCCTGTTACGCGGAGTATGCATACGAGTAAGGTGCCACAGTGAGGAAGGCGCCGGCAGCCTGCACCATGCATGCGCAGTCACGCTGCGCTCTTCCGAAGCTGCTGTCTGACTCCTGCCTGGGTGCCCGGCCGCGCTGTCAGTGGTTCTCTCCCCCGGTCGCCCGCCCGCGCTGTCAGTGGCTCTCTCCCCCGGCCACCCGGCCACGCTGTTAGTGGCTCTCTCCCCCGGCCGGCCGCCCGCTCGGCCGCGCTGTCAGTGGCTCTCTCCCCCGGCCGCCCGCCCTGTTAGTGGCTCTCTACCCCGGCCGCCCGCCCGCGCTGTCAGTGGCTCTCTACCCCGGCCGCCCACGCTGTCAGTGGCCCTCCCCCCCTGCCTGAGCCTGAGAAGCTGCTGCTGCAGTGCTGTGTCCCCCTCCCTCTCGAGCTGTCTTCCTACGGGGCGTTGGGTGGGCTGCCTGCGGTTTGAGCCAGAGCCTAAGGAAAAGCCTGCCTGCATGCTGACCCTGGGCGCCGCCGCAAGCACCAAGAGACTGACCTGCGCAATGGTGAGTGCATCTGCCATGTGACCCCAGCGGCATGTGTGTCCGTGCACTTCAGCAGGCTGTGTGGGGTGGTGGATGGGCTTACTGTAGGGGGTTCCAGCGTCGCTGTCTGCGGTGGACGACTGAGGGGCTGAGGTGTGTATAACGTGCTCTACCTGGCGCATTGTGTATAATGTGCTCTACCTGGCACAATGTGTATAACGTGCTCTACCTGGCGCAATGTGTATAACGTGCTCTACCTGGCGCATTGTGTATAACATAATTACCTGGCCCAATGTGTATAACATGCTCTACCTGGCACAATGTGTATAACGTGCTCTACCTGGCGCATTGTGTATAACGTGCTCTACCTGGCGCAATGTGTATAACGTGCTCTACCTGGCGCATTGTGTATAACGTGCACTACCTGGCGCATTGTGTATAACGTGCTCTACCTGGCGCAGTGTGTATAACGTGCTCTATCTGGCGCAGTGTGTATAATGTGTTCTATCTGGCGCAGTGTGTTTAGGAGGTTCTACTTGGTGCAATGTGTATAAGCGGCACTACTGTGTGGTGTAATGTGAATTTACACTATTATGTGGCCATGCCCCTTCCCCACAAAGCCACCCCCCAAATTTTTGCAGCGCGCCTTCGGCGCGCACTGTCTATTCTTTACTGTCTAGGAGGTGGAGCACCTATTCACTTTCTGCCGAAGGGCACTAAAATGTCTAGTTACAGCTCTGGGGCAGAGTGTCCTGCATGCTACACAGCCCAGCAGCATTGTCACCCACCCTCCTCCCCTTGCAACACTTTTGTACTGTCCAAATCAAGTCTGTATTTTTATATTTTAATCATTAATAAGATTAATAAGAACCTTCATTCCGATGGGACCCAGAAAAGGACAGGTACAATTTTTAAAAGTGAGGAGTCCCTGGGACCCACTTTTTTTGGGGGCTCAGCGCGATCACTGCTCCCTGTCACCCCAGCCTTCCCTGTCACCCGCTATCTCCCTGTCACCCCAGCCTCCTCAGTCACCCACTATCTCCATCACCTCTACTACCCAGTCACGCACTTTCTCCCTGTCATCGACAATCTCCCTGTACCCCTGGGGGAACTATTGTGTGGCCACGCCCCTTCCTTGTGAGGCCACACCTCTTTTAAAATTTTATCCCATCAAGGGGCGCTAAATTCTAAATTAGCTTACCAAATTTTTTTAACTCGGGCCGGCCCTGGGAACACAGGTTATTTGGAGAAAATGTACCAGGTCATAATTGTGTGTTCCTCTAGTATGGAGGTTTTTTTGTAGACCCAATGTAAGGTTCTGATCCAGTGGTTCCATTGCCCAACTACTCTGCATACATTTTTCCACTTTATCTCCTCTATGGTGCAGATGCCACAAGGATATGGGTACATTGATACATATGTGGTGGGATTGCCCCCTCATAATTTCATTTTGACTGAAAATTATAGAATTGGCTTTGGAGATTCTGGCTTACTCTGTTCCCTCAAACCCTGACTTTTGGTAATCAGACATTACCAAACATCCCCATTTCCAGTTATAAAATAATCATTGCTTAAACATTTTAACAATGCAGCCAGAGCAGTGGTCCTGTTATGTTGGCGCACATTCCAACCAGGAGCGGTCCTTGGTGCGGGCAAGCAGTGCCTTTGCCCGGGGTGCTGCGGCCTGGGGGCGCGGCCGCAGTCACCCCGGAGGCACCGCCGCCTGCCCGCACTCCGCTCCCCACTCCACGGCTGCAGCAGACGCCGTGGGCTGTGTGGGCGTCCGCTGCAGCCGGCTCCAGGCACAGACACTAGAGGTCGTTATTGACCTCTAGTGTCTGTGCGGCGCTATGGGAGAGACGTCATTGACGTCTCTCCCATAGAGAGGAGCGGGCGGCCAGACTGGCGGAGCAGCAGCAGCAGAAGAAGCAGGAGCGGGGCAGTGGTAAGTATTGTTTTTATTATTTTGTGTGTGTGTGTGTGTTTGTAAGCGGGGGGCACAGCGACAGGGGGCAAATAAAGAGGGGGCACAACAACTGGGGGCAAATAAAGAGGAGGCACAAATACTGGGGGCAAATAAAGAGAGGGCACAACTACTGGGGGCAAATAAAGAGTGGGCACAAATACTGGGGACACAACTACTGGGGGCAAATAAAGAGGAGGCGCAAATAAAGAGGGGGCACAACTACTGGGGGCAAATAAAGAGGAGGCGCAAATAAAGAGGGGGCACAACTACTGGGGCAAATAAAGAGGAGGCACAAATACTGGGAGCAAATAAAGAGGGGGCACAACTACTGGGGGCAAATAAAGAAGGGGCAAATCAACTGGGGGGCACAGCTACTGTGAGCATAACTGGCCACGCCCCTCCCCTATGAAGCCACGCCCCCGCACACTAACTGTTTTGCCACGGAGAGGGGGGGGGCACCAGTGGAAACTCTCGCACTGGGCGTCACAAGGGGTAGAACCGGCCCTGATTCCAACATTCCTCTGTTGACCTAGGACCGGTATCAAAGTCTCGATTTCTATATAGCCTGGATGATATTTTTCTCTCCACCCCGACGAACACCCTAAGATTGTGGTGATGTGGTTTAAATTGATCAATTTCAAGACTACCCTCACATTTAGGGCCTTTGTGCCCCAGTCTTTTGTGTTCTGCTGGATATTTCTGAAGTGCTCATGACTGACTGTAGTTCTCCATCAGATATGTTGACATCCCTTCATTAGCTGCACTCGTGAATTGTGCACCTGCCCCTCTCATTTGTCTTCTCTTTCAACCTGTTTTTCTCTTACGTCCTAGAGGATGCTGAGGTCCAATTTAGTACCATGGGGTTGTCGAAGTCGAAAATTTTATACCCACATGCATCAAGTACAAACACCACACAGAGTGGCCTCCGTGCATGTGCTTGTTCTGCCGTGCGTGCACATGCCCGCACGCTGCACACATTGGCTCATGAGGCCCTGCGTATTAGCGCGTGGTATGAGTAAATACGGTAGCATACGCATTCGCATGGAAAAGCCACAAAGACATAACTGACATTTCATCCACGTAGTGCATTATTACACATAGCCTACACACACCACACCAGCAAGATTACTTTAGAAATGGAACAATAGAGGGATTCAACTTTACAGGATATGAGGGGACAGAATTAGGTTAGGAGGTGCTGTTTGGTATCCAGTTGTACAGTATTTCAAGGGCAATATTCCGATGGCAGTTTGCAGAAAGTAGCACGCTCCTGCGCATAGATATGTGCAGGAATAAATTATTAATTTCACATTGTATGTACTGTACTCTTGATATTCGGCGGGAACCCAGTGGAAGGCATCTGCAAGTACACCTGGACTAAGCATCGCCCACCTGTTCAAACCAACCTATGACCCCTCATGTACTGTAAATGACCAGCTCTTTGACCTATGAAAGAAGAGATTACAGTTTCTTTTGTTTCATGCTTTGCACCATTGTATAAAACCAACCCTCCTGGCTGGCCTCAGTCTATTCTCTGAAGGTCATCTATCCAGATTGACTGAGGACCGGAACCGGGTTGTGCAGGCGAACAAACGTATGTACCCATTGATTGTAGCCTTTTCTCTTATGTGATTGTATTTCTGTTGTACCCTCTTTTGAGTAAATATTTGTTGCTGGGTTGGACAACAACATTACATAACAACTGGTGTCGCTTTGCTTTCCTGTTAGGGGTTATAAAGTATATTCCGCCGGACGTGTAGCTACTTTGTGCTTACAGCGTGACGGTGTGCTTACGCAACGTATACGCATTTCATAGGGGTTTCACACACACGCTTAGGGAGTTGCAGCAGCCTGAACATTTCTGTATTTAAGGTATTGCTTTTTTTCTTCCTGTAAGTTAATTGAACTTAACACAGGGTATAGACGGGTCCTTTGGGAGCCACTGGCACTTTAAGAGTTTAATGGTGTGGGCTGGCTCCTCCCTCTATGCCCCTCCTACCACACTCAGTTTAGAAAATTTGCCCGGAGGAGCCAGTCACAGCTAGGGTAGCTCCTAGGAGTTTTTCTAGTTTTATTATTTTCTTGAGTTAGTTAGGTACAGGGAGGCTGCTGCACACAGCCTCCCTGCTTCATGGGACTTAGGGGGGGAGTAGGAACCAACTTCCAGAAGAGTTAATGGTTCTCTATCTCCGCTGACAGGACACTGAGCTCCTGAGGGTGCTGATCGTTAGCCCACGAGGCGACTGCTCACTCCCGCAGCACAGCCGCTACCCCCTAACAGAGCCAGAAGATTGAAGATGTGGTGAGTACAGCGCCGGCGTCACGGTTAGCGGGTCACCAGCGAGTATGGCGGCACAAGGGTGAGAGCGCAGCTCTGACAGGCTGCGCTTCGGGAAGTTTCCTACTTTCATTTTCTGTTTCTTTTTCACTTATATATTCAATATGCATACGTTAATAGTCTGCTCTCTCATTTTGACATGACGTTATAATTATGAGGAATTCTCAGCTTTTTTCTACTGACTGAATATTGTGAAATATTTTTTCTTTTAAAAAAAAAGTTATTGTTAACAGACTGTCTTTTATGTGTACATAATAAAGTGAGTGCTTTTCAATATCCATGCACGGAAGACATCCAACCCTGTGTGCACTATTTCTATGTATTCTCACTGGGCGGAGGGGGAATCCCATGTGTATATTAATCTAGATCAACGGCAGTACGAAAGTTATTATAGTAATAATAATAATAATAATAATAATAATATTTTCTCATACGTCCTAGAGGATGCTGGGGACTCCGTAAGGACCATGGGGTATAGACGGGATCCGCAGGAGACATGGGCACACTATAAGACTTTGAATGGGTGTCAGTTAGACTCTGTGCCCAGGAGTGACTGGACACACACTAGGGGAGCTCTACAGAGTTTCTCTAAAGACTTTATTGTTAGGTTTTTTATTTTCAGGGAGACCTGCTGGCTACAGGCTCCCTGCATCGTGGGACTGAGGGGAGAGAAGCAGACCTACTTCTTCTTAGTTAAGGGCTCTGCTTCTTAGGCTACTGGACACCATTAGCTCCAGAGGGTTCGATCACTTGGTTCGCCTAGCTGCTTGTTCCCGGAGCCGCGCCGTCACCCCCCTCACAGAAGCCAGAAGAAAGAAGCCGGATGAGTATGAGAAGAACAGAAGACATCAGACGGCAGAAGACTTCAGTAACGGTGGTAAGCACAGCGGTAGCGCTGCGCTCCATGCTCCCACACACCAACGGCACTCACAGGGTGCAGGGCACTGGGGGGGGAGTGCCCTGGACAGCAGTTACTGAGTCTCTCTTTTTTCACTGGCATGAAGTCATATTCGGGCCCCGGCACCGGGTACGTTATCCCCCGCCAGTGTACAGCAGCGATTGTGCTGCGCGCCTTTGCTCCCACTCACACCAACGGGTACATGGGTGCAGGGCGCAGGGGGGGGGGGGGGGGGGGGCGCCCTGGACAGCAATATATATATATATTAGTTGTGGAGGTATATAGTGTATAGACACTATGGCCCTCATTCCGAGTTGTTCGCTCGCTAGCTGCTTTTAGCAGCTTTGCACACGCTAAGCCGCCGCCTACTGGGAGTGAATCTTAGCTTTGCAGAATTGCGAACGAAAGATTGCGAATAGAAATTTCTTTGCAGTTTCTGAGTAGCTCGGGACTTACTCTGCCACTGCAATCAGTTCAGTCAGTTTCGTTCCTGGGTTGATGTCACAAACACACCCAGCGTTCGCCCAGACACTCCCCCGTTTCTCCAACCACTCCCGCGTTTTTCCCAGAAACGGCAGCGTTTTTCCGCACACACCCATAAAACGGCCAGTTTCCGCCCAGAAACACCCACTTCCTGTCAATCACACTCCGATCACCAGAACGAAGAAATTTCTTCGTTAAGCCTTGAGTAAAATACCTAACTTTTTGGCAAATTTACTTGGCGCAGATGCACTGCGAACATTGCGCATGCGCAGTTTGCGACAAATCGCTCCGTTGCGAAAACCACTAACGAGCGATCAACTCGGAATGAGGGCCTATATACGGTCCCCTGCCTGCATATAGACCTATATTATAAAGAGGCTGAAGCGCGCCGAAAAGGGGGAGGGGCTTAGTCCTCACAGCAGTGTTCAGCGCCATTTTCTCTCTGTCCCCGCCAAGAAAGTGTACAAACAATGGGGGGCACAGATTTTTAGTGTTGTATTGAGGTATTTATAGCACTATTTGTTAGAAAGTGGCATATAATCATTGTTGTGCATGTTTCTAGGTGTGTTCCCTGTCAGAATACCCACTATAGTCTACATGTGTCTACTCAGACAGATATGGGAATCACTGTCGGCATCGCCGACGCCTGTTGGTACTTGATGCAGTACATGCAGAGTCAACAGGTCGGTAGTTGTATGCTTATCCAAAGTAAACACTGTATGGGAAACACAGTAGTAGGTGGGTGACCCTGTCGGCACCAACTGCTATTACTGGGGATAATTTAACATGCTGTAACTGCCTTATGCTGGTATATATATATATATATATATATATATATATATTTATATGTATAAGTATGGTGCGGTTCCATGGGTCTGTAGCTCGTGCACAGACTCGGCAGTTTATGTGGGGGAGTGTTATTAAAATTATTTACGTATACTTCCCTCGGACCCCTCAGGGTCGCAAGAATGTTATTTTGCCTGGTTACTACTCCCTGCTGTCAACGACTACTGGGTTTTCTGTCAACCATAAGGTTCCTGTTAGATCCACAATTGGGGCATTCAGTACATGGACATACACATTCAGAACACATTAATGTCACTAGGGACCCAACGGTTCCGGACATTCCGCTTATATGTATGTTTTATATATATATATATATATATATATATATAGGATATGTGTGTTTTTTTGTGTATTGCATTATGTATATTTACATTATGTTTATAATGAAATGTTCCTTCTCATGTGCTGGTTGCTCTGTTGAAAAAGCTCTAGATCGGCCGTGACGAATTGGTCTCAGATCCTCACAAGGAGCCTGAATGTTTATTCTTTTCCCGTCGCGGATAGAATACTGTGAAAGTCAACTCCTGGTCGACACGGGGCCCTGTCACAAAGGATTGTATACAGGAAGCTAAGTGATATTTTATTTCTATGCTTTGGGCTTATTTGCATTAGGTGCACATGAGGGAGTGTTTATATTCGGAAAGGCATCCAATAGAATTGCACTAAAAAGAGAGGGGATGTTCATTATGTTGGTTCTTCTCTATAACATTGCGGCAGGCTGCAGTGCGTATACAGGAGTGGCCGGGGGAATGCTGAGGCTGACTCCGAGAGATGCTGGAGTTTCTTCCTGGCACGGTGTACCGCTGTTTGGGGATGCCTCAGTTCAGTCAATCTCGGTGGATACTGCTGGTAAATCTAACTTCGTGAGTTAGTCTCCCTCACAACTGTTGGTGACGCATTCTTTTGTGGGATGCAGTCGTTTTAACCGGTTCGATACCGTTCTTTTTTTTTTTTTCTTTTCTGTGCAAACAGTGGAAGGTGAAAAGGTAAGAGCTCTGCAGCCTTGTTAGGTTCGCAGCAGCGGATGTCGTTTTCTGTTTCTACCACATCCACCACATGTCGCTGAGTCTATCTGGCTGGAGCCCACTCCGGTGGGAACTCGTCTACTACTTTTCAGTCAGTCCGGGAATAGACTAGGACCTGTGAGTTAATTCTAGAATCCAAAAGGGGCCATTCTGGCGTTACAGATGTTTCCCCTCACTGTTTTTTCTAATAGATCTTGCCGTTTCCCCTCTGTAAGGGGAGGTAGTACGTGACGCCATACCAGAGTTGCGTCAGGTTCAGGACATTGTCCTGCTGTCCCTGTAAAAAAAATAAAAATAAAAAAAAAGAAACAAGGATTTCTACTTACGATGGAATCTCTCAGGCCAGGGAGCTCCAGCACGTAAAGGTAGAAAAGGGTTTAAATGCGTTTTCTTGCATTCAGCTTGCCTGGGTTGATATCCAGGATTGTCTTTGCCATTTCACCGGAGTGATGGCAGTAGGATGGTATTCTTTCAATAGTAATAGCCATTGTTATTCTGTACTGAGACACTCTTCTGATTAAGGCGAGGTCAAGAAACAAGTGGTGCAAAATCGTTGTTTCTCTCTGACTGTTCTCAAACACAGGGAATGGCTGTTGTTCCCAACGACGCAGATGTCGGAGGTGGGTATCAGAGTAGATACTGAACGGTTGAGGTTCTGTGTTTTCCTGTGAAAAGAGGTCTGAGGATCCGAAGTCGGATCAGATTTGCAGTGACAATCCATCAATATGTTCCGTTGATGAAGAAGACGGGTGCGGCCTAAGAGGCCTTTTCGGTGAGCAGGTCAAATGCCAGAGTGGTTTTCACGGGACCAGTTGAAAATGTGGTCTGGGTCTCACCTGCACATGCACCAGAATATAATCCTAATGGCCAGGATATCGCTCCTGAGGTGTCTGCTCAGTTCTCACCTCCTTGAGGGACGAAGGTTCGGGATCCAGGATTAGATCCTGGTGTCCATGCATGCAGATCTCCGAGGCTGGGGATCAGTCCTTGCAAGGGAAGTATTTCCAGAGGAAAAGGTCAAGCTGGGAAGCTTGTCTGCAATTAGCTTTCTTGAATTAAGAGCTATTTTCAACGAACATATTCTTTGTGATCTGCCGTCTTGATTCTGTCGGACGACTTGACAGCAGTGGCGTAAGTGAGTCGCTAGGGTGGAACAAGGAGCAAAGCCGCAATGGCAGAAGCTGCAAAAGTTTTCCGCTGGGTGGAAAGACTGGTAAACGCTATATTAGCAGTCTTCGTTCCGGATGTGAACGATGGAGAAATAGATTTCATCTGCAGACGCGATCTCTATTCAGGAGAAATACAGTCGTCATCGAGAGGTTTTCACAGAAGTGACAAGTCTTTGAGGAGTGCCTCAATTGGACATGTTGGCGTCTCGCCTCAACGAGAGACCTCATGGATATTGTTCCAGGTCAAGGGACACTCAAGCTTTAGCAGTGGATGCCCTCATGACACCTTGGGTGTTTTTAGTCGGTCTATGTGTCCCCTCCGCTTTCACTCTTTCTGAAGGTGATAAACGTAAGAAGCACAAAGGTTAAGGCGATCCTCATTGTTCCGGTCTAGCCAAGGAGGGCTTGGTATCCAGTTCTTCAAGATTTACTCATAGAAGAACTGTTACAGCAAGATTGGGGCGTGTATCAAGACTTACCGCGGCTGCGTTTGACGGCGTGCCGGTTGAACGCCATATCCTAGCCCAAAAAGGTATTTCCAGTGAAGTCATTTCCACACTTCTTCAGGCTAGAAAAGAGGTAACGGCAAAGCCTTACCACCGTATTTGGCGTAAATATGTGGGTTGGGGTGCATCCAAGTAGGCTCCTACGGAAGACTTTCAGCTGGGTCGTTCTTCTCCATTCTTTGCAAGCAGGTGTGGATGCAGGCCTAAGGTTAGGCTCCATTTCAATGCAGTTTTGGCCTTATAAATTTTAATTAAAAAAAGAATTGGCCACCTTTCCGGAAGTTTAGACTTTCGTGAAAGGAGTACTGCACATCCAACCTCCATTTGTTCCCCCCTTGGCACCGTGGGACCTTGACGTGGTGTTGCGTTTTCTTGTATCACACTGATTGGAACCTTTATGAAAGGTTGTGTTAAAATTTCTCTCTTGGAAAGTGGTCATGCTATTGGCCTTGGTGTCCGAAAGACGGGTGTCGGAAGTAGCGGCTTTGTCTCACAAGAGCCCCTGTTTGATCTTCCATGTGGATAGAGCGGAAATGAGAACTCGGATAATAGTTCTGCTAAAAGTGGTTTCTGTGTTTCGCAGAAACCAGACTATTTTGCTGCCTGTGGTTACTTATG
This sequence comes from Pseudophryne corroboree, assembly GCF_028390025.1. Lineage (NCBI taxonomy): Eukaryota > Metazoa > Chordata > Amphibia > Anura > Myobatrachidae > Pseudophryne > Pseudophryne corroboree. Next base: position 277,165,109 of record NC_086447.1, on the reverse strand, counting down.
CATCGGCTGATTCAAAGTCTCTCGATGTAGTCAGGGCTTTGAATGTTTATGTAGCCAATTTTCTCAGATTGGGGAAACAGAGTCTCTGTTTGTCCGGTATGCTCCCAGCATGATTGGGGCGCCTGCGCCTATGCAGTCTGTTACACGCTGGATCTGTGATACGATTCGGCGTGCTCGTTCTACGGCTGGATTGCCATTACCGAAGTTGGTGGAAACCCATTCTACTAGGAAGATGGGCTCTTCTTGGGCAGATGCCCGAGGAGTCTCGGCGGTTCAACTTTGCCGAGCGGCTACTTGGTCGGGTTCAAACACTTTTGCTAAGCTCTACAAGTTTGATACCCTGGCTGATGGGGACCTCATGTTTGCTCAATCGGTGCTGCAGAGTCGTCTGCACTCTCCCGCCCGGTCTGGAGCTTTGGTATAAACCCCATGGTCCTTACGGAGTCCCCAGCATCCCCTAGGACGTATGAGAAAATAGGATTTTAATACCTACCGGTAAATCCTTTTCTCTTAGTCCGTAGAGGATGCTGGGCGCCCGTCCCAGTGCGTACTGTGTCTGCAGTTATTGGTTATGGTTTCACTCTTGTGGTGTTTCTTTTCTGTCAGGCTGTTGCTGACGTTGTGCATGCCATGGCGTGCGGTGTCTTATTATTGGTTGTGTTGACACACTGGTTGTGTTACATATTCTCTCAGCATGTGGCTGTGATGTGGCTGTGTATTGTTCATACCGTTGGCTGGTATTCTATTGAATGCCACGTTCTGCGGTATGTTCGTGGTGTGAGCTGGTATGACACTCACCGAGTTTGCACAATAAATTCTTTCCTCGAAATGTCCGTCTCCCTGGGCACAGTTTTCTAACTGAGGTCTGGAGGAGGGGCATAGAGGGAGGAGCCAGTTCACACCCATTCAAAGTCTTATAGTGTGCCCATGTCTCCTGCGGATCCCATCTATACCCCATGGCCCTTACGGAGTCCCCAGCATCCTCTTTGGACTAAGAGAAAAGGATTTACCGGTAGGTATTAAAATCCTATTATTATTATTATTATTACTACAGACTGACACATCTGTGACCACTTAAGGCCCCCATACATCAGCCTGTCATTTCCACAATTCTCCACCCTGTCTGGATCCGCCAATTGGTGGCCATCGATGATCACCAATCCATGAAGGATTTGGGGGAATTCTTCATCTTAAACATATCCAATTTGTCGGGTGTAGTATGGCTGACCGGCGGTCTCCTGACTGCTGGTCAGCTTACCGACGCCGGGATCCCGGCAGCATACCGACGCCGGGATCCCGGCGGGGAGAGGCGAGTGCAGCAAGCCCCTTGCGGGCTCGCTGCACTCGCCACGCTGCGGGCTCGGTGGCGACCTACGGTCGCCACGGGTTCTATTCCCACTCTATGGGTGTCGTGGACACCCACCAGTGGAAATAGTCCCTGTTGGTCAGCATGCCGACCATCGGGATAGTGGGTGTCGGGAAGCTGCAGGAGATCATGTGACCGTCGGTCTCCCGACCGTCGGTCACATGAATACCACCCCAATTTGTCCATCCTGATAGTTTTGATCAGAATTTGGGGAATTACATTTCTTGAATATTCCTGATTCCCTGGTCCAGGCATCAGGGGATTGAGATATTGTGATAATTTGCAGCAGATGTATGGGGGCCTTTAGTTATGTTGGCATTCACCGATCGACAACAGATTGTCTGAAGCATGTATATCTCTAATACAAAGTGAGTCCAGCACCTGTGATAATGTCGATATTACCTTACACCATAAAGCTATACCTTTAAACACACTCTTACCATGGAGCCGCTGCGACCGCTATACTTAAGATACACGCTACGCACTTTGTACGCTATTTGCGTACAGAGTCCCGTACGTTGTACGGACTTAGCGTGCACACGCCGCGCTGGGGTACAAAGTACGCACAGCGTGCGCACACACTCTTGATAAACTTTAAACCTTAGTAATGCAATGCAGTGATGTTATACCGTAAACCTTACGCAGCGCTGACGGTATAAAGTACCCGCAGTGCGTACACACCTTATCAATACACTCTTAGACCTTATACAGTTAAATACACTTTAAACCCTAGCAGGGAAATGAGGACACAACACCAATTTGTAGTTAACCGCTGGGTTCTAACACCACAGTGGATTATTTGAAAGGGGATAACAATACAAATTATACACTACAAGGCGAACAAGATAAATCTACAACAGAATAATGGCTACAGTCAATGTACATACGTGAGAATATTCGCTTGCACAACCTGGACCAGTCCTCCGCTCATCAGGTAGATAGCGTTCACAGTCTTCTGACCGGCCAGGCAGTAATAGGCTTTTTATACACAACTTCCATAAACAATACAATGGTTACTGTAATCCCTTTGTTCATTGGACACAGAGATGCATCTTTACATTACAGGAGAGGTCATAGGTTGATTTGAAAAGGTGGGCGATGTCTTTCCCAACTGCTCTTGTGGGTGGTCTCCTCTGGATTCCCGCCGCATACATAATATACAGTAAATACAGTTTATATCTATATTCTACTTCTGCACATAACTATACGCAGGAACATGCAATCTTTCTCTAACCAACACCGGAATGTTACCCTTAAAATACCCTACAGCTGGATACTAGACATCACCCTATAACCTTAGTCTGTCCCTTCCTATCATGCAAAGGCGAATCCCTTAGTCCTGGAATCATTTAAACTGTTGATACTTGCTGATGTGATGCAGGGGGGCTATGTGTACAATGTGCACTATTTGGATTAAATATGTAATGTTCTAATAACCCTCTACGCGCTCACAAACTCTGCCGTAAATACCCATACCACGCGCAGGAACGCGGGAGCGATCATACGCAAATTGCGGATATGTGCACGCACGGCGGAACAAGTGCACGCGCAGCGGGCACGTGTGCGTCGTTAGTACATGATGTATGCATTACAATATTTTTCGACTTTGACACCTGCTTGTTAACAGCAGCATGGCCATATTGAATACAGTGTACACTATATTAACTTTTTTTTTCTATTTTTGGTATCCCCATGACATTTTACCCACTGAGGATACTGATAGAAGGTTTAACCCGCGGCTAGCTATCGGCTAATTAAAAAGGCTATTCAATTAAATAGCCTTTTCCTCATGCCGAAAATCAGGGATTAATGCATGGAAATTTACTGATTCCACGTAAACATCAGAACCAACTGGTCTTTCCAATGCATTAACCACCAGATGATGCCTTTTTATCCTGGACTTTTCCTGGAAGCTCCTGAAGCTACAAGGAAAAGTACACAGTTGGGGATTAATGAATTGCCCTGGTGCAGTAAATAACTGCTGGAATATGCCACATCGTTTAACACAGCTGTGCGAAAGCCAAGAAAGAGCTGATTGAAGCTGGACAGAGCTGACACATAAGAAGTACGGCATTCAGGAAAGAGAGAGGGAGTGATGAAGAAGGACAGTCAATCAATTGAGCAGGAAGGGAGGAAAGTTAAGGAGAGGAGATATGCTATAATAGGAAGAGGTGTATAAGGGAAGTGAAAATAACTGGAATTTATGAAGACAAAAAGGATAAAAGTGGCAAAAGGTCTTGTAGCAATAAAGCCATTTCATATCAGACTGGGCATATTAACATTGATATTTTTTAACAGAATGTATTATGAACTCCTTTATATATGTTTAAATTGTATCAGGTAACTAAATGATTTGTATGTTCAGCTATAGAAAATTCATAACAGACTGGAATGTTTACATTCATGCAAGAACTAATTAGGCTTCAGAGGTGTGACGTAGGAATCAAGAAAATGACAATTTCCCATGTATAACCTAATTATGTTTAATCTGTATGAAAAATGTTCTTTTCATACTATTTGACAAATGACCAGCCTTTAATTAACTAGCCAGTGTCTGCACTAAATCGCAAGCCATTTGGTCTAAAGGAGTGTATGTATGCTCTTCACAGCATAAGGTCAAGGGTAAGGTATACTTTCCTTTACAAATGTGCTTTCTGCAGACATCAAGACTGGACAGAGGACAAGTTCTTTTGAAGACAAAGGGAAGTGCTGATAAGGGGTTTCCTACCATATGGCTGGGCTGGTCATACATCATGAACACTTCTGACAAACTATGTTGTGAGTTCTCTGTAGCCCCTGCTTATCTGTCAAGGAAACCCTGGGATAAAAGCACACAAAAAAACGTAAACCACGTAGGCCAAAAATAACCAATTCTGGTATTGAAAGGGTTAAATCCCAAAGGTGTGTGTGTGTCAACTTAGGAGCAGTTTTTCTTAGGGATTCTCTTAAGGTAGCCACATCGCCAGGATGCTCAACTTCAATCAGGAGCGACCATACTCCAAACATTGTTCAATTCGAAGGTGATTTTTGAACTGTTTTATCCCTTTTATTTTCTTTGAAATTGTCTGTAATCTACGTGTACTGTACTTTTTAATAATGATAATACTCTTTGTAATTCCTTTTTGTAACTGTAAACTTTTAAATTATTCTTAAAATTAAAACTTAATTTCTAGTGCTGATATTCTGTGTTCTTAGACCTACTGATTTTTAAATCATATATACTATGAGCAGAACTGAAGGGCCGTTACGGGAAGGGTTCCTTCCTGGATTAATACCCTTTGGTGGCAGACCAATATATTTTATTGTTAGGATAATTTGCAAAACACCAACGTCATGACCACCTGACTTGGAAGGAGTTTTGAGTGTCGGTGCAACTGTGACAGGCATGCTATTATATAAATGATAAGATAGAAGACCATAAGAAAAAACTAGAGGATTGTAAAGAGTTAAAGATGTGGACTGAGTGACAGGGGGGAAAAGACAGAAAACCGGGCAGTGCATACAATAGTATATACATGTAATACATACTGTACATACTGAATAATAAATGAAACTAATTACCAAAATAAAAATGGTAGTCCTCGGGAACACGGGTCCTCCATGGACTTCAGGAAGGAGAAGCAGGGCCTCAAGTTATAGGCCACTGAAGTGCTGGGCAGTGGGTCCTTGTGGTATTCATTGGGAGTGCTAAGTCATCAGTGGAGGTCAGTAGAACTGTCTACATATCGGTGCATGAACCAGCTGTGGAAGGATGCCACAGCCTGCAGTGATGATTGCTGTCCAATGTGACCATGTAGGCAGCTCACAGGAAACTCAAACTGCTGAATAAAGTGCACTACAAACAGGTGGCTTGTTGAATTCAACAAGGGGGTGTGGATGCTCCCTACCCCGTGCCAGTCTGCCTCTGACACTATTTAAGTAAAGCTAGGAGGTGACCATCACAGTCCCTTACAGTGGGAAGGTAGTAGCACTTTTCTGTGTAGCAGGCAGAGACACTGGGTGCATGGGGGAAGGCTGACCCTGGAGGTGGTCTGGGTGCAGTAGCAGTCACTGCACTCACGCTAGCTATGCCTTTTGATAGGAGCCAAGGGCGGGCTCAACTGTCTGTCCGGACCCAGCACTCCAGCCCCAGTAGTCTCCCTATGGTTAGCTGTAGCCGCCATCCCACCAAGTCTTAGCCCTAGCCGCCACCCTCAGTGTCTTAGCTGCCAAACCCACTATCTTGGCCCTAGCCACCACCCCAGGTGGGTTAGGGTAGGGGACAAGGGAGGGTTAAAATAACTACCCCCCCGTAAGCATTCTAATTGTTGGATTACTGGTGTCGGCATGTGACCGCCAACATCCCGACCATCGGGATCCTGTATCACACCCATCTGTGTTTATGTAGCAAATAAAACAGGGAATTTCATCATATTTTGATCAAAACATTTAAGCTTGCAGCCCATTGTGAAGGGACCCCAATATTCTGCAGCTCCTTAACCTAGCATATACGCTCAGCACTCCATTATATTGCAGTTAAATGTACTCACCTCCCAGCTACAGAGGGGAACATCTATACAAGGCTGGCTTGTGAGCCCCACCCAACTAAGCATTTTATAGCCTTAATTGTAAGCTGCAGTGGTAGCACAAGGCAAAATATTTTGAAACAAAAGAGAAAAGACATATGCCCGCTCTCGTCTTTACCCATATTGTACATGGTACCAGCTGCGTGGCAATATTTTTATCATTATTATTACCAGTTATTTATATAGCATACACATATTCCGCAGAATTTTACAGAGAATATTTGGCCATTCACATCACACACACATTCACGATAATTTTTGTTAAGAGCCAATTAACCTACCGGTATATATTTGGATTGTGGAAGGAAACCGGAGCATCCAGATGAAACCCACACAAGTACTGGGAGAATATACAAACTTTACAGAGTTAGGGCCATGGTGGGAAACCGAAGCACCTGGAGGAAACACAGAAAAATCTGGTGAAAAGTGTCACATCCGACGGCTCCTCCGATCCGAAGCAAGGTGCCTGTTAGGGTCTCCTGCCCTGTGCTGCCACGTCGTCATGGCAACCGGGAGACAAGTGCTAGCGGAGTAACCTGAGCGCAGCTGATACTCCGGTTCGGGTCTTTTGCTGTGCAGTGGTTACAGGCTCTGTGCACGGCAGGGGATCCGGTGCTGGTTTTTGTGCTCACAGTCTGTGAGGTCTGAGTGGGGCGTGGACAGCACCTGCTATATAAGGCCTCTTCTCAGGTTAAGCAGATGCTGCTGAATCTTTGTTGGTTAGTTAGTTCCTGAAAGTTAGCCAGTACTGTGTAGCTTTGTATTTGTTGTTGCTTACTGCATATAGGCCTTGGGATTTGGTACTACACTCTGCCAATCCAGACCTAGCAGTAAGACTGGAGTCAGTCGTTTAACTTGCTGGGGTTCTTTTGCTACTCTGTGAACTTAGCAAGTTTGCGGCTGTATTCTCAGACTTGCCTGCCTAAATCCTGTCTCACTGTGCAAGGTGTTCAGGTGTCAGTTTAGTGGCAGTAAGCTGAACCTGTGCACTGCAAGTGAGGATTAGGATTGTGGAGACTCTCCTTGTGTCTATCATTCCATCTCTGACCAAGGAGTTTACTGCCACACCCGTTGGTAACCCTTTAGGGTTTTGCTGTTGCCCTTAGCAACAGCATTTCGGGTTCTCTACGTATTAAAACACAACATCTTGATTTTTCCATCTGAGCATTCTTAATACTAGGGAGACACCCAGTTTCTTAGCCTCTGGGCTTCTCTGTTCACTTTGTGTTTATTTTGTTACCCTATCACCTTCTGTGTACGTAATGTCATATTCCCCAGTCTGTCTGTGAGTTCATTTGTTTTGCATCCCTATCTGTTCAGACACCAGTACATTCCTGCAGGCACTGGTGTGCATAACAGTTCAGACACCAGTACATTCCTGCAGGCACTGGTGTGCATAACAGTTCAGACACCAGTACATTCCTGCAGGCACTGGTGTGCATAACAGTGCCATGTCCTATATGTCTGAGCTATAGATCTTTGGTGCTGCACCAATGATTTTTCTGAATCTGAAGAAATCAGGTACACATCGGAGTTTTTTTTTTTTTACTTCAGATGTATCACATCAGATGAATTATATTATTATATTTAAATATTGCATCAGATCAATCACATGTAGCATGTGTGCATCAGATATATCAGATGCGATCTGTCGGCACAAGATAGATCGCATCTGATATATCTGAAGTGAATCTAGTGAAAATTTAAGCCCAGGATCTGATTCCCGGAAAGCTGCCGGGAGAGTTCAAGAGAAATCTGATGCGACGCACAGCTCAGACAAATCGGACTAGTGCATGAGGGCCTTTAGTATAATTTTATTTAGGGTGTCCCAAATTAAAGATATTTTATTGCACATATAAGGGTGCACATTTTTTCTAAGATATTGCTAACTTGCACAACTTGACATATACAGGCATGTTTATATATAATAAAATAATAATCATAATAATAATAACAATAATTATACATACAGTAAGTTATATTCAATCATTTAAAAAATATATATTTCGCATAAGTGTTTTTGCATATGATAAAGTTGAATAAATATCTGCCAGGCAAGGTGTCTGTGAAATAGGTGTAAGTAAATCCTTACTGCATATTGTGAAGGTTTACATTAAAAATATAAAAGTGGTTTCCTACAGGGTATAAATTAGTTGCAGCTTTCTGCACAAATGAGATTTTGGAGCTGCATGGATCATGAGGCTGATTTAATCTTGGCAATACCGTTAAAAGTAAGTAATAAATGTAGGAAATCTTTTAACACCTGCTGCTACCATCCCCACCTGCTGGACATAGCTGTAAGTTAACAGCTCACTATAATAGTTGTGTGTATAGAAATGACTGTATTATGTGAATACTTTAATGAGCTAATAATAGCATTAAGCGTAATCTCACTTGCATCTGATGGAATTCGCTGTGATGCGCTTATCGATAGTTCATATGATCTGTCACCATAAGTATCATGGCCTGCCCAAGCCCTCACCTTCTCCATGACCGTCTTAACAGCAGTGTAGGCCCCTGGGCACAGCAATGCATTGGGCTCCCTACACATCCTTCAGCGGTAAGGGTGAGGGGTGCTATCAGCGGCAGTTTTGATGTCCCGCAGGCAGTAGGGGGTGTTCTATCTTCTGCTCAGCATGTAGGACCTGGAGCAGTAATTTCTGCTAATTACTCCCTTACTGCACAGATGGGGCTAAACTGTAGAAGGGGGCATTGGGCTGAATGAAGAAGCCCTGGTACATGACTTCCAGGGTGGTAGGGGGTGTTTAATACATAGGGGATGGTGGATAGTGGAGTGGGCTTAATATTCATCATTTTCCGGTGGGAGGGCAGCTTGATTGACTGCAGATATCTCAAGTTCCTGAAAATAGATTTCTGAGCTTTGAATGGGATAAAAACAAGAGAGTCCCACCTTTCAGTAGGTACTGGGGACTTGAGGATCAGAGTTCAGGAGCCAGAGCAATGCATGGATGAAAATATAAAACTGCATACTGGGCGTGTGGAGCTGGAGCAGGGACCAGCTGTTGGAAGACGGATATCTCTAGTTCTGGGCAGAGTAGAGACAAGCTGCCAGTGTCCACTAAAAGGGAAGAGTCACAGATTTTGGAGTATACCCTCAGAAAAACTCTAGGTCAGACAGAACCCGAGATATCTGGCTTGGAACAGCAATTAACAGTCTTGGATGGGGTCCACTGCTTTCAAGTCGGATATCTCCGGTTCTGCAGGGCCGATTTTCAAAAATCTGGTACCCCTGGAAAGAGGGGACCCTCGGCTATCAGCATAAGGCCCTTATATTCCTGCGGCCCTTGGGAAAGAGCCCATTGAGCCCATACGAAAAGATGGCCCTGACCTTCTCTAGTGAAGTCACCCATATGCCCTGAAGTAACAGCGTATGTGCTGTGTACTACTCAGTATGTTCCCTATACATGCCAATGATCTGCCCATGGCACACTTGCAGATTGTGAGTCTTTTGCCTGGGCTCATGTCTACCACTTGCCCACTTTTCTCTGCTCTGTTGCATGTGACGGGTTTACAGATAGTAGTGTGCTATGTCGGCCATTGCAATGTAATTTTCACACATGTGCACTAGGGCTATCCTCGGGGCTGCGAATGCGCATTATGACAATTATTGTTCCTAAAGTGCTCTCGCACTATTACATCCACTGCTGCATCAGGTGCTCTTTTGTCACCTGCTTCTATATCCCTTGCTTCCATCTCACCTACTTCTATCTCACATGCTCCTTCCACATCTGCAGCTATATCACCTGCTCCTATCCCACCTGCATCCATCTCACCTGCTCCGTTCTTACCTCCTTACTCACCTGCACCTATATCAACTGTCCTATATCACCTGCTCCCATCTCACCTACTTCTGTCTCACCTGCTATTCTCTCTTCTGCTCCTTCCTCACCTGCTCCTTCCATATCTGCACCTATATCACCTTATCCTGTATCACTTACTCCTGTATCACTTACTCCTATATCACCTACTCCTATATCACCTGCTTCCATCTCACCTACTTCTGTCTCACCTGCTATTCTCTCTTCTGCTCCTTCCATATCTGCACCTATATCACCTGCTTCTATCCTACCTGCTTCCATCTCACCTGCTCCTTTCTTATTTCCTTCCTTCCCTTTTCCAATATATCCTACTCCTATATAAACTGCTCCTATATCACCTGCTTCCATCTCACCTACTTCTATCTCACCTGATATTCTCTCTTCTGCTCCTTCCATATCTGCACCTATATCACCTGCTTCTATCCTACCTGCTTCCATCTCATCTGCTCCTTTCTTATTTCCTTCCTTCCCTTTTCCAATATATCCTACTCCTATATAAACTGCTCCTATATCACCTGCTTCCATCTCACCTACTTCTATCTCACCTGCTATTCTCTCTTCTGCTCCTTCCTCACCTGCTCCTTCCATATCTGCACCTATATCACTTGCTTCTATCCTACCTGCTTTGATCTCACCTGCTCCTTTCTTATTTCCTTCCTTACCTTTTCCAATATATCCTACTCCTATATCAACTGCTCCTATATCACCTACTCTTACAGTATATCACCTGCTTCCATCTCACCTGCTCCTTTCTCACCTCCTTACTCACCTGCTCATATATCAGCTTCTCCTATATCACCTACCTATATCAACTGCTTCCATCTCACCTGCTCCTTCCACATCTGCTCCTATATCACCAGTCCCTTTCTCACCTGATACTGTCTCACATGAGCCTTTCATATCTGGTTCTTCTTCTACTGTAACGCACCTGATCCTTTCTCATTTGCTTCTTTCTTACCTGATCCTTTTACATCAGGGGGCAGATGTATTAAGCCTGGAGAAGTGATAAAGCAGTGATAAGTGCAAGGTGATAACGAACCAACCAATCAGCTCCAATATGTAAATTTGTGTATTGAAGCTGATTGGCTGGTGCGTTATGACCTTGCACTTATCACTTCTCCAGACTTAATACATCTGCCCCAGTGTTGGGAGTCTAATCTGTAACACAGATATATTTACCAGCTTTTTGTTTTTCCTTCTTAGATAAAGTATACACTAATAGATGAACAAGACATCCCGCTCGTGGACAACTATTCATTTGAAGTAAGTATGGTTTGCATTGTAACTATAATACAACAAGTGGCGTTGCTGGTTTCTATGACAGGGCGCTGAGAAAGCTGGAAAAAAGTAGTTATTGACAATACTGTATGCAGCTGTATACACCACTGCTTATTAAAGGATCCCAGCCTCGCACATCTATGGGGTGTGCTTTAGTAAGGATGGAAACACGGGCAACTTGCTACTTTCACCGCTGATTGAATTGCCCCACTAGACTCTGCTTTTGCATGTATTAATTAAGCCTGTCTCATGAGGAATAAGGACATTACCAGCACTGCAGTTTGGTTTAACCGAATTTCCTTTTTGCAGTATGTGAGGTCCTCTTTTGGAGATTCCACACGGGAAACAAGTGATCAGCTGTTTAATATGTGCTCTTAGGGCCCGTGCTTTCTGATCACGTGTGATGCACATGTACGGCTGACAGGCTGCACAAGCAACAATATGGGCCGACGGAGAGGCATCCAGAGGGTCTTTCTCTGGTAAAAGTTACAAAAGAATAGCACATGGTCAGCTGGCGCTGCCAAGATCATTCCGGAGCAGGGTAATTCTGATCATAGTAACCTATGTAGCTGCTTTTGTGATCGCAAATGGACGTATGCCTTCATACATTCTGGGGATTTTGAGCATACACCGGTATTTTTCATGGATATTCCAGCAAAATTAGTTTAGTAAATATGGGGGTAATTCCAAGTTGATCGCAGCAGGAATTTTGATAGCAGTTGGGCAAAACCATGTACACTGCAGGTGAGGCAGATTTAACATGTGCAGAGAGAGTTATAGGCCCTACACACTGGCCGATTTTCTGAAAGATATGAACGATCTCGTTCATAAATGAACGAGAACTCGTTCATATCTTTCAGTGTGGAGACTCCAGCGATGAACGATGCGCGTCCCCGCGCTCGTTCATCGCTGGTCTCCCGTCGGCTGTGCATGCAGGCCAATATGGACGATCTCGTCCATATTTGCCTGCACTTCAATGCAGCCGCGTGACGGGGGGAGTGAAGAAACTTCACTCCGCCCGTCACTGCCCCCCCGCCGCCGGGTCGCTCGTCGGCCGTATCGGCCGTCGGGCACCTCGGCGGCGCATCGGGAAATGTGTAGGGCCCCTTAGATTTGGGTGTGGTGTGTTCAATCTGCAATCTAATTTGCAGTGTAAAAATAAAGCAGCCAGTATTTACCCTGCACAGAAACAAAATAACCCACACAAATCTAACTGTCTCTGCAAATGTTATATCTGCCCCCCCTGCAGTGCACATGGTTTTGCCCAACTGCTAAAAAATTTCCAGCTGCGATCAACTTGGAATTACCCCCTATGTTCCTTAATTTATGTCGTTGGGTAAACAAAAAATTAACGTTTCCATTGATATTTGAGGAATTCATAGCCATGCAGGGCTGCAGTGAGTGCCTTCAGTCCCTCATAGTCCATTTTGCCCAGACCTCCTCACAGGAACCTGCTGTATCGGCATAAGTGTTCTGTTTAGTTGAAAAGAAAACTGAGGGACAAATAGTCGCAAGAGTGGATAAACAATTAGGATGGGCCCCTAAAATCGTAGCAAGCTTGGAGAAGTACAGTTGCAGGGAGAAGGTGGAGGTGGAGGAGGAGGTGTGGGAGGGGGGGGGAGAGAAGGGGCCAGGAGAGAGATTTAGCAAACAAAAGACTGGTTGGGATCAGAGGTTGAGAGGAAGCGTGGAGGAAGGGCTGCCCCTCCCTGCTCAAAAAGGCATATGTAAAGGGGGAAGGGAGAACAGAGGCAGCAATAGGAGAAGAGATTCCCCACCCACCCCAGAGCGGCAAAGCGCAGGGGAAGTAAGCGAGGGAAGGGACTGTATTAACCACCTTCCTTTTTCGCAGATCAGGTCACAGTCATGTCAAGAATGGCGCTGGCACATCCGTGGAGACACCCCGCCCCGGCGAGAAATAGGCTGATACACCCGGTACCACCCAGATGGGGGGCCGGGCCAAAGCCAGGTGAGGGGGAGGGGATGAGTTCTCCCGGGCCTATGCCTCGGGGGCAGAGAAGGGGGGTCCCTGGGCGGTTACCGGTTGCAGTTGCGAAGACGGGACCCCCTGCCCCGAGGTCGGTTACAGGTTTTCAGTTGCAAAGAAGGCTGGGGACCCGCAGTGCTATGTAGGCCACCAATAGATTCAATCAGTAAATTTATCCACAAATTTTATAAACTGTGACCTTTTAATTCGCAAATGTATACAAGTCTCCGTCTGCTTATTTTGGGTGCAAGGGAAGGGTCCGGGGAAGGGGGCGTGGGGGTGGGAAGGATTTATGGGAAGGGGAAAGGTTGGGTGAAGTGTCAGGGGCATCAGACAATCAGAGGTTTATTGCTGGTAACGCTTCAAGCCATCATTCCCCATTTATTTACCCAATGTTGGAGATCCCCTGGTGTCTCCTCTGTTGGTATACCTAGGGGTGGTGACCAATACATACCAGTACATGCCATCACCGCTCAGGAAATGTTCCGCGCAGACACAATGAAGTGAATATAGAACGCTCTACATGGCGGGATTGTAATTCTTTTACTCTTTCACTGCCGTTATTCATGTTTATTGCATCTGAGCACTATTGTGGTATAGGGTTGTGCTGGGGATGTGGGAGCTGAATGTACTCGGTGCACTGTGTGCTCTGGGCACAGAGGTGGAAAATGCAATGTAGTCTTTCTTTTTCTATATTGATCATAAAATACAACAAGCAGTTTGCTCCGTCAGTGAGAAGTGCTCCGATATAATGCTTCATAACCGTGCCTCGTAGCGCTCAGTCACTTACATGCACTTTAACCTTTCAGGCTCGCATGGAAGTGGATGCTGACTGCAATGGTGCAAAGATATTTGCGTACGTGTTTGACAAGTATAAAAGAAGAGGGTCTGGATGTCTGCTTCATGAATTATTGTGGTAAGCATTCCAAGTCTGGCACTAGTGTGGTTATAGTCTCTGTAGTTAAAGCCTAATTAAGATGCTGACACGGTTTAGTTTATTTGTACATGAAGGTCCTTCCCTTGTTTTATACAAGTTGCAATACAAGGGGGGGCAAATGCATGTATTCTTTTGCATGCCGGGTAAATACTGGCTGCTTTCGCATGTAGCCCACAAATGCTGCATAGCTTTAATTTTATACTGCAATTTAGATCCGAGTTTGGACACGCACGTCCCGCATCTATATCTCAGCCTGTTACCTCTCAGTGCGGCTCAGTTTTACCAAGGTGCAAAGTTACTTGCTATTGTTGCTGGTCTCCCAATTCAGAATCCGCCTCCAATATGTGCAGTGTAGGTCTTCAGATATTTTGCCAAACCAAAGCAGAATTCGGAATATAGGCCCTCATTCCGAGTTGATCGCTCGCAAGGCGATTTTAGCAGAGTTACACACGCTAAGCCGCCGCCTACTGGGAGTGAATCTTAGCTTCTTAAAATTGCGACCGATGTATTCGCAATATTGCGATTACTAACTACTTAGCAGTTTCAGAGTAGCTTCAGACTTACTCTGCCTGTGCGATCAGTTCAGTGCTTGTCGTTCCTGTTTTGACGTCACAAACACACCCAGCGTTCGGCCAGACACTCCCCCGTTTCCCCGGCCACTCCTGCGTTTTTTCCGGAAACGGTAGCGTTTTTTCCAGCACGCCCATAAAACGGCCTGTTTCCGCCCAGTAACACCCATTTCCTGTCAATCACATTACGATCGCCGGAGCGATGAAAAAGCCGTGAGTAAAAATACTATCTCCATTGTAAAATTACTTGGCGCAGTCTCAGTGCGAATATTGCGCATGCGTACTAAGCGGAATTTCACTGCGATGCGATGAAAAATACCGAGCGATCAACTCGGAATGAGGGCCATAGTTCTCAACACGTTTTCTTGACGCAATAATCTCTTTTCTAGGCAGCGGCACAAAGGTGGGACTGCACCTGGATTCCAGGTGTTTCATTTAAATGGCATTACGGTAGACAACCGATTGGATAATTTACAAGTGGTTCCTTGGGGCTGGAGACCTGAGGTAGAAGAGGTGTCTAGCAAACAAAGGTAATGAAATGATGTGTATTGTAACCCTCTGGCACACTGTAAATTGCTGCAAGTGCTTTTTGTTTTCTCTGATAAACGAGGCAGCGTAACTGCAGCAGTCTAAGCCCTTCTGGAGATGGTGCCGGTTACATAATAACGTCACAAGTTCTTTCTGTGCACTGGAGGAGGGAAAACACATCGTTACAGATATTGGCCCTCATTCCGAGTTGATCACTCACTAGCTGCTTTTAGCAGCAGTGCAAACGCTAAGCCGCCGCCCTCTGGGAGTGTATCTTAGCTTAGCAGAAGTGCGAACGAAAGGATTGCAGCGCTGCTACAAAAAAAAATTGTGCAGTTTCTGAGTAGCTGCAGACCTACTCCTACCTTGCGATGACTTCAGACTATTGAGTTCCTGTTTTGACGTCACAAACACGCCCTGCGTTCGTCCAGCCACTCCCCCGTTTCCCCAGCCACTCCTGCATTTTTATCTGGCACGCCTGCGTTTTTTACACACACTCCCCGAAAACGGTCAGTTACCTCCCAGAAACACCCACTTCCTATCAATCACTCAACGATCAGCAGTGCGACTGAAAAGCGTCGCTAGACCTTGTGTAAAACTGCATTGCCTTTTGTGAAAGTATGTCGCGTGTGCGAACTGCGCATCATACGCATGCGCAGAAGTGCCGTTTTTAAGCCTCATCGCTGCGCTGCGAATGAAAGCAGCTAGTGATCAACTTGGAATGACCCCCATTATTCTTTGTCTTTCAGGGAGCAGTCCTTTTATTGGCTGGCTATACAGTAACTTCCCACAGATCCTATAGCAGACCTGTTTACTTTGCTGAATGTCACCCGCTGCTACAATGCGAATGGCGAGGTTGTCCGAGAAGAAAAGAATACCTGCACCTATTATGAATGTCATTACCCTCCCTGTACAATGATAGAGAAACAGGTACGTAGAGGAAATGCAGAAATATAGCACTGTATGATATCAAGCTGCTACATAGTGACGTCCGCTTTTCAGGATGAGGTTGTTTTGGGAAATGCGGGTGTTGGGAAGAAAAAAAAAGTCAGATGGGCCTTGGATCTTACATTTTTAGTTTAGTCCAGTGGTTCCCAAACTCGGTGCACAAGGCACCTTAACATTCCAGGTGTTAAGGATATCCATGGTTGAGCACAGATGTGAATGCAGTACTAAACAAGTTACTTGTGCCCAAGCTTGGTTATCCCTGAAACCTGGAATTCCTTGAAAGGAGTTTGGGTAGCTCTGTCTTTGCCAAACATATAACTGTTTTTGTGCATAGGGGGTCATTCTGAGTTGATCGCTCGCTAGCAGCTTTTAGCAGTCGTGCAAACGCATAGTCACCGCCCACGGGGGAGTGTATTTTCGCTTTGCAGGAGTGCGAACGCATGTGCAGCACAGCGCCTGCAAACACATTTTGTGCAAAACAAGACCAGCCCTGTAGTTACTTATCCTGTGCGATGATTGCTGCCATGAGTGACACGGTAATGACGTCAGATACCCGCCCGGCCACGCCTGTGTTTTTCCAAACACTCCCAGAAAACGGTCAGTTGACACCCAGAAACTCCCACTTCCTGTCAATCTTCTCGCGACCGCCAATGCGACTGAAAGTGTCGGTAGAACCTGTGCAAAACCACGATGCTCATCGTACCCGTACATCGCGCGTGCGCATTGCGGTGCATACGCATGCGCAGATTTGCCATTTTTTCAACTGATCGCTGTGCTGCGAAAAACGGCAGCGAGCAATCAACTCGGAATGACCCCCTTAGTTCTCTCATTTACAAAACTTCTCTGTGTTTCATTGGCTGCTGCAAAGTTAATCCATGTTTTTTTGTGCAGGAATACTGTAGATTGCAGTGCTCTCTCCTACAATAACTGCCTGAAATGTTGTGTAATTGCAGAAAGACTTATTTTTCAGCTGGAATGTGCCTTGCAGTTCACTACCCCAAAATACTAGACACTATACACCCTTTTATTTTTATATATGGCACTGGGCAAGAATTTGTAACTGCCCAGCCTGGAGGTGTGTAGTGAATGTGGCACCTGATTGGACAGTTCCAGCAGCCAGTCACTCATGTGCTGCGTCTGCTGTATAACCCCATCCTAGCAGACTGAATGCACGGGAAAGGTCCACCATCACAAGACAAGACAAGACAAGACAAGACAAGTGTAAGGTAATGCACTGTGGTAACAAGAACAAAAATAACACCTACCTACTAAATGGGGTACAATTAAGGGAATTCTGTATTGGAAAAGGACTTAGGTGTCCTCATAGATAGCAAACTAAGCAGTAGTACCCAAAGTAGGACTGCAGCAAAGAAGGCTAATAAGATATTAGCATGCATAAAACGGGGAATTGATGCTAGGGACGAGAGTATTATACTCCCATTATATAAATCACTTGTGAGGCCACACCTTGAATTCTGTGTACAATTCTGGGCACCTTACTACAAAAAGGATATCCTGGAGCTAGAAAAGGTTCAAAGGTGGGCGACCAAACTAATTAAGGGTATGGAGACGCTGGAATACGAGGAAAGGCTTGCAAGACTAGGCATGTTTACACTGGAAAAGAGGAGATTAAGAGGGGACATGATCAACATTTACAAATATATAAGGGGTCAATATACAGATCTTGCGCAGGACCTGTTTTTGGTTAGACCAACACAGAGAACTCGTGGACACTCGCTCAGGTTAGAGGAGAGGAGATTCCGCACAATACAGCGTAAAGGCTTTTTTACGGTAAGGACGATACATGTTTGGAATTCCCTGCCTGAGGGAGTTGTAATGGCTGACTCAGTCAACACCTTTAAGAATGGGTTAGATAAATTCCTAATGGATAAGGATATCCAGGGTTACGCGGCATAGTCACGCACTATGGTTATTATAAAAAAGAGGGGTAAAACGTAACGGCAGTCATCAACTTCAGTCAAAATTTTATACAAAATAATCGTGCATAGGAGACCACAAATAGGTTGAACTCGATGGACAATTGTCTTTTTTCAACCTTAGATACTATGTTACTATCACGGATGGCTCTCGCCCTATGCCTGCTTCCAGATGTGGCACTCAGATGGCTAATTTTTTAGGTACACCGCTGAGCCCCATAGTATACGGAGTGCATTTGACAAAGAGGGGGCCTAGTCTGAAAGCAGACCTCAATCTCAGTGTTATGTATCTGGTTTGAATCAGGCCCATGAGCACTGTATCTTAATGAGAAAGGGGGTCTATCCTTTCAGCGCACTCACTAGTCTCTCTCTTGTCTTCCAGTTACGTGAATTTAATATATGTGGCTGATGCCAACTAGCAAGATACTGTGGTACCCAGTGCCAACAAAAAGACTGGCCCGCTCACAAAAAACACTGTTGTGAGAAGATCCAAATTTCGCAGTACGAGCCGGTCCCAGAATGATGACTTCAATCACGGATCGTTTGTGTATGCTACATTTTATAAAGGAGGCCAGGGATGTGGTTTGCACACTAACGAGTGACTAGTCATTGACGCCAGAGGCACTGAGGATAATCCTGTGACGCTTGAGTGGAAGTAGGGCTATGCTGGACTGTGCCGCCTTCAGCTCGGACTGTGGAAGGAGTGCGGCCTTGAATTCCAGTATTAGAGTTGGTCTCACGGACTCCTGTGAAAGCTTCGGCTGGGGGCTTGTGTAATATTTATGTTTGTGAAAGTTTATGTACAGGGTTTTTTTTTTGTTTTGTTTTTTATGTTTGAGGTTACAACTGACTAATCCAGTGTTTGAACATGAACCCGTTACAGGCTTGTGTTTGCCCCTTTCATGTGCAGATTATCTTTTATTTCCCATTCACTGCAGAACAAAGCAAAATATGTTGAGATGCAGAAACTCTGATCACCCAGGATCTGAAGTTATTATGCATAGAAAACGTACAATAAAAATACAAAACAGAATATTTTTTTAACATTTTTTTAAGGATTCTAGTGATGTCTGTGGGCTGCGGCTAGATAGATACTAATTTATTTAGTTTACTTGGGGTGTAAATATAATGTGATGGGTGCATCGGCTCTGGGATCTAGGCATAGCCTTATCATGTGTGCATGACGAACGCTGCGGTCATTGACCTATTGCTGTTTAGTCAGACTGGGTGAAAAATCCATGTAGAATAAGTCTTTGTAAATTATGACGGATAATCCCACAGTGGGTGGTATTCAAATGATATGTCAAGCCCAATCTCCTTTTTAAAGTGATCCCTGTTATTGCACTTATTGTACCCATAGTAATCAGGTTTAGCTGCGTAAATCCTTTTCTCCTAGTCCGTAGAGGATGCTGGGGTCCACTTTAGTACCATGGGGTATAGATGGTTCCGCAGGAGCCATGGGCACTTTAAGACTTTTCAAGGGTGTGAACTGGCTCCTTCCTCTATGCCCCTCCTCCAGACCTCAGTTATAGGAACTGTGCCCAGGGAGACGGATATTTTGAGGAAAAGATTTACTTATAATTGAATGGTGAGATTCATACCAGCTCACACCTCAACCATGCCGCACACATGGCATTCAACATAACACATGCCAACGGCATGAACAATTGCAGCAACATACTGAAAATAACCGTAACACAACATCTGTGTAACTACAAACGTAACTACTGCAGGTAAAGTACGCACTGGGTCGGACGCCCAGCATCCTCTACGGACTAGGAGAAAAGGATTTACCGGTAGAACAAAAGAAAACTAGAAAAGCGCTGACAGACTCACAATGCTAAAATTCAATTGATATTTATTAAAAATATAATATTTAAAAATATATGAAACGACTGTGCATAGACCACTTGGTACTAGCTAGAAAAAAAACAGTATTAACGGCTCCTAATAATACCCTGTTGTTTTTTTTGTTGCAAGCAATAAATTTCAACTCACTAAACTCTTATCAGTGCAATTTTAAACAAAGAAAGAGGTTTACAAATATATATATATATAGCAATGCATATACACTCAATGTAACAAGATGTTATATGTGCTAATTGGTAACAAGATGGATATAAGTTCCTTGAATGAATGAATACACTGTTGCAATATTAATTCCTGTAACACAAATGGTCACAAGTTTAGAGGATCGTCTCCAAAAGATGAAATAAATGTTCCAGTGGCTAGTTGTTAAATTGCCAAGCGAGTGAAATTAATATGCATGCATATTTAGATGGTATTGCAGGGTTATGAATAGTAATTGCTGTTAAGCATGGCCATGCTATATATAGCAGAGATTTTACTGCGTCCTCCCTCTGGGTATCAGGCTCCTATCTACTCCCGGCTCTGGTGCTCCACGACCTTATGGTAAGCCTTATCCGGAGTTACAGACGGTCCTACTGGCAGAAGAGAGTTCACACGGTGCAGACAAATTCCAGCAGTACGGGTCTCATGTATCAGTCGAAATGAGACGCGTCTCCCCGCTTTAAACGCAATTCAGCACATCGGCGGCTTCATCAGTCAGTAGTGTGTACGGCACTGCTTGACTTTTAATACACATCCCGACTCCTTAATCCGGCACACCTGTGTAGACCAATACTATCTTTGTGATTTACCTGTAGGTATTAAAATCCTGTTTTCTCATACGTCCTAGAGGATGCTGGGGTCCACTTTAGTACCATGGGGTTATACCAAAGCTCCAGTACGGGCGGGAGAGTGCGGATGACCCTACAGCACTGATTGACTAAACTTTAGGTCCTCATCGGCCAAGGTGTCAAACTTGTAAAACTTTGCAAACGTGTTTGCCCCTGACCAAGTAGCTGCTCGGCAAAGCTGTAATGCCGAGACCCCCCCGGGCAGCCGTCCAGGATGCGCCCACCTTTCTAGTAGAATGGGCATTTACCGACTTCGGTATCGGCAATCCTGCCGTGGAATGAGCGCGCTGAATCGTCCCTCTGATCCAGCGCGCAATGGTCTGCTTAGAAGCGGGACACCCAATCTTGTTGGGAGCATACAGGACAAACAGAGCCTCTGTTTTCCATACCTGAGCCGTTCTTGCGACATAAATTTTCAAAGCTCTAACTACATTAAGAGACTTTGACGCAGCGAAGGTGTCAGTAGCCACTGACACCACAATAGGTTGGTTCATATGGAAAGACGAAACCACCTTTGGAAGAAATTGCTGGCGAGTTCTCAACTCTGCTGTATCTTCATGGAAGATCAGGTAAGGGCTCTTGTGGGACAAGGCGCAGTGGCGCACCCAGGGGGGGTTTCCGAGTACCCAGAAACCCCCCTCCACTATAAAAAAAAAATTTTTTTTTTTTTTTTTTTTTTTTAGCTGCATGAGTATTATTAATGACTGTCTAGCGTCCTCTGCAGCCTGCTGTCTTCCTGGTGGCACTTGCAAGTGCAATAAAAGTTTACTTTATTTTAATTATAGTACATATATATCCATGTGCCTACATATATACACATGTATATACAT
Organism: Pseudophryne corroboree; assembly: GCF_028390025.1. Lineage (NCBI taxonomy): Eukaryota > Metazoa > Chordata > Amphibia > Anura > Myobatrachidae > Pseudophryne > Pseudophryne corroboree. The sequence goes on along the minus strand of NC_086447.1, from coordinate 277,143,626 downwards.
ACATACATACATATAAACACACACACACACACACACATATGATATATATATATATATATATACATGTGTATATGTATGTGTACTGTATGTGTGTGTGTATATATATATATATATATGTATGCATGTTTAATATGCTATGTATATGTGTATATGGGTTCATCTCCCGGCGGCCGGCCTCCCGGCGACCAGCATACCGGCGCCGGGAGGCCGGCCGCCGGCTTACCAACAGTGTGGCGAGCGCAAATGAGCCCCTTGCGGGCTCGCTGCGCTCGCCACGCTACGCGCACCACACTATTCTATTCTCCCTCCAGGGGGGTCGTGGACCCCCACGAGGGAGAATAAGTGTCGGTATGCCGGCGGTCAGGCTCCCGGCGCCGGTATGCTGGTCGCCGGGAGCCCGACCGCCGGTATACTGAAGACCACCCGTGTATATGTATGTGTGTGTGTATGTGTATATATATATATATATATATATATGTGTGTGTGTGTAGATATATGTATATATATATATATATATATATGTGTAGATATATATATATACACACACACACACACACACACACACTAGTTTTACGGACCCAGCATATACTGGGTCACCTCAGTCCCCACCCCCGTGATTGGCTCCGCCCAGTTCTGGAAACCCCCCCATGCAAATCCTGCGTTTGCCACTGAGGCCCCCAACTCAGACACCAGCCTTGCGGATGCCAAGGCTAATAACAGGACCACTTTCAAGTGAGAAACTTCAATTCTATCTCCTTCAGAGGCTCAAACCAATCTGATTGCAGGAACTGCAACACCACATTAAGGTCCCATGGTGCCACCGGAGGCACAAATGGAGGTTGGATCTGCAGCACTCCTTTCACGAATTTCTGAACTTCTGGAAGGGAGGCCAATTGTTTTTGAAAGGAATTCGACAAGGCTGAAATCTGGACCTTAATTGAACCCAATCGTAGGCCCGCATCCACACCTGCCTGTAGAAAATGGAGAAAACGTCCTAACTGAAAATCTTCCGTTGGAGCCTTCTTGGATTCACACCAAGACACATATTTTCTCCAAATACGGTGGTAATGCTTAGACGTTACTCCTTTCCTGGCCTGAATAAGTGTGGGAATGACTTCTTTTGGAATACCCTTTCGGGCTAGGATCGGGCGCTCAACAGCCATGCCGTCAAACGTAGCCGCGGTAAGTCTTGATATACGCACGGCCCCTGCTGCAGCAGGTCCTCGCGAGGAGGAAGAGGCCGAGGATCTTCTAGGAGTAACTCCTGAAGATCTGGATACCAAGCCCTCTTTGGCCAGTCTGGGGCAATGAGGATCACTCGAACCCTTGTTCTCCGTATGATTTTGAGAACTTTTGGTATCAGTGGAAGTGGAGGGAAGACATATACCGACCAAATTACCCACTGGGTCACCAGTGCATCCACTGCTATTGCTTGAGGGTCTCTCGACCTGGAACAATATCTCTGAAGCTTCTTGTTGAGACGAGATGCCATCATGTCTACTTGAGGAACCCCCCAAAGACTTGTCACCTCTGCAAAGACATCTTGGTGGAGGCCCCACTCTCCTGGATGGAGATCGTGTCTGCTGAGGAAGTCTGCTTCCCAGTTGTCCACTCCCAGAATGAAAATTGCCGACAGAGCTCTTGCATGTCTTTCTGCCCAGAGGAGGATCTTTGTCACCTCTGCCATTGCTGCTCTGCTTTTCGTTCCGCTTTGATGGTTTATGTACGCGACTGCTGTTACATTGTCCGACTGGATCTGCACGGGTTGATCTTGAAGAAGATGCACCGCTTGTAGAAGGCCATTGTAAATGGCTTTCAATTCCAGCACGTTTATGTGAAGATTGGTTTCCTGACTTGACCATCTTCCTTGGAAGCTTTATCCCTGTGTGACTGCTCCCCATCCTCGGAGACTTGCGCCCGTGGTTACTAGGACCCAGTCCTGAATCCCGAACCTGCGTCCCTCTAATAGGTGAGAACTGTGGAGCCACCACCGAAGCGAAATCGTGGCTTTGGAGGACAGGATTATCTTCTGGTGCATGTGCAGGTGTGATCCCGACCAGTTATACAACAGGTCCCACTGGAACACTCTGGCATGGAATCGGCCAAACTGTATGGCCTCGTAGGCCGCTACCATCTTTCCCAACAACCGAATGCATTGATGTATCGACACTCTTATAGGTTTCAAAATTTGCTTGACCAGCCTCTGGATTTCCAGAGCCTTTTCTACTGGAAGAAATACCCTCTGTACTTCTGTGTCCAGTATCATCCCCAGAAAGGACAATCTTGTCGTCGGTTCCAATTGTTACTTTGGAAAATTCATGATCCAACCGTGTTGTTGGAGTACTGACAGGGAGAGTGCCATGTTCTGCACCAACCGTTCTTTGGATCTCGCTTTTATCAGGAGATTGTCCAGGTAAGGAATTATATTGACTCCTTGTTGTCGAAGGAGGACCATCATCTCTGCCATCACCTTGGTGAATACCCTTGGTGCCGTGGAGAGTCCGAACGGCAATGTCTGGAACTGGTAATGGCAATCCTGTTCCGCGAATCTCAGATAAGCTTTAAGAGGAGGATAAATGGGAACATGTAAGTAAGCATCTTTTATGTCTACTGACACCATGAAGTCCCCTTCCTCCAGACTGGAAATCACTACTCTCAGAGATTCCATCTTGAACTTGAATCTTTTCAGGTAAAGATTCAGCGATTTCAGGTTCAAAATTGGTCTGACCGAGCCATCCGGCTTCGGAACTACAAAGAGGCTTGAATAAAACCCTTATCCCTGTTGTGACATGGGAACCAGGATAATGACTTGATCCTGACATAATTTTTGAATCGCAGCTGTTACAACTTCTCTGTCCGGAAGAGAAGCTGGCAAGGTCGATTTGAAAAATCGGCATGGGGGGACGTCTTGAAACTCCAGTTTGTATCCATGGGACACTATTTGCAAGACCCATGGGTCCAGGACAGATTGACCCCAGACCTGACTGAAAAGTTTCAGACGTGCTCCCACCCGAGCAAGGGAGCCCCAGCGTCATGCTGCAGATTTGGCAGAAGCAGGGGTGGACTTCTGCTCCTGTAATCCGGGAGACACTGCAGGCTTTTTTCCTCGTCCTCTCCCTCTACCTGCAAAGAAGGGGGAACCCTTGGCCTTTTTGTATTTGTTGGGCCGAAAGGACTGCATTTGAGAGTGATATGTCTTTTTCGCCGTTGCAGGAGCATAAGGCAAAAATGTCGACTTACCTGCGGTAGCCGCAGAGACCAATGCATATAGCCCATCTCCAAACAAGGCCTCACCTTTATACGGGAGAGCGTCCATATTTCTTTTGGAATCTGCGTCAGAATTCCACTGGCGAATCCACAACGCCCTCCGAGCCGAGACTGCCATGGTAGCGGCTTTTGAACCTAAAAGCCCAATATCCTTCATGGCTTCTAGCATGTATGCCGCAGCGTCTTTAATATGATCTAACTTTAGGAGAATCTCGTCTCTATCTATCGTGTCAATTTCAGATGACAAGTTATCTGACCATTTTTCGATAGCACTACTCACCCACGCGCAAGCAATGGTGGGCCTGAGCAGTGTACCATTGGCCACATAAATAGATTTTAATGTAGTCTCCAACTTGAGGTCTGCCGGCTCCTTCAGTGATGCCGTCCCAGGTGCAGGGAGAATCACCTTATTTGTTTAGCGTGACAGGGCACTGTCTAAAAGCGGGGGTGACTCCCACCTTTTCCTGTCCTCTGTCGGGAAAGGATAAGCAACCTGAATCCTTTTGGGAATCTACAATTTCTTTTCAAGGTTTGCCCAAATTCCCTCAAAGAGAGTATTTAGCTCGTGAGACGGAGGGAAAGTTACATTCATTTTCTTTTCGTTATAAAAATAAGCCTTCTCCTGTGGTACAGGAGGGGCTTCCGTATCTTCCAAAACCTCCCTTATAGCAACAATCATGTATTGAATGCTTTTTGCCAATTTAGGATCTATTCCCCTGGAATCACTAGTGTCGACACAGGAATCAGAGTCCGTGTCGGTATCAGTATGTACTATTTGTGCAAATGGTCTCTTATGTGACCCAAAGGGGTTGCCTGCGGATGAAAGAACAGAACCACTAAAAATCACATCTTCCAGTGATTTTCTCCAGTTTTCTGCATGAGACTCAGACTTATCTAATCTCTTACTGATATGATTCACACTATCACGCAATTCTTTCACCCACTCAGGCACATGGAACCCAGATGATATATATATCCAGAAGAAAGGAATTTCATATAGTGAAGTACAGTTAAAACTAGTGATGAGCGGGTTCGGTTTCTCGGAAACCGAACCCCCCCGAACTTCTCCCTTTTTACACGGGTCCGAGGCAGGTCGAACCTTCCCGCCTTGCTCGGCTAACCCGAGCGCGCCCGAACGTCATCATCCCGCTGTCGGATTCTCGCGAGATTCGGATTCTATATAAGCAGCCGCGCGTCGCCGCCATTTTCACTCGTGCATTGGAGAAGATAGGGAGAGGACGTGGCTGGCGTCCTCTCCGTTTATTGTTGAAGTTGATTGCTTTATTGCTTAATTGTGGGGAGGACTGGGGAGCAGCTGTTAGGAGGAGTACAGTGCAGAGTTTTGCTGATAAGTGACCACCAGTTTTTATCCGTTCTCTGCCTGAAAAAAACGCTCCATACCATATCTGTGCTCAGTGTGCTGCATAATATATCTGTGCTGAGTGCTCACACTGCTTAATTGTGGGGACTGGGGAGCAGCTGTATTATTTATATAGCAGGAGTACAGTGCAGAGTTTTGCTGACAGTGACCACCAGTATACGTTGTCTGCCTGAAAAACACTCCATATCTGTGCTCAGTGTGCTGCTTTATTGTGGGGACTGGGGACCACCAGTATAATTAATATTATATAGGAGGAGTACAGTGCAGAGTGCACTGCTGTACCTACCTCTGTGTCGTCATTCATTAAGTATACTATCCATCTACATTCTATACCTGTGGTGCATTTTAGTTTTGCAGTTTGCTGACACAGTGACCACCAGTATACTATATATAGCAGTACGGTAGGCCACTGCTGTACCTACCTCTGTGTCGTCATCCATTAAGTATACTATCCATCTACATTCTATACCTGCGGTGCATTTTAGTTTTGCAGTTTGCTGACACAGTGACCACCAGTATAATATATATAGCAGTACGGTAGGCCACTGCTGTACCTACCTCTGTGTCGTCATCCATTAAGTATACTATCCATCTACATTCTATACCTGTGGTGCAATTTAGTTTTGCAGTTTGCTGACACAGTGACCACCAGTATACTATATATAGCAGTACGGTAGGCCACTGCTGTACCTACCTCTGTGTCGTCATCCATTAAGTATACTATCCATCTACATTCTATACCTGTGGTGCATTTTAGTTTTGCAGTTTGCTGACACAGTGACCACCAGTATACTATATATAGCAGTACGGTAGGCCACTGCTGTACCTACCTCTGTGTCGTCATCCATTAAGTATACTATCCATCTACATTCTATACCTGTGGTGCATTTTAGTTTTGCAGTTTGCTGACACAGTGACCACCAGTATACTATATATAGCAGTACGGTAGGCCACTGCTGTACCTACCTCTGTGTCGTCATCCATTAAGTATACTATCCATCTACATTCTATACCTGTGGTGCATTTTAGTTTTGCAGTTTGCTGACACAGTGACTACCAGTATACTATATATAGCAGTACGGTAGGCCACTGCTGTACCTACCTCTGTGTCGTCATCCATTAAGTATACTATCCATCTACATTCTATACCTGTGGTGCATTTTAGTTTTGCAGTTTGCTGACACAATGACCACCAGTATACTATATATAGCAGTACGGTAGGCCACTGCTGTACCTACCTCTGTGTCGTCATCCATTAAGTATACTATCCATCTACATTCTATACCTGTGGTGCATTTTAGTTTTGCAGTTTGCTGACACAGTGACCACCAGTATACTATATATAGCAGTACGGTAGGCCACTGCTGTACCTACCTTTGTGTCGTCATCCATTAAGTATACTATCCATCTACATTCTTTACCTGTGGTGCATTTTAGTTTTGCAGTTTGCTGACACAGTGACCACCAGTATACTATATATAGCAGTACGGTAGGCCACTGCTGTACCTACCTCTGTGTCATCATCCATTAAGTATACTATCCATCTACATTCTATACCTGTGGTGCATTTTAGTTTTGCAGTTTGCTGACACAGTGACCACCAGTATACTATATATAGCAGTACGGTAGGCCACTGCTGTACCTACCTCTGTGTCGTCAAGTATACTATCCATCCATACCTGTGGTGCATTTCAGTTGTGCGCAGTAAATATAGTAGTAGGCCATTGCTATTGATACTGGCATATAATTCCACACATTAAAAAATGGAGAACAAAAATGTGGAGGTTAAAATAGGGAAAGATCAAGATCCACTTCCACCTCGTGCTGAAGCTGCTGCCACTAGTCATGGCCGAGACGATGAAATGCCATCAACGTCGTCTGCCAAGGCCGATGCCCAATGTCATAGTAGAGAGCATGTAAAATCCAAAACACAAAAGTTCAGTAAAATGACCCAAAAATCAAAATTAAAAGCGTCTGAGGAGAAGCGTAAACTTGCCAATATGCCATTTACGACACGGAGTGGCAAGGAACGGCTGAGGCCCTGGCCTATGTTCATGGCTAGTGGTTCAGCTTCACATGAGGATGGAAGCACTCATTCTCTCGCTAGAAAAATGAAAAGACTTAAGCTGGCAAAAGCACAGCAAAGAACTGTGCGTTCTTCTAAATCACAAATCCCCAAGGAGAGTCCAATTGTGTCGGTTGCGATGCCTGACCTTCCCAACACTGGACGGGAAGAGCTTGCGCCTTCCACCATTTGCACGCCCCCTGCAAGTGCTGGAAGGAGCACCCGCAGTCCAGTTCCTGATAGTCACATTGAAGATGTCACTGTTGAAGTACACCAGGATGAGGATATGGGTGTTGCTGGCGCTGGGGAGGAAATTGACAAGGAGGATTCTGATGGTGAGGTGGTTTGTTTAAGTCAGGCACCCGGGGAGACACCTGTTGTCCGTGGGACGAATATGGCCATTGACATGCCTGGTCAAAATACAAAAAAAATCAGCTCTTCGGTGTGGAATTATTTCAACACAAATGCGGACAACAGGTGTCAAGCTGTGTGTTGCCTTTGTGAAGCTGTAATAAGTAGGGGTAAGGACGTTAACCACCTCGGAACATCCTCCCTTATACGTCACCTGCAGCGCATTCATCATAAGTCAGTGACAAGTTCAAAAACTTTGGGTGACAGCGGAAGCAGTCCACTGACCACTAAATCCCTTCCTCTTGTAAACAAGCTCCTGCAAACCACACCACCAACTCCCTCAGTGTCAATTTCCTCCTTACCCAGGAAAGCCAATAGTCCTGCAGGCCATGTCACTGTCAAGTCTGACGAGTCCTCTTCTGCCTGGGATTCCTCCGATGCATCCTTGAGTGTAACGCCTACTGCTGCTGGCGCTGCTGTTGTTGCTGCTGGGAGTCGATCGTCATCCCAGAGGGGAAGTCGGAAGACCACTTGTACTACTTCCAGTAAGCAATTGACTGTCCAACAGTCCTTTGCGAGGAAGATGAAATATCACAGCAGTCATCCTGCTGCAAAGCAGATAACTCAGGCCTTGGCAGCCTGGGCGGTGAGAAACGTGGTTCCGGTATCCATCGTTAATTCAGAGGCAACTATAGACTTGATTGAGGTACTGTGTCCCCGGTACCAAATACCATCTAGGTTCCATTTGTCTAGGTAGGCGATACCGAAAATGTACACAGACCTCAGAAAAAGACTCATCAGTGTCCTAAAAAATGCAGTTGTACCCAATGTCCACTTAACCACAGACATGTGGACAAGTGGAGCAGGGCAGACTCAGGACTATATGACTGTGACAGCCCACTGGGTAGATGTATTGCCTCCCGCAGCAAGAACAGCAGCGGCGGCACCAGTAGCAGCATCTCGCAAACGCCAACTCGTTCCTAGGCAGGCTACGCTTTGTATCACTGCTTTCCAGAATAGGCACACAGCTGACAACCTCTTACGGCAACTGAGGAAGATCATCACAGAATGGCTTACCCCAATTGGACTCTCCTGGGGATTTGTGACATCGGAAAATGCCAGCAATATTGTGCGTGCATTACATCTGGGCAAATTCCAGCACGTCCCATGTTTTGCACATACATTGAATTTGGTGGTGCAGAATTATTTAAAAAACGACAGGGGCGTGTAAGAGATGCTGTCGGTGGCCCGAAGAATTGCGGGCCACTTTCGGCGTTCAGGCACCGCGTACAGAAGACTGGAGCACCACCAAACATTCCTGAACCTGCCCTGCCATCATCTGAAGCAAGAGGTGGTAACGAGGTGGAATTCAACCCTCTATATGCTTCAGAGGATGGAGGAGCAGCAAAAGGCCATTCAAGCCTATACATCTGCCCACGATATAGGCAAAGGAGGGGGAATGCACCTGACTCAAGCGCAGTGGAGAATGATTTCAACGTTGTGCAAGGTTCTGCAACCCTTTGAACTTGCCACACGTGAAGTCAGTTCAGACACTGCCAGCCTGAGTCAGGTCATTCCCCTCATCAGGCTTTTGCAGAAGAAGCTGGAGACATTGAAGGAGGAGCTAAAACAGAGCGATTCCGCTAGGCATGTGGGACTTGTGGATGGAGCCCTTAATTCGCTTAACCAGGATTCACGGGTGGTCAATCTGTTGAAATCAGAGCACTACATTTTGGCCACCGTGCTCGATCCTAGATTTAAAACCTACGTTGTATCTCTCTTTCCGGCAGACACAAGTCTGCAGAGGTTCAAAGACCTGCTGGTGAGAAAATTGTCAAGTCAAGCGGAACGTGACCCGTCAACATCTCCTCCTTCACATTCTCCCGCAACTGGGGGTGCGAGGAAAAGGCTAAGAATTCCGAGCCCACCCGCTGGCGGTGATGCAGGGCAGTCTGGAGCGAGTGCTGACATCTGGTCCGGACTGAAGGACCTGCCAATGATTACTGACATGTCGTCTACTGTCACTGCATATGATTCTCTCACCATGGAAAGAATGGTGGAGGATTATATGAGTGACCGCATCCAAGTAGGCACGTCAGACAGTCCGTACGTATACTGGCAGGAAAAAGAGGCAATTTGGAGGCCCTTGCACAAACTGGCTTTATTCTACCTAAGTTGCCCTCCCTCCAGTGTGTACTCCGAAAGAGTGTTTAGTGCAGCCGCTCACCTTGTCAGCAATCGGCGTACGAGGTTACTTCCAGAAAATGTGGAGAAGATGATGTTCATCAAAAGGAATTATAATCAATTCCTCCGTGGAGACATTCACCAGCAGCAATTGCCTCCAGAAAGTACACGGGAACCTGAGATGGTGGATTCCAGTGGGGACGAATTAATAATCTGTGAGGAGGGGGATGTACACAGTGAAAGGGGTGAGGAATCGGAGGATGATGATGAGGTGGACATCTTGCCTCTGTAGAGCCAGTTTGTGCAAGGAGAGATTGATTGCTTCTTTTTTTGGTGGGGGCCCAAACCAACCAGTCATTTCAGTCACAGTCGTGTGGCAGACCCTGACGCTGAAATGATGGGTTCGTTAAAGTGTGCATGTCCTGTTTATACAACATAAGGGTGGGTGGGAGGGCCCAAGGACAATTCCATCTTGCACCTCTTTTTCTTTTATTTTTCTTTGCATCATGTGCTGTTTTGGGACAATTTTTTTGAAGTGCCATCCTGCCTGACACTGCAGTGCCACTCCTAGATGGGCCAGGTGTTTGTGTCGGCCACTTGTGTCGCTTAGCTTAGCCATCCAGCGACCTTGGTGCGCCTCTTTTTTTCTTTGCATCATGTGCTGTTTGGGGACAATTTTTTTGAAGTGCCATCCTGCCTGACACTGCAGTGCCACTCCTAGATGGGCCAGGTGTTTGTGTCGGCCACTTGTGTCGCTTAGCTTAGTCACACAGCGACCTTGGTGCGCCTCTTTTTTTCTTTGCATCATGTGCTGTTTGTGGACAATTTTTTGGAAGTGCCATCCTGCCTGACACTGCAGTGCCACTCCTAGATGGGCCAGGTGTTTGTGTCGGCCACTTGTGTCGCTTAGCTTAGCCATCCAGCGACCTCGGTGCAAATTGTAGGACTAAAAATAATATTGTGAGGTGTTCAGAATAGACTGGAAATGAGTGGAAATTATGGTAATTGAGGTTAATAATACTATGGGATCAAAATGACCCCCAAATTCTATGATTTAAGCTGTTTTTTAGGGTTTTTTGTGAAAAAACACCCGAATCCAAAACACACCCAAATCCGACAAAAAATTTTCGGTGAGGTTTTGCCAAAACGCGTCCGAATCCAAAACACGGCCGCGGAACCGAATCCAAAACCAAAACACAAAACCCGAAAAATGTCCGGTGCACATCACCAGTTAAAACGTATTTAATAACATACATGACATAATCAACTTTAGCCCCACATGCAATGTATAAACAGGGGTTAGTCCAGCGACAGGTAATATGAGTGCAACTTCCGGAGTTTTTTTAACTGATAAATCAGTTCAAATCAGCATATAAAAGTGAGTCCCGGGCACCTTTGGTGGTAAGTAATGCTGAAGTTCGTCCCCGGTGTCACAGTCACTTATCCGTCCTGGGCAGCCTCTGTTAGCACCTCCGACGCGTTTCCACCCCTGGTCTGGGGTCTTTTTCAAGGAGTCTGAGAGGAACTAAACTTGGAAATTATATCCCATCCTCCAAACAACATCGCCGGATAAGTGATACCAATTTTTCTTGTTGTTTACACATTGTGGTGGAGGTTGGAGGAGAACTCCTATTTGGGTATTACACATCTGGCTGCATATTGTTTTGTTTGGCGCACTACACCGTGTACTCACACTCGTTTGTTTGTACTATCATTCAGGCACATGGTGTGCCGGCAGAGCCACCACATTACAACTCTGTGTCCCTAAAATGGCTCCCTCAGGGGAAGAGCTCCCTGCCTCAGACATGTCACACACGTGCACAACCACACCACAGACACTCTGGGACTTATAGGGGACAGACCCACAGTAAAATCTGTCAGAAGGACACAGATTTGCCAGTTCACAACCCAGTGCCAGCAATAAAATGTCTGTGAAACACAAAATGCCCACAGACCTGAAGCACTTTTATAATGATAATTACACCATGTATAGCACCAAATTTCACTGTGCCCCCCCTATTTTTGCACCCTGATACTTAGTTCAGCAGTGGAGGAAGACCAGCGTTCTTCTCTGCAGCCTGGAAGGAGAGAAAATGGCGCTGAGCAGTGTGCTGGCTGCCTGAGTAGGAAGCCCCGCCCTGTAATGGTGCGTTTCCCCACAGACTTTATGCTACCAATATTTATACTGGCGGCGGTAGGGCTGTGCCACAGCATCTCATGCCCCTTATATGCCAGTTTTACAAGGTTTCATGCTGCCCAGGGCGCCCCCCCGCGCCCTGCACCCTGCAGTGCCTGTGTGTTTGGGTAGCATGGGGTGCAGCGTTCCCACCCGCTGTGCGGTACCTTTCAGCCGTCACGATGTCTGAAGATCCTTTTCTTCTTACACTCACCTGTCTTCTGACTTCTGGCTCTGTAAGGGGATGACGGCGGGCTGTGGGAGAGAGCACATAGCCGCAGCGTTCAACATCCCTTCAGGAGCTAATGATGTCCTGTCAGCCAGAAGCAGAGCCATTAAACTATTTAGGAAGTTGGTTCCTACTTCTGCCCCCTAAGTTCCACGAAGCAGGGAGAATGTTGCCAGCAGTCCTCCCTGAAAATAAAAAACCTAACATAAGTCTTTCAGAGAAACTCAGTAGAGCTCCTCAGAGTGCATCCAGTCTGCCTGGGCACATTTCTAAAACTGAGGTCTGGAGGAGGGGCATAGAGGGAGGAGCCAGTTCACACCCTTGAAAAGTCTTAAAGTGCCCATGGCTCCTGCGGAACCGTCTATACCCCATGGTACTAAAGTGGACCCCAGCATCCTCTAGGACGTATGAGAAAAGTTGGGTGCCCTTGCTACCCCAGGGGTAGCGAGCTGAAATGATTGTACCACTCCCGTCATCAGAAACAGAACGGGTGTGGAAGGGGGTGGTAAGAATTGAATACTGCCCTATGTATTCTATCACTTACGTTCACGTGAAATAAAAGGAATATGGGCAATCTTTAAAAGAATTCTCCCTTTGAAAACCAAATTCTAACACCTTGTGCTAACAGCAGGGGTGTTCAGGGGCGTAGCCAGAACTTTGTGGGCCCCATAGCAGCATTTTGAAGGGGCCCCCATTCCAATGCTTCTAGAGAGACACTTCTCTGCAGCAGTTGTTCATTTTATGCCCTATAATCGTGTCCTAGTTCATTTTCTGGACCCTAGTAGAGCCTTATTTAATCTTATGCCCCATAGTAGTGCCCTAGTTTCTTCTATGAATCGCAGTAGGAAAAAGTTTGAAAGGACCCCTACGTACCCCCCAATGGCGAAAATAGTATATAACACATGTAACTGTGACAGGGAAGGTGGGCCTCCTATCAGCTCTGGGCCCCATAGCAGCTGTACTGCCTGCACCTATGGTAGCTACGCCCTTGTCGGCTGTGATCTCTGCCCCAGCACAGAAACAGTCTTATGCCCTATAGCTTGCTAAATAAAATCTTCTGATCTTTTTCTATAAATTACTAGATTGTAACCTTTATTTCTGGCTGATTAGTAATACATTATATTCACCTGGGGAGGTTCTCTCATGTGTTCACTGTACAAACTTGGGTAACCATTTAATGAAACGGTCTTTGATTTCCTGAAGAACAGACTGGCGCATATGTGTGAGTGTCTCTACAAGTAATCTCTGCCCTGACAGGTCGCTGGAAGAGATGTACAAAACTGAAGAGTGGAGACGTTCGTTGCCGGTAGCACAGTTTCTCAAACCCGAACAGTTCATGTTTTCCAGGTCTCTGCACAGAATCACAAGTGAAATAATTAGCCCCACCTGCAGTCCTTTAAAAATGTGTCTGTGAGTAATGAATGCACCTGTGCACCTGCTGTGTGCAGCTAATACATGCTCTAAAATCATACTTCCCATTAACAAAGATAGTCCTTATTGTCAACCTGATCTCAGTATATCTCAGGTGAAGGTCCACATTAATGCAGAAGACCTGACCGCAAGCTCCACACCTTCCCCTCCAAGGTGCCTTGTTCTCCTTGGAACTGACATAGGTACTGCCTGATGTTCCTGAGCAAGTTTTTTCGCTCAGACTCCTGTGTGCTATCTTTGCTCTGAGCGGTCTTGCCAGAGTCACACCGGTTCCTTTGTCTTGTGGTCATCCTGTACATTACAAGGCTGATGTTATACGAGCTTGCAGCAAAGTGCATCTGTTGTTTCCTGGCAGCTGCAACAAATTGATTTAATATTTTTTTTTTCTCATTCGCTTTGTGTTATGATAAATAGCATTAAACTAAATGTGTGTGATTTATTGCAGAATGATGCTCTAAATTGAGGGCATGTGTAAAAGCTGAATCCATACTAAGGCCGGGATGAAATTAAGTCCGAGTTCGGTGGCCATGCGGGATGCGAGCCGCATTCGTTTTTTTTTTTTTTAAAGGGCAATCCTGTACAAGGCATGGTTTAACCTAGTACAGGATTGCCCCTTTAAAAAAACGTCCACGTTCGGCCAGCATCCAGCAAGGCTACTGAACTCAGACTTCATTACATACCGGCCTAAGTATGTTGAAAAAGCTGGATCCATACTATATATAGAGGGAAAGTCAGATCCAGCTTGATTAGAGAACCAGAATGTTGCCAGATTTGGTAGGGAGACCAATTAGGACATGGGAAGCAGAATTCAGTGGAAAAACGTATGCCTTTATTTATCATTGAGTGATAAATTTCACTGTCCGTGATAAATTGCAACAGCCAATCAGCTCCTGTCATTTTTCAAACACCGTCTGTGACATGGCAGTTAGGAGCTGATTGGCTGGTGCAATTTAACACTCACAGTGCAATATATCACTCATTGATAAATAAGGGCATTAGTGCAAAAAGTCATTGATATGGGAATAGGGTGCTGTACAATGTGACAACAGCGTGACAATGGACAGACAAATTAAACAAGACTAATAGGCCCTACACAACGGCCGACATCACTCAAAGATATGAACGATCTCGTTCATTAATGAACGAGATACCGTTCATATCTTTGAGTGTGGAGGCTCCAGCGATGAATGATGCACGGCCCCGCGCTCGTTCAGCGCTGGTGCCCCGTCGGCTGTGCATGCAGGCCAATATGGACGATCTCGTCCATATTTGCCTGCACTGCAACGGAGCTGGGTGACGGGGGGAGTGAAGAAACTTCACTCCCCCCGTCACTGCCCCGCCGCTGCCGGGTCGCCCGTCGGCCGTATCCGCCGTCGGGCAGCTCAGCGGCGGATCTTTATATGTGTAGGGCCCATTATCTATAATGGAAGACTATCTTTATTGTGTTATACTGCAATAAAACATTTGTCTTCCCATTTTTAAATTTTCATGTTATACAGCTGTCAGTATGATGAGTGATTGCTGATCTTGTGGTGACCACTGAGGAGAACACAACTGGGCGGGATGTACTAACGTGTGGCGGAGTATTCCGCCACACTTCGCCTACATACTGATCGCATATGTACTAATATATGCGATCAGTATAGCAAAGGACAGCTCTCCCCGATAAGAGCTGTCCTTTGCGATGCTGGATGCTGCTATGCTGGTGGAGGAGGAAGGACGCCGCGGCTGTTTACCTGCGCTCCGAGGGAAGGAGGGACAGAGACGCCGCTCCTCCCTCACTGCTGTCAGCACAGGCTGCACAAATCAGCACAGCCTGGGGCCGAGAGAGGAGGTCCCTGTAAGGCACTGCTGTGGCATTGACTGGATGCCGCTGCTGCCGTCCTCCTCTGGTCCCGTCGGGAAGGCAGCTGCTGGGACAGGATATCTTGGATCAGGGCCGGTGCTAGGGTGTTCGGCGCCCCCCTGCAAACTATAAATTTGCGCCCTCCCATATTCGCGCCGGGAAAAGGGGTGTGGGCTCACAAGTAAGGGGCATGGCCACACAATAGTACCCCCATTTAAAATTACGCCACAATGTAGCACAATCTTATTCCTCTTATATATAATGCCCCACCCGTAGTAGTAGCGTCATATGTAATGCACCCCAGTAGTAGTAGCATCCTTATACATAATGCCCCCCAGTAGTAGTAGTATCCTTATACATAATGCCCCCCCCAGTAGTAGTAGCATCCTTATATGTAGTGCGCCCCCAGTAGTAGACGCGTCCTTATACGTAGTGCACCCCCAGTAGTAGAAGCGTCCTTATACGTAATTCCCCCCTAGTAGTAGTATCGTCCTTATACGTAATGCCCCCCCCAGTAGTAGTAGCGTCATTACGCGTAATGCCCCCCTGTAGTAGTAGCGTCCTTATACGTAGTGCACCCCCAGTAGTAGAAGCATCCTTATACGTAATTCCCCCCTAGTAGTAGTATCGTCCTTATACGTAATGGCCCCCCCAGTAGTAGCGTTGTTTCACAAAATGCCCCCCCAGTTGTAGTAGCGTCCTTACATGTAATGCCCCCCCAGTACTACCATCCATAAAGTGCGCGTACACAGACATACCTCACACACACACACAATTCACACATATATACACACACATACACACCCACCATATACACACACACACACCCACCATATACACACACACACCATATATACAAACACACACTTCTCTCTCACCCTCTACTTACCTAAGCCAGTCTCCTTCGGTACAGCAGCCTGGTCCGTGTAGCCCCGCCCCTTCTGGACCGTTTAGCTCCGCCCCTTCCGTCCCATTTAGCTCCGCCCCTTCCGTCCCGTACACAGCTGCTGCCACACAGGTGAGGGGAGGGGAGGGAGGAGGCTTTTCACGCTGCAGGCTCCGCTGCCAGTGACTGTCACAGTCATACAGTGACAGACACAGCAGCAGCAGGGGGGCCAGGACGGCGCAGCAGGGAAGGAATGCAGAGCAGGGGGAGCGCCTCTCCGTCCCAGCGCCTCCCTGCACTGCATCCCCTCGCTGAGCGGGTAGCGCCGGGCCTGTCTTGGATGCCGCTGCCACCATCCTCCTCCGACCTCGTTGGGCAAGCAGCTGCCAGAGGTACACAGGGGTCAAGGGGGGATCTGAATGGATCCCTCAGGATGGGTGCAGAAGGAAGACCATAGGCTTTCAATGGGGTAAAGCTGGCGTTACTCTCCGCACCGAAAACCCGGTGGCTGGGGTTTAGTACATAGGAAAATGCGGTAAAACCCCCGCCCAACTGTCCCTTATCCAGAAAGCATCTCATTTCTCTCTATTTACTAAGTCTTGGGGCCAGATAAAGTACCAGCCAATCAGCTCCTAATTGCCATGTTACAGGCTGTGTTTGAAAAATGACAGTTATGAGCTGATTAGTTGGTGCTTTATTTCTCTATAAGGTTTATTAAATCTTCCCCCATATAAGAACATTAGCTAACTCTTATCCTTACATAGCAGATGACCGCTGGTGGCAAATCATCCTATACCTGGATAGGAATTACCTTACTTACACCTATCCCCTCTCTGTATGTTATTAGTAACATCCCAGCCGTCATGCAGCCAGCCATTGTGACACAGGCACCATACACCCAGCCATTGTGACACATAGACAGGCACCACTGTGACACGTGCGCTGTGGCTTACATGCCCAGCACCTGACAGTTACCAAGCACTCAGTTCAGGGCAACGGAGGAAGATGGAGGCCCGTGACAGATTGAGAGTGCAGGATTGCACTGATGAGAGTAGTGATGATTTCATTGAGAAGTTATCTATAGTGGATGGGGCTTGGGAGAGTATTGACCCCTACCCCGATATCAAAGAGCTCTTCACGGAGTTTAATGACGCTTACTTCGGAGGGAAGCTGTATGATGGAAGCTATTGGTCCTAGTGACCACACACACACACACACACACACACACACACACACACACACACACACACCGAGCATCTCATCGCTATTCACTTACACAATCAACCAGGGGTGTCAGAACGTTTTTTAGATTGGGGGGGGCAAATATAATCTCATTTTGGCGCCCCTAAATTGCTGAATCGCTAAAGGCCAGATCCACCTGAAATACATTGAGAAGGCCAGATCCACACGAAGGGGGTCATTCAGATCTGATCGCTGCTGTATGTTTTCGCACAGCGGGCAATCAGGTATTAACTGCGCATTGGACAGCAACAAAGGGCATCTCTGGTCAGGAGGGTATGATGCTAAAAATCCATTGGCACAGGTGTTCGCAAGGTGATTGACAGAAAGAGGCCGTTTGTGGGTGGTAACTGATCGTTTACTGGGAGTGTCCGGAAAATCGCAGGTGTCCCCAAGCATTTTTAGGGAGTGTGTCTGACGTTAGCTCTGGCCCCGATCAGCCTGATGTGATCGCACTGTAGGAGTAAGTCCTGGGCTGCGCACAGACTGCACACAGTGGATTTTAGTGGATTTTAGCAGCAAATATACACTCCCCTTGGAGGTGGCGACTATTTGAACACAGATCAGCAAAATTAGCACTTCAGCTCTTCCATGTGCCCCATATTTCAGGGAGAGTAGGTCAAGCACATACCTCCCAACTGTCCGGATTTCGGCGGGACAGTCCCGTTTTTCACGGTCTGTCCCGCTGTCCCACCCGCGGGTCGCAGTGTCCCGCGGGTGGGGGGGCAGTTGGGAGATCCCTCCCTGTCACTCGCTCCTCTGTGGAGAGCAGCGGTGAATAGATGCTGTGCGCATGCGCACAGCGTCTATTCACGGCAGAGAGGGACAGGGGGCATGACCAGCAGCTCTCACAGCGCTGTTCATGCCCCCATAATGACGAAACTGGGGGCGTGGCTTGCGGTCGCGGCACTTGCCGCGAGGCCACGCACCCTTTCCGTTAGGCCACGCCCCCTAAAATCGGATGAGAGAAAAGTTGGGAGGTATGCAAGCACTAGCAGTGCTGGCGTCAAGGTGACTTTTAGTAGTGGCCATGGGAGTTACAGGGAGGGTGAGGGCAGGGATGCTGAGAGGGAGTTACAGGGAGGGTGAGCCTGCTCTCAGCCTCCCTGTGTAACTCTTCCCTCAGCATCCCTTCCCTCACCCTACCTGTAACTGCCCCTCAGCATCCCTGCCCTCACCCTCCCTGTAACTCCCTGTCAGAATCCCTGCCCTCACCCTCCCTGTAACTCCCTCTCAGCATCCCTGCCCTCACCCTCCCTGTAACTCCCATGGCCGGTTGATGCTAGATCCAAGTGGCCTAAGGGACCTTTTCCGTAAGGGGGAGGAGCCACGACACAAGGGGGAGGAGCTAGGCCAGCGGGACAGTTGCTCTCCTATCCACGCCACCAACTATTACCTTTAGTAATTAGGTGGCGAGCAAAGCGAGATACCGAGCCCGATAAAGCGAGACACCGAGCCCGAAGCGTGGCGAGCGAAGCGAGCCCGCGAGGGTACTTTTCGGGTACCCTGTTCGGCCATAGCTCCTCCCCCTGGTGACGTGTCTCCTCCCCCAGGTACGTCAGAAGGTCCCTTCTCCCACTCCGATATATAATCAACCCTGAGGGCAGGGATGCTGACAGGGAGTTAGAAGGAGTGTGAGGAGCACTGAGGGTGGAGTTAGAGGGAGGATGAGGGCTGGGACACTGAGGGGGGAGTTACCGGGAGGGTGAGGGCAGGGACACTGACGGGGAGTTACAGGGAGGGTGAAGGCAGGGGCGCTGAGGGGGGAGTTACAGGGAGGGTGAGAGTAGGATTGCTGAGGGGGGAGTTACAGGGAGGATGAGGGCAGGGGCGCCGAGGGTGGACTGAGAGTGAGGGAAGGGGCCTATAAAAATAGCTTTATTAGAGGAGAGCCATCCCCCCAACTGTCGATTTCCATATATTTGGAGTGTAAGTGCCTCCTCACTTCTTTAGGAAAAGGCAGCAGCCTGTCACACGTGGGTTTCTGTCTGTGTGCTGCGGAGATCCCTTTGATTTAGAGCAGCCCACTGGGGAGGCGGAGCTCGGGACTCGGAGACCTGGGTGGGTGGGCGGCACATCTCTTCATGCCGCCGGCGCCGCTGCTGAGCTGCCTGTGGTAAGTGAGACAGGCCCTGGCAGCAGCGACAGCAACAGGCAGGACAGTGCGGCTCCCTCAGTAAAGAGTCAGAGAGGGGGGAGCTGCTTTTCATGGTACCGGAGCAGCTGCTGCCTGTCTCAGTGACAAGCGCTTGCAGCCAGCAGCAACAGCAGCACTTCTCAGCAAGGAGGTGTGACAGTGAGACAGAAAGTGTCAGGGAAATAGTGGGTGACAGAAAGTCATTGGGTGACATAAAAATAGTGGGTGACATGGTGAGGGAGACGGAAGTACTAGGCGATGGAGATACTGGGTGACAGGGAGAGAAAGTGACAGGGAGATAGAGGGTGACATGGTGAGAGTGACAGGTGGATAGCGGGTGACATGGTGAGCAGGGCCGGTGCAAGGTTTCTTGGCACCCTAGGCAAAACTATAGCCTACCCCCCACCCCTGACCTCTTATTAAAGCTGGCAGCTGCAGTATTGATTAGTTTTAAAAGTTACAAAGACTTTTATTTAGTATTTTCTGTTCGGCGTGGAAGCATACATCTGCAGATCCCTCTGCTGGTATAGTGGTCTTGTTGTGCAATTGTATAAAAATATCTACACGCTGGTCTACACACACAACCAAAGTTTGCTGCTGATCTGAGGTTTAGCGCACACTATGCAGATGGATCCGCCAATATAGCGGCCCATTCGGTAAGCATACACACTTACCAATCAGCCAGTTGATGTCTCTGTGCAGACATCACAACTGGACGGGCATTTGAATTGGCCCAGCTGTGATGTCAGTCCGTGCAGTCAGAGTTCGGCCACCCATACACACAGCCCGACAGACCAATATATCTGCAAGATATACTGTATCAGCATCAGCTGTGCTGCAGGGTTGACGCAATATGTCTATGAACGCTGCCTTCACAGACATAACAAGTGTACACACCCACTGATGCACTACAGATATACATCGCCCGTTCACTAGAGCAGGCGATATACCTATTTGTGTGCAATTAGACAGCCTGCGATGTGTTTGGAGGGAAGAGACTGCATCATAAACGACATCATAAATATATACATATACAGTACAGTAAAGACATGGGGGTAAATTTACTAAGGTGGGGGTTCTATTTAAGATGGGATGTTGCCCGTAGCAACCAATCAAATTCCAGGTATTATCTTCTAGAAGGTGCTAGATAAATGAGCAGAATCTGATTGGTTGCTATAGGCAACATCCCATCTTAAATAGAACTCCCATCTTAGTAAATTTACCCCATGAAGTGTGAGGAGTGATCACGTTCTAGAGGCTGTGTAAATAATGTTTGTAATCATCCTCAGGCAAAATAAAAGAAAAAGAAAACCTTATGACATATTACATTAAATGCATCCAGTCCTAAATACATATACTGTCAATGCGTGAACTGGGAATATGGAAGTATAAACTGAACTCCTGCCATCATCCTAGGTAACCCTCCTGCTCCCCACATGATCTTCTTTGTGTCTAACGCTTGAGTCTCTCACCTTTACCTACCCCCTGCAACTCTAACTGCTGGCTACCCTTTCAACCTCTTCTTCCCTCTCAACTCCTGCACTTCTCACTGCTCCCCCCACCACCACCACCACCACCCTCATTCCCTGCACCTTGTTTCACTCCGTGCCTGCTTTCTTCCCCCACTGCCTACCTGCTTGCTTCTCACACCCCGGCACCTCTCACTAACTTCCTTCTCTTTAGCCCCTCTCCCCAATTCCCTTTCTCACCCACTGCAGCGCCTTCCCAAGCAGGGACACTGACATCTCAAATCAGGTCTCAGCACCATGGCAGATGCAATGGCAGTTTAAAGTTGGCGCAGTCACCCACACAGCAGTTACCCACTGTCAAACACACTCATCAGTCACCCACTGCCAAACACACTCAGCAGTCACCCACTATCACACACACTCAGCAGTCACCCACTGTCACACACACTCACACTCAGCAGTCACCCACTATCACACACACTCAGCAGTCACCTACTGTCAAACACACTCAGCAGTCACCCACTATCACACACACTCAGCAGTCACCCACTGTCACACAGTCACAATCACACACACTCACACTCAGCAGTCACCCACTGTCACTCACACTCAGCAGTCACCTAGTGTTACACACACTCACATACTAGTGCTCACCCAGCGTCACCTCGCACTGCACAGCTGGCTGCAATGAGCCCAGGCAAGAGCTGTCATCCGCAGGGGTAATGTGTCCAGCGCTAGATCACAGGAAACACGTGGTACAGTAGCTATGGTGTGACAGCTGCTTAGCGACTAGCAGAAGCTCGGCTCCGCTCGTCAGGATCGGCCACTGCAGGGGGGAGTGACAGGGAACTGCCGGCTGAGAGGGCGCAGGGAGGATGTCCCGGGTCCCAGTGCTACTGAGTTTTGTGAAGCGGGAAATGTCTGACAGGCTAGGGGGCGGGCACCATGCATGCATTCAGTCATTGTAGCACACGGCATGTCAGCGCTACAAGACCCTCGCTGTGGCCGCCCGTAGGCTAACCCACTGAAGCAACATTTTTATTTTATTTTTATGGATTCAAAGGGAGCATGCCGCCCTCTAGTGGCCGGCGCTCATAGGCAGCTGCCTAAAGCTGCCTAATGGTGGCGCCGGCCCTGATGGTGAGGGTGACAGGGGGATAGCGGGTGACATAATGAGGGTGACGGGTGGATAGCGGGTGACATGGTGAGGGTGACGGGGGATAGCGGGTGACATCGTGAGGGTGAAGGGTGGATAGCGGGTGACATGGTGAGGGTGACGGATGGATAGTGTGTGACATGGTGAGGGTGACAGGGGGATAGCGGGTGACATGGTGAGGGTGACGGGGGGATAGCGGGTGACATGGTAAGGGTGAGAGGTGGATAGTGGGTGACATGGTGAGGGTGACAGGGGATAGCGGGTGACATGGTGAGGGTGACAGGGGGATAGTGGGTGACATGGTGAGGGTGACGGGTGGATAGCGGGTGACATGGTGAGGGTGACGGGGGATAGCGGGTGACATGGTGAGGGTGACGGGTGGATAGCGGGTGACATGGTGAGGGTGACGTATGGATAGTGTGTGACATGGTGAGGGTGACAGGGGGATAGAGGGTGACATGGTGAGGGTGACAGGGGGATAGTGGGTGACATGGTGAGGGTGACGGGTGGATAGCGGGTGACATGGTGAGGGTGACGGGGGATAGCGGGTGACATGGTGAGGGTGACGGGTGGATAGTGTGTGACATGGTGAGGGTGACAGGGGGATAGCGGATGACATGGTGAGGGTGACGGGTGGATAGCGGGTGACATGGTGAGGGTGACAGGGGGATAGTGGGTGACATGGTGAGGGTGATGGGGGATAGCGGGTGACATGGTGAGGGTGACGGGGGGATGGCGGGTGACATGGTGAGGGTGATGGGTGGATAGCGGGTGACATGGTGAGGGTGACGGGGGATAGCGGGTGACATGGTGAGGGTGACGGGGGGATAGCGGGTGACATGGTGAGGGTGACGGATGGATAGTGTGTGACATGGTGAGGGTGACAGGGGGATAGCGGGTGACATGGTGAGGGTGACGGATGGATAGTGTGTGACATGGTGAGGGTGACAGGGGGATAGCGGGTGACATGGTGAGGGTGACAGGGGGATAGCAGGTGACATGGTGAGGGTGACAGGTGGATAGTGGGTGACATGGTGAGGGTGACAGGGGGATAGCGGGTGACATGGTGAGGGTGACAGGGGGATAGCGGGTGACATGGTGAGGGTGACAGGGGGATAGCGGGTGACATGGTGAGGGTGACAGGTGGATAGCGGGTGACATGGTGAGGGTAACAGGGGGATAGTGGGTGACATGGTGAGGGTGATGGGGGGATAGCGGGTGACATGGTGAGGGTGACGGGGGGATAGCGGGTGACATGGTGAGGGTGACGGGTGGATAGCGGATGACATGGTGAGGGTGACGGATGAATAGTGTGTGACATGGTGAGGGTGACAGGGGGATAGCGGGTGACATGGTGAGGGTGACAGGTGGATAGCGGGTGACATGGTGAGGGTGACAGGGGGATAGTGGGTTACATGGTGAGGGTGATGGGTGGATAGCGGGTGACATGGTGAGGGTGACGGGGGGATAGCGGGTGACATGGTGAGGGTGACGGGTGGATAGCGGGTGACATGGTGAGGGTGACGGATGGATAGTGTGTGACATGGTGAGGGTGACAGGGGAATAGCGGGTGACATGGTGAGGGTGACAGGGGGATAGCGGGTGACATGGTGAGGGTGACAGGGGGATAGCGGGTGACATGGTGAGGGTGACAGGGGGATAGTGGGTGACATGGTGAGGGTAACAGGGGGATAGTGGGTGACATGGTGAGGGTGACAGGGGGATAGCGGGTGACATGGTGAGGGTAACAGGGGGATAGCGGGTGACATGGTGAGGGTGATAGGTGGATTGCGGGTGACATGGTGAAGGTGACAGGGGGATAGTGGGTGATATGGTGAGGGTGATGGGGGGATAGCGGGTGACATGGTGAGGGTGACGGGGGGAGAGCGGGTGACATGGTGAGGGTGACGGGTGGATAGCGGGTGACATGGTGAGGGTGACGGATGAATAGTGTGTGACATGGTGAGGGTGACAGGGGGATAGCGGGTGACATGGTTAGGGTGACAGGTGGATAGCGGGTGACATGGTGAGGGTGACAGGGGGATAGTGGGTGACATGGTGAGGGTGATGGGGGGATAGCGGGTGACATGGTGAGGGTGACGGGTGGATAGTGGGTGACATGGTGAGGGTGACGGGTGGATAGCGGGTGACATGGTGAGGGTGACGGGGGGATAGCGGGTGACATGGTGAGGGTGACAGGGGGATAGCGGGTGACATGGTGAGGGTGACGGATGGATAGTGTGTGACATGGTGAGGATGACAAGGGGATAGAGGGTGACATGGTGAGGGTGACAGGGGGATAGCGGGTGACATGGTAAGGGTGACAGGTGGATAGTGGGTGACATGGTGAGGGTGACGGGGGGATAGTGGGTGACATGGTGAGAGTGACAGGGGATAGCGGGTGACATAGTGAGGGTGACAGGGGGATAGCGGGTGACATGGTAAGGGTGACAGGTGGATAGTGGGTGACATGGTGAGGGTGACGGGGGGATAGTGGGTGACATGGTGAGAGTGACAGGGGATAGCGGGGGACATGGTGAGGATGACAGGGGGATAGAGGGTGACATGGTGAGGGTGACAGGTGGATAGTGGGTGACATGGTGAGGGTGACGGGGGGATAGCGGGTGACATGGTGAGGGTGATGGGGGGATAGCTCACCTTTCTGGCTCTGGGCTCTGTAGATCCGCAGCCTGCATCAATCGCGCCGGGAGAGATCCTCCTCCCTCATGCTGATGGCCGGATAGAACGCACCTCACAGAGCAGAGCTCAAGGAGGCGGAGCTCCTCTGGCTGCAGTCATGCTGCTGCCGCTGCTGCCGTGTGACTAGCAGCGCAGCGGCAGCAATAACAATTAAAAAAAAAAGCCTAATAATGACGGGGGAGGGGCCGCACCGGACCTGGGACGCTCACTGCACGTGACCGCACATCGCTCCTCCGCTTCTCCTGTATCGTGATCGGCGCCTCTCTATGTTTGGGGGGTGCTTGCTGTCCCCCCAGTTCCGACGCCTCTGCAATCAACCTATCTGCAGGGTTTCATGTGAGATAGACAAGTGTCACGTGCTATAAAACACAAGCTCTATGTGACGTCTGGGAGCAGATTTTCCTCCTGCCTGTGACAGTGAGGATGAGGCATGAAGAGGCACAATGCAATTCTGCAGCAAAGTTCCCAGCTGTCAGTGTTGCTCTTGTGTTATTAATGAGTCTAGGGGCCCCGGTCCCCATGGCAACACTTTGCATACTGTATGATGAAACAAATGTAGCATTTTGTAATTTTCAAGAGAACCAAAACAAGGGCTTCTCTCTTTCCCACCTCTGGTCCACAGTCAGTGACACCTATTGGGGTGTGTATAACGGTCATGTTCCCACTAATGGAAGCATCTTCCCTAAATTGGCGCATCTCACCTCCTTCTATAGGAATTGCATCAGACCAGGGATGTTCTTCATTTGTGATCTGTGTTTTCTCACCAGGATGGCTGGATATTGCATGAACAAGATGAAGTCCGATGGCCCATGCTACATCATGTTGAGCAGACCCATACTGATGCAGATGCCCAGGAGGACAACAGTAGAGGTACTATTAGGAGCGGTTATTGGCGCGGGCAAGTAGTGCCTGCGCCCGGGGCGCTGCGGCCTGCGAGCGTGGCTGCAGTTCACCCCACAGGCTCCCGCCACCTACCCGCACCCCGCTCCCCGGCTGCAGCAGACGCCGTTGGCTGTGTGGGCGCCCGCTGCAGCCAGCGCCACTGTCAGACGCTAGAGGTCATAACTATAGGGCACAAATACAGGAGGCAAAACTACTGGGGCAAATCTACTGGGGGCACAGCTACAGGGTGCAAATCTACTGGGGGCACAGCTACTGGGGGCATAACTACAGGGGGCCAGTGTCGGACTGAGGCATGAAGGGCCCACCAGGGAAATGCAATCAC
Organism: Pseudophryne corroboree; assembly: GCF_028390025.1. NCBI lineage: Eukaryota > Metazoa > Chordata > Amphibia > Anura > Myobatrachidae > Pseudophryne > Pseudophryne corroboree. The sequence continues at coordinate 277,117,884 of NC_086447.1, read as the reverse complement.
AAAAGCCCACTAAGGGGTGTGGTCATTTGCTGGAAGGGGTGTGAACACCTGGCCAGAGAGGAGTGGTCAGCCATTATAGGAGCCACCTAGCATAGCATATAAAGTAGAAAAAAAATTGCATTTCAAATAAGGTCAGTTTCACTCATATAACCCTGTTAAAATAACTATAGAGATGAAATCAATCAATAAAAAACAACATTATTTATACTGATAAACATATGTATAAGTGACTACAAAAATATTATTAGAAATAACAAAATTAACCAGCAGATTCACACTCTAGCACAGCCAGACCCAAAGATTTTCACCCTATCCCAAGCCAGACCCACAGACTGACACTCCCACATCATTCTATGCATGCTCACGCTCCCATAGCCAGGCAAGTGCACTCTCACATACATTACAATCATTTACATTTGAAGATAAGAACTTTCTTTAAATTGTGTTTTGTATTTTGCACATCATTTACCAAATATTTCTAATTTACAATGAAAAAGGTTGCATGGCATAAACTAATACACAAAAAGTTCAGTTGTGAAGACCATATAATGTCACACTGACACACCAGAAGGTAACAAAGGTAACAAAGGCTATGGATGCCCATAGATGAAAACCATCCACTTAATGCTTAACAGCAGTGTAATGTAAAATGCATGCAATCAGTGGCGGTTTTAGGGACAGGCTAGAAGGTCGTCTGCCCGGGGAGCTGTGGCCTGAGAGCATGGCCGCAGTCACCCCGCCAGCACCATCTAATTTGACTGTGCCCGCCTGCTGCCCTCCGCCTCCACCCGCCCACCTTGTTCAGCATCTAAGTACAGGCAGCTGCAGCTGCCTGATTATAAAGGAGGCTGGCTTCTCTCTGCCTCCGCCTGCCTAAGAGGCATGAGGAGGCTGTCTCCCGCCGTCTGACCCACCTTACCGATGTGACCGGGTTTTCACATCTCTCTCTGTACCTCTCCTAACAGGAGCTCCCACCCAGAGCCTGCCGCCTTCATTCCCCAGTTGAGCACCGGTCTCTCATCACCTGCAGCCCCCAGTGGTGCCTGGACACATCTTCTGGCACGGCTCCTTTGTCTTTAATGGATTGACTCCCGTGGTGACACCCGCCGGCGTATGTACTGCTCCACCGTGCAGTGGTTCATTCTACGGTTGCCCCTATGGTTGCGATACTACTGCCGGCAGCTCTCTGTGATCCCAGGGTCTCCCCTGTGACACTGAGCCAGCAGTAGCTGTGCATAGATCCTTTCCTGCTGTTTCCCTGTGGCCGGAGGTTTTAGCCTGGTGAACCCCACTGTCTCCTTAACCTCCTGATATCTCCAATCTTTTCCACTTTTCTCCTTGCTCCCCCTACATGTATAAAAGGGGCTCCTTGCCTGTTGAAATGTGTAAAAAAAAAGGGGCTCTACCTGGTGTAACATGAATAAGGGGCTCTACCTAGCGTAATGTGTATGAAAGGCTCTACCTGGTGTAAAGTGTATAAAAGGGGCTCTACCTGGGGTATCCTCTATAAGGGACTCTACTTGGCGTAACGTGCATAAAAGGTGCTCTACCTGCTGTAACGTGTGTAAGGGGCTCTACCTGGCATAACGTGTATAAAAGGTGCTCTATCTGGCTTAACGTGTAAAAAAAGGGTCTCTACCTGGCGTAACTTGTTTAAAAAGGGCTCTACCTGGTGTAAAATGTATAAGGGGCTCTCTACCTGGCGTAAAATGTATAAGTGGCTCTGCTCTACTGTGGTGTAATGTGTGTAAGGGGCTCTAACATGGCATAATGTGTATAAATGGTACTACTCTGGGGTTTAATGTTACTGATGGACACTACTGTGCAGTGTAATGTGAATTGGTACTATTTTGAGGAGACGCCCCTTCCCCATTAAGCCGCACCCCTATATTTTTGCACACTGTACCTATTGTGAATTGGCGGGGGCGCCAAAGGAAATTTTTGCCCTGGGCACCACAAAGTCTAGAACCGGCCCTGCATGCAATATATAATTCCCTGTAGGAGCAGGCTCCTCTGTGCTTACACTGAGCAAGGATTCAGCATATCCAAACATAACAAATTACTAAAAATGCAGGTATATATTGCTATTTATATGTGTATTATAAAAGGGAAGGACCATATGGGCCTGGAGCTGAAATTGCTGAAGGGCCTATTGTGTGCCACCACAGTGGTGTGACCATTTCTGCGGGGGTGTGACCAGAGCTGTGATGGTGTGACTAGTGCTGTGGGGGTGTGACTAATTTTTTCTGCTGTGGTGGTGTGACTGATGTGTTCTGTGCTGTGGGGTGGCATGCAGGGGTGTAAAGTCATTCCAGTGGCAAGTTAGAATTTGGAGCTTGTGTGTTCCTCTATGTCTGTATGTGCCTAAAGTAAACCTATATCTGCTCCTCTATGTCTGTATGGGAAGAGGCCACGTGACGCCTGAGGAAGATCCGCCAGGATGGGAGAGGAAGGGTCCCAGGCTAACGAGGCGGGGGACAGGAATGGTGTCTGCCTTCCCGCCATGACTGACTTCAAGCTGGGCAATGTGCGGCTTGGCCGGGTGGCCAGAAAGGTGACCACCGGCTCTGGGGCCCCTCATACACCCGGACAGGCAGTTATCTGAGGTATCTGCTGATATACAGCATGGCAGTACGTATGTCCGGGACAGACTCACCCTCTGCTGGGCGGAGCCACAAAACCCCACCCCCTGCCCAGCATGGCTGTCTCCTCCATCCCTGCACTGTACACTGTCACCCAGGGGGCGCTCTCCCTCACCCCTGTACTGTACACCGCCATGCGGGGGTGGTCTCCCTCACCCCTGTACTGTACACTGCCACCCAGGGGCACCCAGCCTCACCCCGTCCTGTACACCACCACCCGAGGGCACTCAGCCTCACCCCTGTACTGTACACCGCCACCCGGGGACACCTAGCCTCACCCCTGTACTGTACATCCACCCGGGGCGCTCTACCTCACCCCTGTACTGTACACTGCAACCCAGGGGCACTCTGCCTCACCCCTGTATTGTACACTGCAACCCGGGGGTGCTCTGTCACAAAACCCCACCCCCTACCTGGCATGGCTGTCTCCTCCATCCCTGTACTGTACACCGCCACTCGGGGACGCTCTCCCTCGTTCCTGTACTGTACACCGCCACGCGGGGGTGGTCTCCCTCACCCCTGTACTGTACACCACCACCCAGGGGCACCCAGCCTCACCCCTGTCCTGTACACCACCACCCGAGGCCACTCAACCTCACCCCTGTACTGTACACCGCCACCCGGGGGCACCCAGCCTCACCCCTGTACTGTACATCTACCCGGGGTGCTCTACCTCACCCCTGTACTGTACACTGCAATCCGAGGGCGCTCTACCTCACCCCTGTACTGTACACTGCAACCCGGGGGCGCTCTGCCTCACCCCTGCCCTGTACACCCCCACCTGGGGGCGCCTTACCTCACCCCTGTACTGTACACTGCCACCCAAGGGCGCCCAACCTCACCCCTGTACTGTACACCGCCACCTGGGGGCACTCTTCCTCACCCCTGTACTATACTCCACAACCTGGGGGCACTCCTCCTCACTCCTGTACTGTACACTGCCACCCAAGGGCACCCTGCCTTACCCCTGTACTATACACAGCCACCTGGGGGCACTCTTCCTCACCCCTGTACTGTACTCCACAACCTGGGGGCACTCCTCCTCACCCCTGTACTGTACACCTCCACCCAGAGGCACTCTGCCTCACCCCTATACTGTAGACTACCACTCGAGGGCGCTCTGCCTCACCTCTGTACTTTACACCACTACCCGGGGGTGTTCTGCCTCACCCCTGCACTGTACACTGCCACCCGGATGCGCTCTACCTTGCCCCTGTACTGTACATAATCATCTGGGGACGCCCTGCCTCATCCCTGTACTGTACACCGCCACCCGGGAGCACTCTACTTCACCTGTGTGCTGTACACTGCCACCCGGGGGCGCTCAACCTCATCCCTGTACTGTACACCGCCCTCACCCTTGTACTGTGCACCACCACCAGGGGCGCTCTCCCCGGCCCCTGTATTGTACCTCGCCACCCGGGGGAGCTCTCCCTCACCCCTGTACTGTACACCACCACCCGGGATGCTCTGTTCACGGGGGCACTCTGCCTCGCCCCTGTATTGTACTCCGCCACCCGGGGGAGCTCTCCCTCACCCCTGTACTGTACCGCGCCACCCGGGGGAGCTCTCCCTCACCCCTGTACTGTACACCACCACCCGGGATGCTCTGTTCTCGGGGGCACTCTGCCTCACCCCTGTACTGTACACCGCCACCCGGGGGCGCTCTCCCTCACCCCTGTACTGTACATCACCACCCGAAGGGGCCCTGTCTCACCTCTGTACTGTACACTGCCACCCGGGGGTGCTCTGCCTCATCCCTGTACTGTACACCTCCACTCGGGGACTCCCTGCCTCACCCCTGTACTGTACAGTGCAACCCAGGGGCACCCTGCATCACCCCTGTACTGTGCACACCCACCCGGGGCGCGCTGCCTTACCCATGTACTGTACACCGCCACCTGGGGGCACTCTGCCTCACCTCTTTACTGTACACCGCCACCCGGGGATGCTCTGCCTCACCCCTGTACTGCACACCGCCACCTGGGGACTGTCTGCCTCACCCTGCACTGTACACCGCCACCCGGGGGTGCTCTGCCTCACCCCTGCACTGTGCACAGCCACCCGGGGGTGCTCTGTCTCACTACTGCACTGTACACTGCCACCCGGGGGCGCTCTGTCTCTTCCCTGTACTGTACACCTTCACCCGGGGGCGCCCTGCCTCACCCCTGCACTGTACACCACCACCAGGGGTTGTTTCGGTTATTCATCCGTACACTTTGTTGATGCAGAGCAGTTGTGCCAAGCTGTCAGTCACTCCCATTGGTTAGAGAGGAGCTGGTAGAGTTTGGCTGTGACCACATTTAGACTTGTGCTTCTGTACAGCTGTAGGGGGTAATTCTGAGTTGATCGCAACAGGAACTTTGTTAGCAGTTGGGCAAACCCATGTGCACTGCAGGGGGGACAGATATAACATGTGCAGAGCGAGTTAGATTTGGGTGTGGTGTGTTCAATCTGCAATCTAAATTGCAGTGTAAAAATAAAGCAGCCAGTATTTACCCTGCACAGAAACAAAATAACCCACCCAAATCTAACTCTCTCTGCAAATGTTATATCTGCTCCCCCTGCAGTGCACATGGTTTTGCCCAACTGCTAACAAAGTTCCTGCTGCGATCAACTCAGAATTACCCCCGTAATGCGGTGCAGTTATATACGTATGCCATTACGTATCAGGGCTGCAAACTCCAGTAGCTTCCGGACACTCTCTCCTTCATCCGAACCATTTTGTACACCGCCACGCGGGGGTGGTCTCCCTCACCCCTGTACTGTACACCGCCACCCAGGGGCACCCAGCCTCACCCCTGTCCTGTACACCACCACCCAAGGGCACTCAACCTCACCCCTGTACTGTACACCGCCACCCGGGGGCGCCCAGCCTCTCCCCTGTACTGTACATCCACCCGGGGTGCTTTACCTCACCCCTGTACTGTACACTGCAACCCGGTGGCACTCACCCCTGCACTGTACACCCCCACCAGGGGCGCCTTACCTCACCCCTGTACAGTACACTGCCACCCAGGGGCGCTCAACCTCATCCCTGTACTGTACAGCTCAACCCGGGGGCGCCCTGAATCACCCCTGTACTGTGCACACCCACCTGCGGCGCGCTGCCTTACCCATGTACTGTACGCCGCCACCTGGGGGCACTCTGCCTCACCCCTTTACTGTACACCGCCACCCGGGGTGCTCTGCCTCACCCGTGTACTGCACACTGCCACCTGGGGGCTGTCTGCCTCAACCCTGTACTGTAAACCGCCACCCGGGGGCGCACTGCCTCACCCCTGCACTGTACACAGCCACCCGGGGGTGCTCGGTCTCACTACTGCACTGTACACTGCCACCTGGGGGTGCTCTGTCTCTTCCCTGTACTGTACACCTTCACCCGGGGGCGCCCTACCTCACCCCTGCACTGTACACCACCACCATGGGTTGCTTCGCTTATTCATCCATACACTTTGTTTCTGCAGAGCAGTCCTGCCAAGCTGTCAGTCACTCCCATTGGTTAGAGAGGGGCTGGTAGAGTTTGGCTGTGACCACTTTCAGACTTGTGCTTCTGTACAGCTGTAGTGCGGTGCAGTTATTTGCGTATGCCATTACGTATCAGGGCTGCAAACTCCAGTAGCTTCCGGACACTCTGTCCTTCATCCAAACCATTTTTGCAGGCCGGGCTTCCTGGGCAGCGCAGTCTGATTAAATGCTGGATGTAAATACCATGTGTGTGTAGTAAGGATTAGCCAGCAGGGTATTTCTGCTTTGTACTGTCTGCTAACAGAAGGGACTGCGATATTATTTGTGAGTTTAGGCCCATGGCCTTTATCTAATAATGCAGTGTATAATACGTGCTGTGACTTTCCTATAGTGTGTATTACTTTCTCATGCAGAGACCTAAAGGTGCATACACACGGTGAGATTCAGGCTAACCCCGATTCTCACTGTGCGATAGGGTCTAGGTCGGTATCGCAAGCATATCATGACTGTGCTTGCGATAGTCAAAATCGTAAGAAAAAATCTCACCGTGTGTACGCACCTTAAGTAGTCTACCTCCAGGGTTTAATTAACATCGTTACTGGGTGGTGCTCGTCTTGTGATTGTGCAAGGTCCATACATTGATTCTACATGTGGGTGTGCCATCGACATAACTTTATATCTACTTGTTTTTCTTCTTAAGGGCTCCTGCATTTAGGTCCAAAGGGTTCATTTGTTTTTTTTAAACCACAATTAGGTCTTATATATCCCCAACGCACGTCACGTAGGATTTGCTTAAATCAGGCTGTTAGACGAGCCTATTAGTTGCCTCTATCATGGCATATAAGAACACTGGAGCAGATGTAGTAAGCCTGGAGAATTGATAAAGCAGTGATAAGTGCAAGGTGATAACGCACCAACCAATCAGCTCCAATATGTAAATTTGCATATTGAAGCTGATTGGCTGGTGCATTATCACCTTGCACTTATCACTTCTCCAGACTTAATACATCTGCCCCCAGATCCTTTATCACCAGGTCCTATCATATGTGGTTAAGTACACTCCATTGGTTGAGCCAAAAAATCATTTTACCTCCTTTTCATATTAAATTGGGTCTAACGAAGAATTTTGTGAAAGTCCTTGGTAAAGAAAGCAAGGCTTTCAGTTACTGTATATGAAGGAAAAGATTCCAAAGTTAAGTGAAACAAAGCTAAAAGAAGGCATATTTGTTGACCCCCAAATAAGGAAATTGCTTACAGATTAAATATTTAACGATAAATTTACAGAAATTGAGTCTGCTGCTTGGTCCTACTTCAAAGCTGCTGTGCGTGGATTCTTAGGGAACAGAAAAGAGGCCAACTATGAGTCCATCGTGAATGAACTATTGGACATCTACAAGAATGTGGGTTGTTGAATGACACTTAAAATTCACTTTATACTTTTCCATCTAGACATCTATTTATGACAATGGAGCATCGTTACCAAGTACGCTGGGACCCTGCAATGATGGTGGGGCTACTGCTGGTTCCTTGTTAGAGAGACCAATGAGACACTGTACAAACGGAAAGCATCAACATCCTATTTCCCTACAGCAAAGTCACTTTACATAATTACATTTTATCTTTTATTAACAATTACATTACGGCTATTTTGAATTAAGAGTTTCTGAAATTTAGTTTTTGCAGATTTTAAGCATTTCTGAAGTTTTATTGCTTTCAAATACAATGAGAATATTTAAAGTCTATAGAGATTAATTGAACTTTTTACTTATCTTAAACTTTTTTCAGATATAGCTATTACCGCTTTTGTTATTTGTGTGTACTGTATCTTATAAATGTGACATGATAGAGAAAATCTGATTTTTCCTCTGATTTCAGCATCTCCAAACTAGGCAAAAAACATTCACATGCAGAGAATTGTTTCAAATGTGTTGAGTAGTGTTATTTTCTGTAGGTGGAGGATGGGTATGGGACTCAGGGTTGACAGTGTCTAGGTCGACACACACTAGGTTGACACCTATTGGTTGACAGTGACAATGTCGACACAGGAAATAGGTTGACACGGTCATTAGGCCGACATGAACAAGGTCGACATGGAAAGGTTGACATGAGTTTTTTATGTTTTTTTAGTGTCGTTTTCTTTGTAAAGTGACAGGGAACCCCAATTAGTGCACCGTGTACCCTTGCATGGCTCGCTTCGCTTGTCATGCTTCGGGCAAGGTGCCCCGCTGCGCTCGGCACACGTTACCATTCCAAATTGTAGTCCATGTGGATCGTAAAGTATGAAAAAGTTCAAAAAATTAAACAAAATGTGAAAAACTCATGTCGACCTTTTTCCATGTTGTCCTAATGGCCGTGTCAACCTATTTCCTGTGTCAACCTACTCAATGTCGACCAAGAGTTGTCAACTTATTGTGTGTCAACCTAGACAGTGTCGACCTAGAGTCCGGATACCGTGGAGAACACCGTGTTTGTAGCCACACACTGTTTTCCATAATAAACACAAATTAATTCTCTTACTATATATATATATACTGTACATGGTTGAGTTACATTATTATGACGGCCAGAGTAACCACCATGTGAATCATGGACAGCAGCTAGGCTGACTGAACTGTCATTTTAGACACACGTCTGGTAGCCCCCTGGTCCATTGTAATGGTGAGCTGCTCCACTGTAGCATGTCGGTTGGCCCTCACGCACCTTCGTAGCCGACGTTCACCTCTCACATCAATGACACATGGTGCTCGGCAGTTTCCGTGTTGGTTATTCACAATGGTACCATTTGTCCAGTCACGATACACCTTCACCACAGCAGTGTGCAAACAGTTCACAAACTGCGCTGTTTTATAAATACTGCCACCCTTGGCCAGAAAGCCCCTTTTGCAACTCAGATAAATCGCCCCGTTTACCCATGACAGCAAAGAGTGCTGAGGTGTGCAGACAGTCTATCGCACACCTTATATACCCACCAAGCCAGTGCACATCACGTGACGTACTTCATGGACTACGCACTGCTGACGTCAAATGTAGAAGGTGGTCATAATAATGTGACTCTACCGTATATTTTGGAAATAATAATTAATGTAAAAAAACAGTGTCATTTTCCAGAAAAGACATCCCAATGGCTAAATAAGTGATGGAAGAATGGGAGAATGTTCCCTTGCTGCCAGCCAGTGGTACTGCTGGGATCAGAGCCGTAACTACGTGTGTGCCTGGCACACAGCGCAGTCGCCTGAGGGCGCACGGCCAGCAACTATGTCAGTAGCTTGTAATGAGTCAAATTGACCGCCTGTGCTGTGTGCACCGTCGGAGGAGAAGAGGAGAGGAGCAGCGTGGGGGGAGGACCCGGAGGAGGAGGAGGGAGGGGGACTGGAGCCACAGCAGCGGTATGTAATTAGTAACGGCGCCGCTGCAGCAGTCCCTCTCCTTCCGCATTGGCTGGCCAGCGCTGCTGTGAATGCTGGGATGCGCTTCCCTCATCCCAGCATTCACAGAGGCGGCGGGCAGCCAATGCGGAAGCAGAGGGAGATGCAGTGGCGCCTCTACCAATTACATGGCGCTGCTGTGGCTCCAGTCCCCCTCCCTCCTCCTCGTCCTTCTCCACTGCCTGGGATCTGCCAGCACCGAGGAGCCTGACTGCTTGAGCCAGCGGGGAGATGGTAAGTATCTGTATTGTTACTAAAGCAAATTGAAAGAGCAGCAGGAGTAGGAGACATAGTAGTGATGGGAGATTTTAACTATCCAGAGATAAACTGGAAAAAACGATTCATGTGATACTGCTAGGGGCAATATGTTTTTAAACACACTTAATGATAACTACTTAGTCCAACTAATTGAGGAACCAACTAGGTACAACGCAATCTTAGACCTGGTATTAACAAACAATGGGGATTTGGTATCAGGTATTATAGTAGGGGAACCCATAGGAAACAGCGACCACAATATGGTCATATTCAATATCAGTTTCCATAAACAGCCCTATACTGGCTCAACTAGGACTCTAAACTTTAGCAAAGCAAATTTTGAAAAGATGAGGGTATTTTTCAGGGATATTGAATGGGAAGGTTTGTTTTTAGGAAAAAATACTACGGAGAAATGGGAGGTACTAAAATTCCTGCTAGCTAAAAATACACTCAAATTTATTCCTATGAGCAGCAAAAAACGGAATAAAAATCATAAACCGATGTGGCTTAACAAAAAGATTAAGGAACTTATGGGCAAGAAAAGGCGAGCATTAAAAAATACAAATCTGACGGGGAAGCAGAGTAATTTCAGCACTATAAGGAATGTAACAAAATTTGCAAAAAGGAAATAAGAGCGGCTAAAGTAGGAACTAGAAAAACTAGTAGCAAAGGAAAGCAAAGCGAATCCCAAAAAACTCTTTAAATACATTAATAGCAAGAGATTAAAGAAGGAGAGTATAGGCCCTTTAAAAGACAAGTTGGGAGTCTTAAGCAAAAATGATAATGACATAGCGGACACACTAAATGAGTTTTTTTCAACAGTATTCACTAGAGAGGACCCAATTCAGGGACTGACACACAATCTCAATAATGAGAATATCCCACTGATAGGTACTTATTTAAGCGAGGATGTAGTCTGTGACCGATTAAAACATTTAAAGATTAATAAATCACCAGGGCCCGATGGTATTCACCCAAGGGTTCTAATGGAGCTTCACTCTGAACTGGCAAAATCGCTATCTTTGATCTTTAAGGATTCAGTTATATCAGGTATGGTTCCCAAAGACTGGCGTATAGCGGAAGTAGTGCCTATATTCAAAAAGGGAAGTAAAGCTGAACCAGGTAATTATAGACAAGTTAGTCTTACATCTATAGTGGGGAAAGTATTGGAAGGTATTCTAAGAGATAGTATTCAGAAGTTCCTTGAAGTCAATAAGGTAATTAAAAGGAATCAACATGGGTTTATGAAGGACAGATCCTGTCAAACCAACTTACTTGGCTTTTATGAAACAGTAAGCGCAAACCTAGATCAGGGTAAAGACGTGGATGTAATCTTTTTAGACTTTGCCAAAGCGTTCGATACTGTACCACACATGAGACTTATCTACAAGCTACAAGAATCAGGGCTAGGAAGCACAATATGCACTTGGGTCAAAAACTGGTTAGATAATAGGGAGCAGCGCGTTGTGGTTAATGGATCTTTTTCAACTTGGACTGAAGTGCTAAGTGGTGTGCCGCAAGGCTCAGTATTAGGACCGCTATTGTTCAATATTTTCATTAACGACCTAACAGAAGGTCTAGAGAGCATGGTGTCAATTTTTGCAGATGATACCAAATTGTGTAAGGCTATAGAGGAGGATGCCGAGTCTCTTCAGAACGACTTAGTTAAATTAGAAGCATGGGCAGCCAAATGGAGAATGCGCTTCAACACAGACAAGTGTAAGGTAATGCACTGTGGTAACAAGAACAAAAATTACACCTACCTACTAAATGGGGTAAAATTAGGGGATTCTGTACTGGAAAAGGACTTAGGTGTCCTCATAGATAGCAAACTAAGCAGTAGTACCCAAAGTAGGACTGCAGCAAAGAAGGCTTATAAGATATTAGCATGCATAAAACGGGGTATTGATGCTAGGATGAGAGTATTATACTCCCGTTATATAAATCACTAGTGAGGCCACACCTTGAATACTGTGTACAATTCTGGGCACCGTACTACAAAAAGGATATCCTGGAGCTTGAAAAGGTACAGAGGAGGGCGACCAAACTAATTAAGGGCATGGAGACGATGGAATACAAGGAAAGGCTTGAAAGACTAGGCATGTTTACATTGGAAAAGCGGAGACTAAGAGGGGATATGATCAACAGCTACAAATATATAAGGGGACAATACACAGAGCTTGCGCAGGACCTGTTTTTGGTTAGATCAACACAGAGGACTTGTGGACACTCGCTCAGGTTAGAAGAGAGGAGATTCCGCACAATACGGCGTAAAGGCTTTTTCACGGTAAGAACAATACGTGTTTGGAATTCCCTGCCTGAGGGAGTTGTAATGGCGGAATCTGTCAACACCTTTAAGAATGGGTTAGATAAATTCCTAATGGATAAGGATATCCAGGGGTATGGTGCATAGTCATGCATTATAGTTACTATAAATAGGGATAAAATGCAACGGCTGACAGCAGCATCAGTCAGAAAGTTTAGTCAAATCATCATGCATAGGAGACCACAAATAGGTTGAACTCGATGGACAATTGTCTTTTTTCAACCTCAGATACTATGTTACTAGGTTACTATCTATCTATCTATCTAACTATCTATCTATCTATCTATCTATCTATCTATCTATCTATCTATCTGTCTGTCTGTCTCTATCTATCTATTCTGTCTGCCGTAATGTGTAAAACGGGGGATGCTGTCTGCCGTAATGTGTAAAAAGGGGGACGCTGTCTGCCATAATGTGTAAAAAGGGGGATGCTGCCAGCCATAATGTGTAAAAAGGGGGACACTGTCTGCCGTAATGTGTAAAAAGGGGGACTGTCTGCCGTAATGTGTAAAAAAAGGGGACTCTGTCTGCCGCAATATGTAAAAAGGGGGATGCTGTCTGCCGCAATGTGTAAAAAGGGGGACGCTGTCTGCCGTAATGTGTAAAAAGGGGATGCTGTCTGCCATCATGTGTAAAAGGGGATGCTGTCTGCCATAATGTGTAAAAAGTGGGACGCTGTCTGCCGTAATATGTAAAAAGGGGGCGCTGTCTGCTGTAATGTGTAAAAAGGGGGACGCTGTCTGCCGTAATGTGTAAAAAGGGGACGCTGTCTGCCGTAATGTGTAAAAAGGGGAACGCTGTCTGCCATAATATGTAAAAAAGGGGACGCTGTCTGCTATAATGTGTAAAAGGGGGACTGTCTGCCGTAATGTGTAAAAGGGGCTCTACCTGGTGTAGTGGCGCTACTGTGCGGCGTAACTTGAATAATGGAGACTACTGCGCACTGTAGTATGAATTGGTATTATTTTGTAGCCACACCCCTTCCCATGAAGCAACGCCCCTAATTTTTTGCACACGCACTGCCCGTATTTTACATAAGAGGGTGGGGGGCACAAATGCCGTTCCTTGCACACAGCGCTAAAATGCCTAGTTACGGCACTGGCTGGGATAATACTTTGCTCCTCACAAAAATAGATATACTGACCATTTTCTACAGCCAATATGCATACTGAACTGCAACATGAATGGTGGAAAAGCAACAAGCATCTAAACCCTGTATACTCTCTCTCTAGTTTTAGTGCAAAATGTGTTTATTGAAAAAACAAAAGCAGTTACAAATGGTTAACATACAGACAGTCGTAATAGGGAGTAGTGTCGTAGTACAACTGGAGGCCTGTTTGGCTCCCGAGGCCATTAACAGCAAATCCTATATCAATGGTATACAACAGCCCAGCACTCGGATAAATATAGTTCGATAACAGACACCTCATATTAACCGTATTAGTATAAAACTAAAAACTAAAAACCTAAATAAAGAAGAAGAGGAAAGAAAGAATAGAGAGAGAGGCAGAGAAGAAAAAGAAAAAGGGGGATAGATAAGAGGAAGCATCAGAATCAGAATCACCCGGTCCAAAGCGCGAGCCCCCCGCTTGCCACAGAATGGAAGGCAGTACATTGAGGCGGAGAAGCATCTAAGAGGACGTGGAAGGACTGGAAGCGAGGATGGACCTATAGGTTGGGGAATCCTTAAAAAGTAGCCATCGGGCCCACGTATCCCTGAAGGGTAAGTAGCCCCCCTCAGCGGACGTCATTATATCATCTAAGTCCATGTATAGGTCAACTCTAGTCAACCAATCTCTAACAGTTGGAGGGGAGGAGGATCGCCAACGGACAGGTATCACCGCTTTGGCAGCATTGTTAAGATGGCATAACAGGGAGTGTTTATAGCTCGAGACGGGTCTGGACGAGTAGTGGAACAGCCAAAACAGAGGATCCGTCGGTACCACTTCCCCCGTAATTTCAGCAGCAAGTGAAAGTATCTCCTTCCAGTAGGGTTGGACTAAGGGGCACGACCACCAGATATGGAGCGGGTTCCCTGGTCCAGAAGAGCAGCGCCAACAGGTGTCGGGTAGCCCAAGACCCATTTTAGAAAGAATGTCAGGGCATCTATACCACGAGAAATCAATTTGTACTGGGTCTCTACCACCAGTGTGCTGGGGGAGCAAGCGTGGGTCAGTTTGAATATTTTCTCCCAAACATCTCCCCCGTGCTCTCGACCAAGGTTTTTGTCCCATGCCTCAGTAAAGGATGGGAGGTCTGGGCTGGAGTCAGTCAGCAGCAGGTTGTATATCAAGGAGATAGAGTGAAGTGGGGGTGACGGGCCGTCGCAGAGGCGTTCGAACGGTGTAGGGGGCGAGGGCCTCCCTCCAGGGTAACCTTGGGAAACCAAGAAGTGGCGAACTTGCAGATAGCTTCTCTCTAGTTTTAACGCCATGCCAATACCATTAGCAAGTAAGCAGCAGTGCTGTAGAAAGCAACTAACAGAAACTTACATTAAATTATATCTTGTATTTATATTTTTAAACTCCGAATGGTATGTGACCTGTGCACATTAAATATTGTTTTTGTTATACAGTACTAATTATAATAAAAGCTATAATATCTATCATAATAGATTAGATGTTTTTATTCAGTTGGAAGATTACCATCAATTGAGTTATGTTACTCTGTATTGCTAATCATCTGCTTACAAGCAGTACGCTATATCAGTCTATCAGTCTATTCAGCTTATACAGCATGCTACACTTATTCTGTGATGTGTTATTGGCAGGATCCTTATGAAGCCATTCTTCTCTGGCTATCTGCAAGCACGCATACTGTGCAGACCCCAGGGACAGCTCTATCTCTGCTTGGGTGACATCCAGAACACTTAGATCTGGCAGGGAGTCAGGCTCTAGCTCCTTTTCACAGAGCAGTACACTGTTGTGTCACTAGAGTTCAACAAGCCTAAACTAATTAAATATTAATTATTATACTCCCCAAACCCACAGTAAATCACCAAATGGAACAGACAATATTTCATATCAAGGGTAAAGAGATAGGGTCGTATAAAGGGCAGTTTTCACTAATCGTATTTCAGAACCCTTATCTGTGGTTTGCCTTAAATAAAATATATGTAACTATTCTGGGCAATAGAATGATAAAAGCTTCTCCTGGAGGTAAGTATGTTATCTAATGTCATTTAACTCATTCCTTACTCCAGTAATCCTACACTGTCTACATTATCTTACTGCATTGCATTCATTATGCTGCCCAAATATGACTAGTGATTAGCAGCATATATTGTGGGGGCATCATGCATGACTGATAGCCTGGTGCCTGTTTATAGTAATGTTCATAACTACTGAGGTATGTTTTATATGACTAGTGACTCGCAGCATATCTGGTGGGGGCATCATGCATGACTGATAGCCTGGTGCCAGTTTATAGTAATGTTCATAACTACTGAGGTATGTTTTATATGATTAGTGACTAGCAGCATATCTGGTGGGGGCATCATGCATGACTGATAGCCTTGTGTCAGTTTATAATAGTGTTCATACTACTGAGGTATGTTTTATATTACTAGTGACTAGCAGCATATCTTGTGGGGGCATCATGCATAACTTATAGCCTGGTGCCAGTTTATAATAGTGTTCGTAACTACTGAGGTATGTTTTACAAGTTATTATTTGGGAAGATGCAGAGGCACCTTTCTTACCAAAAATTCAGCACAAACTTCATATCATTTTTTTATTCTTCTCAAGTTGCCCTTAGTGCACTGGTTTATAATCTAGCTGCAGGGCTACACAATGTCACAAAGCATTTTAAGTCCATCCTTGATTCTCCAGGCTATCGTGTTTCCTTGACAAAACCCATAGCCAAAAACTCTACTTTTTCAGATTGCCTTGTCTTAACTTTCTTAGACTCTGCAGATTCCCTGGCTCACAGTGATGAACTCAGCGCTTTCTTTTGTTCTACAGCTCATTGATATTCTCCCAGGGATGGAGTGTGGTGCGTTATTTAAACATTAGATAGATGTACAAGTGCAATGAAAAGAATGAGATTTAAATCGATGGAAATTGAATATGAATGAAGGAACTGTAAAAGAGGAAGAGTGTACGTGTTAATTAAACTGCCAGAATGCTGCTACTATTAACTCTTTTTACTAACAGAAATACAAATAAATATAAATCTTTGCTTATTACTGGTATCCATGAAAACATGAAGTCCAGAGAAGAGAGCCCCTACAAGTTCTAATTTGCACAAATGGGAGATTTGCACAAAATAACCAGGTCCTCTGTATTTTGTCTGATAAATGACTGCAGCGGAACTTAACTCCAAAACGAAAACTCTTGTCTTAAAACTCCGCATAACAGGCACTTAGACGTGCCTACATATGAAAAAGATATTACCAAAATTATACTAAAAGCTATTTTATAGTCAGAATATTTCCATGATGATTGTCCTCGAAGTTTCTGTGCTGTATTATGCTATATTATAACTGGAATTCTATGCTCTGATTAATTATTTATCAAAGTCAGTGACCTTAGCTGTGCAGTGCCCCTTTATAGGGATGTGACAGTGGCTGTCACGCTAACTGGCTGCATTGATGGACCTGTACAGAAAATGTAACTCAATCAATGCTTTTACTAGATCTTATCGGTAAATTTAAGTAATATGAATGTGAAATGTGAAAAAGTGTAACTTTGGTTTATGATTATGGTAAGGGGGATATTTATCAAAGCTTGGAGAAAGATAAAGAGGATAGAGATAAAGTACAAACCAATAAGCTCCTGTAATTTTTCAAACACAGCCTGTAACATGGAAGTTAGGAGCTGGCTGGTTTGTACTTTATCTCTCTGCAAGCTTTGATAAATATACCCCCAAATATGCAAAATATTCTGAAATGTCTACCAAAATTACCTCAGTTTTATATGAAACTTTATTGGTGTTTATGAATGGGCAATAGCCAACAAACTGCTGTAGGGAGGTTTTGTAAATTTCTGATTGTTAACTTTAATATGTTTTGGGGAAAATGTCAAGGCAGCTGCCAAAAATAAGTCATATAAATGTGTTGCATTAACTTGCATAGCCACTGACTTAAAAGTTTGCTTCTATTAAACTGTTCTCTTCCCATAGGCAATTTATTATGAGATTTTTGCTCATCAGAAATAAAAACAATTAGCTCACATGTTTAAGAAAATGGATGCTCTATTGTATGAAATCTCTCTGTATTAAAATAATTACATTTGTCACATTGACTTAAACAAACTCCTTGTTTTACATTCTTTTTTTCCCATACTTGAATTAACGAGATTTTCTCTACAAAATGGCAACACCTTCCTTACTCCTGTAAGACAAAAGCCTTGGTTTGCCATGATGTAAAAGACTTCTAAAATCAATGATTGTTATAATTATTATTGTTACAACTACTACTACTACTACTACTACTACTACTACTACTAAATGTCCATGCTAAAACTTAATATTGTATTTAACATAAAAATATAAACTTTAACAATATATGTGTAAAAATCTGTTGTAAAAAGAGGTAATAATAAATAATTTTGCCACAAGAGGGAGCTCTGAAATTCTGAAACGTTCATCCTAAATAATCCATATTTTAAATATTATAAATCTGGTACTGCAATCATCACTTTAAATGTGATGTGCTACTTTGACAAATCATTGTGCTATATATTAATAAATCTATATATATATATATATATATATATATATATACACACACACACATATATATATATATATACAGTCTATCTATCTATCTATCTATCTATCTATCTATCTATCTATCTATCTATCTATCTATCGCATGTGTGTAGATATACATATATATATATATATATGTTTACACACATGGATAGGTGGTTAAAACACACACACACACACACACACACACACACACACACACACACACACACACACACACACACACACACACAGGTTTCCAAAGCATTCAACCCCTTAAAAGTGCCCCCACCCCCGACAACAGTATCCTCCTTTAACCACAGTGGCTCTCTGGCAACAGTACCCCCTTCTCATCACTGTGCCCCCCCCCTCCTAAGGATTCCTTAGCATTTTGTTCAATTCCAACGTATTAGGGGAAAATATGGCACTGAACATAAAACCATTGTGAGTGAATTGTGAGTTTGGAGCTATGAGAGCAATACCACTGGTGTGTTAGTTCATTTCCCCCCCCCCCCCCCCAGATTTTACAAATAACATGTGAAACTTAATTTATACTGTACAGTATATTCCTTTATTTATATAGTGGCAACATGCTATGCAGCCCTTCCTGTAAAGCTGAACATCTAATTTGCCTAGTCTAGGAACAAATGCCCCCAGTCACTAGGGACAAATCAATAAGAGACCAGGTACTGGAGATAATACAATAACAGGCCCGGTACTAGAGATAATACATAACAGGCCAGGTATTAGACATAATTCAATAGAAGTCCAGGTACTAAGGACAATTCCATAAGAGGCCAGGTAATAGGGACATTTTAATAAGATGTCAGTTACTATGGACAATTCAGTAAAGGGTCCAGGTACTAGGGACAATTCCAAAGAAGTCCGGTAGCCTACCTGTATGTTTTTGGACCGAATGAGGAAATCGCATTATGAGCAGGAGATCCACACAGGCATGGGGAAAACATACAAACACCACACTGACAACACTAAAAACGGAAAGTAAATGTTCATGTTGTTTGCAGTCAAATCGTTTTGAAACTGAGATAAACATGACAAGCATATAAGTATAACAATCCAATTTTATTATCCAATAAATTATGCATCTATAACAATAAAATAAAATATGATTTGGTACAAAAATAAATTAAATAAATATGGAGTGTCATTCAATTCAAATACATACTTTTCAGTGAATTAGCTTAATATTTCCTCATTTTAATAGCTTAATCACCTTTGCAAATTGCATCATTTTCAGCCTCACCCCTTGCCCATGGACCCACAATTCATTGCATTTTGCTGCATCAGGGGCAAGGCTTAATGACGTGAGATCCTGCCCTTGAATTGGACCACTGTATTTCCTCTCTGGGCTTCTACCGTAGAGGAGAAACACAACGTCGGCAGGTTTTCTACCAGCTAACCAAGTCACCAATAAAGTGCACAATTCTTTCAGTGTTTAAATTACTCTACATGTCAGTTTTAACAATTTGCTTATATATTGTAAGTGTAGGTTAATGTTTCCATGTTTTATGTTGGCGTAAACCTTCATGTTTCAGGTAACTCAACATTCGGGATATAGTAATAGTGCGTAGGCGAAAAGAAAGGATTGCACCACACTGCTTCAGTCGACGTGAAAATGACGGAATGGATATTTTCTTTTCTTCCCCCCTGTCTTCATTGGGCACATTTAAAGCCTGAAATATACATATACAAATACAATACATGTACATATACAAATACATTACAAAAAATAAAACAGTTTAAAAAATTCACCAAATATAGTAAAATAAAATCAGAATAGAAGAACATGAGACAGCTGTTCATCAGATTTTGGGATCAAAAACAAACAGGCAATCTATACATTGAATGGGGTAATTCTTGGAAAATCAGTAATGGAGAAGGATTTGGGGGTGATCACTGACAGTAGACTTAGCAGTAGTGCGCAATGTCAAGATGCTACAGTTAAGGCCAATAGGGTATTAGCATGCATAAAATGGGGAATAGAGACTAGTTAGGAATGGAAGTGTAATCCTGCCACTGTATAAATCATTGATACAGCCCCATCTACAATACTGTGTACAGTTCTGGGCACCTCACTATAAAAAAAAAGATATAGTAGAACTAGAAAAGGTTCAGAGAAGAGCTACAAAATTGATTAAAGGCTTAAGGGGGGTACTCACGGAGAGATCCATGCTTAAAATCTAAGCAATCTGACTAGATTTCTATAATAATTACAAATTGTTTAACAGTTCTTCAAAACTCTGCAAAGCTCATCTGATAAGGTTATAGTTTAAAGGCTAAGGAGCTGCACGCAAGTCCATTTGCAGAACACTTCTTTTGTATTTTTGCTCTGCACATGCTCTGGAACTGAGCGTCGCAACCATAGGTGAGAGCCGTACTGAAACTAAACACATCTCCGCGTGCAACTGAAGGGGGTAACTGGTCTGTAATGTAGGCTAAGCTCAGTAAGGGTTGAATTGTTGACGGATGGTGTGACCGATGCTTGTACACAATCAGCGGATCTACAAAGCTATCTCAGTACAAATCCCAGTGGCTGTGATCTTTACATATATTTGCACAGATGTATGAGCATTTGTAGGATGAAAATTTACTCATTTACGAACTGAGCATATTTACTATAATATTTAGATTTTATTGAATATAAGACTTATGTATAGAGTGGGTGAATTGTAAGAGAAATGTAGCACAATCCCTGGAGTTGCAAAATAATTAGAATTAACCACTTCACCAAATGTGCCTGTAATAGGGCACACCAGAGGGCAGATATAAAGATATGTGATGATGATGTTGACGTCAGCAGTGCTATCTAGCCACTTCTGATTGGTTGTTTGCGTATTAACACATCCAGCTAACAGAACATCACTCTTTAGCATCACAGTTATATAATGTCAAGCTGTGACCTTCTTACTTATCATATACATATAGAGCACTTCAGAATGTATAAAGCAGTAAACATGCATGTAGAAAAATGCAACTTTATTAATAACACTTTCAAGGTACTATTCTAATCTGTGACACTTCAGTATATTGCATTGTGTACTAACAGGGTAATGCAGCTTTTGCATTTATATCATGCTAGGCCAACTCTCCTGGAATGTCCAGGAGAGGCCCATATTTCCTGGTAGCTTGACAATGAGATTCAATGCCCCCATTGTAAAATGCAGAGAATTACAGATTTAAACGGTGGGGCGCAGAGCAGCAAAGATGCTGCAAATTCTTATTTTCTTTGTCCCCTGACGATTGTGCATGTATATGCTAGTAGCCGCACATACGCAATAGGACTCCCAATTTTTAAACCTAGAAGTCCTCTCTTCACAAGGGACAGCTTTTATCGGAAGAGCTATCCCAGGAGGTAAGTGTTCATGCACACCAGTGTTATTAAACACCAGTGTGCATGCAATAGAGGGCGGGATATATTGCACAGTATATGCATTACATGTACATCCAGGATGAAAATGTTTTACACGTTTTATCAGTCCGTAAGGACTTTATGTTTCTGTGGGTGGGATGCATCAACACATATTCTGCGGTCAAAATGCAGTTTTCTGAGGTTTGGCAGCCTACCACATATGCACTAAGCTCCGGAATGCGATGCCCTACGAGCTTCTATTTGCTTTTTTCCCTGAGAGGGATCCATTAGGACCCCCCAGCGCTCCCCTCGGCACGTGCATCACATGATGCATGTGCAGAAGGACTCCCAGGTCATATACCCAGAAGTCCCCACACCACAAAGGAGAGAGCTGTCCTTTGCTGATCTATTCATGCATACAGCATTAGTAAACGCCAATATGCATGCAATGAGTTTTGGGATGCATTATAATCACAATACAATGCATCATGCATCCCACCATTTAGCATTACTAGATTATCATTCTAGGATGTTTAATGACTAAGTGGCCAGCAACATGTAGTGGAGACATCATAAAGAATATCTCTGGAAGCTGTAGTAAATAAAACATGATATAAACTACACCTATGAGGGCTGTATATGAGTTTCTATGCACATACCTGCATCATGTCCTTAATCAGTTCAGTAATAGATGGATTTAAATCCTGAAGTTCATTCTTGAATGACTTTAGGTCTGAATGGATTGCTGTCAGACACTTGTCCTGTATAACAAAGACAAGTATATTATGCACATCTCAGTGCTTCAACATAACAGTAATGATAGTTCCTTCTGCAGCTCACAGGCATGCCTCATACATCATCACAGACATACCTCATACATCATCACAGACATACCTCATACATCATCACAGACATACCTCATACATCATCACAGACATGTCGCATACTCATCACAGACATACCTCATACATCATCACAGACATACCTCATACATCATCACAGACATGTCTCATACTCATCACAGACATACCTCATACATCATCACAGACATGTCGCATACTCAACACAGACATACCTCATACATCATCACAGGCATGTCGCATACTCATCACAGACATACCTCATACATCATCACAGACATGTCGCATACTCATCACAGACATACCTCATACACATCACAGACATACCTCATACTCATCACAGACATACCTCATACATCATCACAGACATGTCTCATACATCATCACAGACATGTCTCATACTCATCACAGACATACCTCATACATCATCACAGACATACCTCATACATCAACACAGACATAACTCATACATCATCACAGACATACCTCATACATCATCACAGACATACCTCATACATCATCACAGACATACCTCATACTCATCATAGACATACCTCATCACAGACATACCTCATACACCATCACAGACATACCTCATACTCATCAGACATACCTCATACTCATCACAGACATATCTCATACATCATCACAGACATACCTCATACTCATCAGACATACCTCAAACATCATCACAGACATATCTCATACATCATCACAGACATGTCTCATACATCATCACAGACATACCTCATCACAGACATACCTCATACATCATCACAGACATGTCTCATACATCATCACAGACATACCTCATACATCATCACAGACATGTCTCATACATCATCACAGACATACCTCATACATCATCACAGACATGTCTGATACATCATCACAGACATACCTAATACATCATCACAGACATATCTCATACATCATCACAGACATGTCGCATACTCATCACAGACATACCTCATACATCATCACAGACATATCTCATACATCATCACAGACATACCTCATACATCATCACAGACATATCTCATACATTATCACAGACATGCCTCATACATCCTCACAGACATGTTGCATACTCATCACAGACATACCTCATACATCATCACAGACATACATCATACATCATCACAGACATACCTCATACATCATCACAGACATACCTCATACATCATCACAGACATGCCTCATACATCATCACAGACATGTTGCATACTCATCACAGACATACCTCATGCATCATCATAGATATACCTCATGCATCATCACAGACATACCTCATACATCATCACAGACATACCTCATGCATCATCACAGACATACCTCATACTCATCAGACATACCTCATACTCATCAAAGACATAAGTCATACATCATCACAGACATACCTCATACATCATCACAGACATAACTCATACATCATCACAGACATACCTCATACATCATCACAGACATACCTCATGCATCATCACAGACATACATCATGCATCATCACAGATATACCTCATGCATCATCACAGGCATACCTCATACATCATCACAGACATACCTCATGCATCATCACAGACATACCTCATGCATCATCACAGATATACCTCATGCATCATCACAGACATACCTCATACATCATCACAGACATACCTCATACTCATCAGACATACCTCATACTCATCACAGACATAAGTCATACATCATCACAGACATACTGTACCTCATACATCAACACAGACATAACTCATACATCATCACAGACATACCTCATACATCATCACAGACATACCTCATACATCATCACAGACATACCTCATACTCATCATAGACATACCTCATCCCAGACATATCTCATACATCATCACAGACATACCTCATACTCATCAGACATACCTCATACTCATCACAGACATATCTCATACATCATCACAGACATACCTCATACTCATCAGACATACCTCAAACATCATCACAGACATATCCCATACATCATCACAGACATACCTCAAACATCATCACAGACATATCCCATACATCATCACAGACATACCTCATACTCATCATAGGCATACCTCATACATCATCACAGACATACCTTATACTCATCACAGACATACGTCATACTCCTGACATACACACATCATACTCATCACAGACATACTGTACCTCATACCTCATTAAATACATACCTCATCAACCTCTGTTCTGTTCATACTGGTGCAGATACAACTCTGTAATGAGAGACACACCATTACTTTACGTTTTATGTAATACTCTATATGCTGATATGATGTTTCTAAAAAATTGAAATGTGCACTGTACATATTAATTTCAGTTATATACCTGTATGTCAGCCTTTAAAAAAAGAACTGTAGGAATATATAGTCATATTATAGTCCCTTGTCTGCCTGGTTGATGGTGTAGACCAGGGGTGTCCAAACTACAGCCTGTGGGTCAATTATGCCCTGTCACCTGCTGAAATCCAGCCCTCTGACCGTTACTGGTGCACTTAGGAAAGGTTTCTAGATGCCTGGAAACTCCTGTTCTGGATGCCAGAAAAGAACCTTGGTGCCCGAAACTTTTCTTTGTTTACTGCAGACAGAAGCACCACGGATACTTCTCTCTGCACTGAATACCAAAATGGCTGAAATGAAGCCTTTGCTCATGTCCAGCCACAGCGCTTTACCTATAAACATTTTTAAACAATCACAGGGCTGCCATCTGAGCAGATAAATCTGGGACCAGAAAAATGTGGTAGTAGAGAGAGATCTATTATTTCTGGAAGAATTTCTGGGCCCAGAATAACAGTATAATGGCTGCTTTGTTTACACACAGTTTGCACTAAACCATCCCAAATAATTTCACGGAGACTTAAAGCATATCCCTAACTTGAATAGTATTGCTCCACCTTATCTTTGTATGTTATCATTTTTTGTGAAGTTAATATGCACTACAGTGCCTGATTTATCATTAGGCTGATTAGGTTGCAGCCTAGCATGCTAGGACTTGGGGGTGCCATGCAGTTGGTAGCTAGGAAATAAAATGGAGATATAATTCATTCCATGTTGATTATTTAGCCATCCCAAGGGGGTGTAGTATGGTATGCCGGCGCTCGGGCTCCCAGCAACCAGCATACCGGCGCCGGGAGCCCGACCGCCGGCATACCGACAGCGTGGCGAGCGCAAAGGAGCCCCTTGCGGGCTCGCTGCGCTCGCCACGCTACGGGCACGGTGGCGCGCTATGCGCGCCACACTATTTTATTCTCCCTCCAGGGGGGACGTGGACCCCCACGAGGGAGAGTAGTTGTCGGTATGCCGGGTGTCGGGATTCCGGCGCCGGTATACTGTGCGCCGGGATCCCGACATTCGGCATACAGAAGACCACCCATCCCAAGGTGGGAGGAAAGTTCTCAGTGACAACTAGATGACTGTTGCTAAAACCATTATTCATTGAGCTACAGTGCATCAGTGTATCCTGAAGATTTGGGCCTAAACTAGGGGTGTGCAACCAGTGTCAGTGCACAAAGCTCAAAGGATCTGTGGATGGCACCATCGCTGTCCCACGGCCCTTGCTTCTGGCTAGCAGGGTGCCTAAAATGGCCCTCTGCCTCAGGACTCCCGGAGATCAGTCCTGACAGGCACCCTGCAGTCTGTGCAGCCAATCAGACCCAGTCAGAGCTGTGCTTAGGGGTGCTGCTGACAGTGTACCCACATATAATATCATGCGCATGAAATAATGACAGCACATGATCAGGGGGCGGGGCCAGTACAGGGCGCATTTGTGAAAATATCAACAGATCAGTAGCCTTTAGCTGCCAAGATAGTACAACCTTCACAACCTGCACATGTGCAATAGGAATGGTGATGTTCTGAGCATACATAGGCACTGTGCTCTGTGTTTAGCAACATTACAGGGGGCACTACAAGTGTGTTACACTAGGGCGTCCAGAACCCCTTCATCAGGCCCTGTTCATTTGCTATCTTCAATGTCAGAACCCTGCAGGCTGCACAGCTGCCTGGCTGACCGCTGATTATTCTTCATTCCAGTTCCTGAATCTCATCTTCCCCTGGCTCCCCAGGATTACTACAAAGTGCTACGCTGCAATAACACAATGTACTATATTGTTTTATGACAGTATAAGAGATTACTGTAATCCAGCAAGCCGTGTGGTCTGAAGTGTATGCTGCCAGATCTAAGACATCTGGAAAAGGTGAGCATTGCTAGAGCAGGCTGGAACATTTTAACTGCAGGTAGGATGTAGCAATGTTTTCAGGTTATGAAGGATTGCTGAACCCTATGACCATAGTTCAGCAAAGTCGCTATATATATAAGACTTCATTGTGATAAAAATGGGATTTCAATGCGGCATAGTTCAGTGATTATTTGGCAAAGTTCAGAAGAGAAATCAGATGTGATTACAGCAGACGGAAACACTCAATTTGTAAAATGATTGAATTGTAATTCTCTTACCCGGGAATGTATACTGGGCAGGCAAGCTCTTATTGTATTCATCTCATCCTTCGTAATGTCCTCAATATCCACAACCTCATAGGAACAGTCTAGCGGCCACCCTGATTTTTTCTGTTTGAAATTAGAATATGGAAAGTTAAGGCTAATGAAAGCGAATGGCGGCTGTCCCAGGTAACTGACATCTATTAGGGGGGGTATCTATTAAAGTTCAGAGAGAGAGATACAATTGTGGAGATAAAGTACCAGCCAATCAGCTTCTACCTTACATTTGACAGGCTGTGTTTAAAAAATGACAGGAGCTGATTGGTTGGTATTTTATCTCTCACAATTTTATCTCTCGCTGAGCTTTGATAAATACCCCCCTTGTAATAACACTAATTTAAAAGAAAATATATTTTTAAAGGTGGAAACTCCGTTTAATTAGAAAAAAATACATGGTTTTGGTTAGACTATTATATTGATAAAATGTTTCTGCTCCTTTCCAGGAATCGCTCTCTGCAAGCAAGCTACAGTACAAAAGAGGAAGAGCATACTGACTAAGCAGGGACTCGGACTATATTACAAATACACATTTGCTGTAATGATGTAAAAGAAGTTAAGTGACATTTTACTTTACACAACATAACTTTTGTCAGATTAAAGGGACATTACTGCAGTGTAATCCATACTTGCCTACCCTCCCTCATTCTGCAGGAGACTCTCTGAATATTCCAGCAATC
The DNA here is from genome assembly GCF_028390025.1 of Pseudophryne corroboree. Taxonomy (NCBI): domain Eukaryota; kingdom Metazoa; phylum Chordata; class Amphibia; order Anura; family Myobatrachidae; genus Pseudophryne; species Pseudophryne corroboree. The sequence goes on along the minus strand of NC_086447.1, from coordinate 277,090,652 downwards.
TCCCTCTTTGCACCTTATCCCCATTATGCAGCTCTTACATTCTTGGGGGGGGGGAATTAATCAGAGATACATACATTCAAATGGGAACATCAGTGCCATTTCCCTGCATTGGTTATAAGTAGTGATGAGCGGGTTCGGATCCTCGGGATCCGAACCCGCCCGAACTTCACCTTTTTTTTCACGGGTCCGAGCAACTCGGATCCTCCCGCCTTGCTCGGTTAACCCGAGCGCGCCCGAACGTCATCATCCCGCGTTCGGATTCTCGCGAGATTCGTATTCTATATAAGGAGCCGCGCGTCGCAGCCATTTTTCACTCGTGCATTGGAGATGATCGTGAGAGGACGTGGCTGGCGTCCTCTCAGTTTCTATGTTCAGTGGGCTGCAAATTGTGCTGCAAATATCTGTGCTCAGTGTGCTGCAAATATCTGTGTTCAGTGTACTGCAAGTGCAAATATCTACGTTCTCTGCCTGAAAAACGCTCCATATCTGACTGTGCTCAGTGTGCTGCAAATATCTGTGCTCAGTGTGCTAATTGCTTTATTGTGGGGACTGGGGGGAGTAGGAGGACAGTGCAGAGTTTTGCTGACCAGTGACCAGTGACCACCAGTATTATACGTTCTCTGCCTGAAAAACGCTCCATATCTGTGCTTCATTGTAGTATATAGTAGGAGGACAGTGCAGAATTTTGCTGACCACCAGTATAACTATATATATAGCAGTACGGTACAGTAGTCCACTGCTCTACCTACCTCTGTGTCGTCAAGTATACTATCCATCCATACCTGTGGTGCATTTCAGTTTTGCACAGTTTGCTGACCACCAGTATATACTATATAGCAGTACGGTACAGTAGTCCACTGCTCTACCTACCTCTGTGTCGTCAAGTATACTATCCATCCATACCTGTGGTGCATTTCAGTTTTGCACAGTTTGCTGACCACCATTATATACTATATATACTATATAGCAGTACGGTACAGAAGGCCACTGCTCTACCTACCTCTGTGTCGTCAAGTATACTATCCATCCATACCTGTGGTGCATTTCAGTTTTGCACAGTTTGCTGACCACCAGTATATACTATATAGCAGTACGGTACAGTAGGCCACTGCTCTACCTACCTCTGTGTCATCAAGTATACTAGTATCTATCCATACCTGTGATGCATTTCAGTTTTGCACAGTTTGCTGACCACCAGTATATACTATATAGCAGTACGGTACAGTAGGCCACTGCACTACCTACCTCTGTGTCGTCAAGTATACTATCCATCCATACCTGTGGTGCATTTCAGTTTTGCACAGTTTGCTGACCACCAGTATATACTATATAGCAGTACGGTACAGTAGGCCACTGCTCTACCTACCTCTGTGTCGTCAAGTATACTATCCATCCATACCTGTGGTGCATTTCAGTTTTGCACAGTTTGCTGACCACCAGTATATACTATATAGCAGTACGGTACAGTAGGCCACTGCTCTACCTACCCCTGTGTCATCAAGTATACTATCCATCCATACCTGTGGTGCATTTCAGTTTTGCACAGTTTGCTGACCACCAGTATATACTATATAGCAGTACGGTACAGTAGGCCACTGCTCTACCTACCTCTGTGTCGTCAAGTATACTATCCATCCATACCTGTGGTGCATTTCAGTTTTGCACAGTTTGCTGTCCACCAGTATATAATATATAGCAGTACGGTACAGTAGGCCACTGCTCTACCTACCTCTGTGTCGTCAAGTATACTATCCATCCATACCTGTGGTGCATTTCAGTTTTGCACAGTTTGCTGACCACCAGTATATACTATATAGCAGTACGGTACAGTAGACCAGTGCTCTACCTACCTCTGTGTCGTCAAGTATACTATCCATCCATACCTGTGGTGCATTTCAGTTTTGCACAGTTTGCTGTCCACCAGTATATAATATATAGCAGTACGGTACAGTAGGCCACTGCTCTACCTACCTCTGTGTCGTCAAGTATACTATCCATCCATACCTGTGGTGCATTTCAGTTTTGCACAGTTTGCTGACCACCAGTATATACTATATAGCAGTACGGTACAGTAGTCCACTGCTCTACCTACCTCTGTGTCGTCAAGTATACTATCCATCCATACCTGTGGTGCATTTCAGTTTTGCACAGTTTGCTGACCACCAGTATATACTATATAGCAGTACGGTACAGAAGGCCACTGCTCTACCTACCTCTGTGTCGTCAAGTATACTATCCATCCATACCTGTGGTGCATTTCAGTTTTGCACAGTTTGCTGACCACCAGTATATACTATATAGCAGTACGGTACAGTAGGCCACTGCTCTACCTACCTCTGTGTCATCAAGTATACTAGTATCTATCCATACCTGTGATGCATTTCAGTTTTGCACAGTTTGCTGACCACCAGTATATACTATATAGCAGTACGGTACAGTAGGCCACTGCACTACCTACCTCTGTGTCGTCAAGTATACTATCCATCCATACCTGTGGTGCATTTCAGTTTTGCACAGTTTGCTGACCACCAGTATATACTATATAGCAGTACGCTACAGTAGGCCACTGCTCTACCTACCTCTGTGTCGTCAAGTATACTATCCATCCATACCTGTGGTGCATTTCAGTTTTGCACAGTTTGCTGTCCACCAGTATATACTATATAGCAGTACGGTACAGTAGGCCACTGCTCTACCTACCCCTGTGTCATCAAGTATACTATCCATCCATACCTGTGGTGCATTTCAGTTTTGCACAGTTTGCTGACCACCAGTATATACTATATAGCAGTACGGTACAGTAGGCCACTGCTCTACCTACCTCTGTATCGTCAGGTATACTATCCATCCATACCTGTGGTGCATTTCAGTTGTGCGCAGTATATATAGTAGTAGGCCATTGCTATTGATATATTACTGGCATATAATTCCACACATTAAAAAATGGAGAACAAAAATGTGGAGGGTAAAATAGGGAAAGATCAAGATCCACTTCCACCTCGTGCTGAAGCTGCTGCCACTAGTCATGGCCGAGACGATGAAATGCCATCAACGTCGTCTGCCAAGGCCGATGCCCAATGTCATAGTAGAGAGCATGTAAAATAAAAAAAAATAAAGCTCAGTAAAATGACCCAAAAATCTAAATCAAAATCGTCTGAGGAGAAGCGTAAACTTGGCAATGTGCCATTTACGACACGGAGTGGCAAGGAACGGCTGAGGCCCTGGCCTATGTTCAAGGCTAGTGGTTCAGCTTCACCTGAGGATGGAAGCACTCACCCTCCTGCTAGAAAACTTAAAAGAGTTAAGATGGCAAAAGCACAGCAAAGAACTGTGCGTTCTTCTAAATCACAAATCCCCAAGGAGAGTCCAATTGTGCCGGTTGCGATGCCTGACCTTCCCAATACTGGACAGGAAGAGGTTGCGACTTCCACCATTTGCACGCCCCCTGCAAGTGCTGGAAGGAGCACCCGCAGTCCAGTTCCTGATAGTCAAATTGAAGATGTCACTGTTGAAGTACACCAGGATGAGGATATGGGTGTTGCTGGCGCTGGGGAGGAAATTGACAAGGAGGATTCTGATGGTGAGGTGGTTTGTTTAAGTCAGGCACCTGGGGAGACACCTGTTGTCCGTGGGACGAATATGGCCATTGACATGCCTGGTCAAAATAAAAAAAAAATCACCTCTTCGGTGTGGAATTATTTCAACAGAAATGCGGACAACTGGTGTCAAGCCGTGTGTTGCCTTTGCCAAGCTGTAATAAGTAGGGGTAAGGACGTTAACCACCTAGGAACATCCTCCCTTATACGTCACCTGGACCACATTCATCAGAAGTCAGTGACAAGTTCAAAAACTTTGGATGACAGCGGAAGCAGTCCACTGACCACTAAATCCCTTCCTCTAGTAACCAAGCTCCTGCAAACCACACCACCAACTCCCTCAGTGTCAATTTCCTCCTTAGACAGGAAAGCCAATAGTCCTGCAGGCCATGTCACTGTCAAGTCTGATGAGTCCTCTCCTGCCTGGGATTCCCCAGTACCAAATACCATCTAGGTTCCATTTCTCTAGGCAGGCGATACCGAAAAATGTACACAGACGTCAGAAGAGTCACCAGTGTCCTAAAAAATGCAGTTGTACCCAATGTCCACTTAACCACGGACATGTGGACAAGTGGAGCAGGGCAGACTCAGGACTATATGACTGTGACAGCCCACTGGGTAGATGTATTGCCTCCCGCAGCAAGAACAGCAGCGGCGGCACCAGTAGCAGCATCTCGCAAACGCCAACTCGTTCCTAGACGGCTACGCTTTGTATCACCGCTTTCCATAAGAGGCACACAGCTGACAACCTCTTACGGAAACTGAGGAACATCATCGCAGAATGGCTTACCCCAATTGGACTCTCCTGGGGATTTGTGACATCGGACAACGCCACCAATATTGTGCGTGCATTACATCTGGGCAAATTCCAGCACGTCCCATGTTTTGCACATACATTGAATTTGGTGGTGCAGAATTATTTAAAAAACGACAGGGGCGTGCAAGAGATGCTGTCGGTGGCCCGAAGAATTGCGGGCCACTTTCGGCATTCAGCCACCGCGTGCCGAAGACTGGAGCACCAGCAAACAGTCCTGAACCTACCCTGCCATCATCTGAAGCAAGAGGTGGTAACGAGGTGGAATTCAACCATCTATATGCTTCAGAGGATGGAGGAGCAGCAAAAGGCCATTCAAGCCTATACATCTGCCTACGATATAGGCAAAGGAGGGGGAATGCACCTGACTCAAGCGCAGTGGAGAATGATTTCAACGTTGTGCAAGGTTCTGCAACCCTTTGAACTTGCCACACGTGAAGTCAGTTCAGACACTGTCATTCCCCTCATCAGGCTTTTGCAGAAGAAGCTGGAGACATTGAAGGAGGAGCTAAAACAGAGCGATTCCGCTAGGCATGTGGGACTTGTGGATGGAGCCCTTAATTTGCTTAACCAGGATTCACGGGTGGTCAATCTGTTGAAATCAGAGCACTACATTTTGGCCACCGTGCTCGATCCTAGATTTAAAACCTACGTTGTATCTCTCTTTCCGGCAGACACAAGTCTGCAGAGGTTCAAAGACCTGCTGGTGAGAAAATTGTCAAGTCAAGCGGAACGTGACCCGTCAACAGCTACTCCTTCACATTCTCCCGCAACTGGGGCTGCGAGGAAAAGGCTAAGAATTCCGAGCCCACCCGCTGGCGGTGATGCAGGGCAGTCTGGAGCGAGTGCTGACATCTGGTCCGGACTGAAGGACCTGCCAACGATTACTGACATGTCGTCTACTGTCACTGCATATGATTCTGTCACCATTGAAAGAATGGTGGAGGATTATATGAGTGACCGCATCCAAGTAGGCACGTCAGACAGTCCGTACGTATACTGGCAGGAAAAAGAGGCAATTTGGAGGCCCTTGCACAAACTGGCTTTATTTTACCTAAGTTGCCCCCCCTCCAGTGTGTACTCCGAAAGAGTGTTTAGTGCAGCCGCTCACCTTGTCAGCAATCGGCGTACGAGGTTACTTCCAGAAAATGTGGAGAAGATGATGTTCATCAAAATGAATTATAATCAATTCCTCCGTGGAGACATTCACCAGCAATTGCCTCCACAAAGTACACAGGGACCTGAGATGGTGGATTCCAGTGGGGACGAATTAATAATCTGTGAGGAGGGGGATGTGCACAGTGAAAGGGGTGAGGAATCGGACGATGAGGAGGAGGTGGACATCTTGCCTCTGTAGAGCCAGTTTGTGCAAGGAGAGATTGATTGCTTCTTTTTTGGTGGGGGCCCAAACCAACCCGTCATTTCAGTCACAGTCGTGTGGCAGACCCTGTCGCTGAAATGATGGGTTCGTTAAAGTGTGCATGTCCTGTTTATACAACATAAGGGTGGGTGGGAGGGCCCAAGGACAATTCCATCTTGCACCTCTTTTTTCTTTAATTTTTCTTTGCATCATGTGCTGTTTGGGGACTATTTTTTTGAAGTGTCATCCTGCCTGACACTGCAGTGCCACTCCTAGATGGGCCAGGTGTTTGTGTCAGCCACTTGTGTCACTTAGCTTAGCCATCCAGCAACCTTGGTGCACCTCTTTTTTTCTTTGCATCATGTGCTGTTTGGGGACTATTTTTTAAATCTGCCATCCTGTCTGACACTGCAGAGCCACTCCTATATGGGCCAGGTGTTTGTGTCGGCCACTTGGGTCGCTTAGCTTAGTCACACAGCTACCTCATTGCGCCTCTTTTTTTCTTTGCATCATGTGCTGTTTGGGGACTATTTTTTCTGAAGTGCCATCCTGTCTGACACTGCAGTGCCACTCCTAGATGGGCCAGGTGTTTGTGTCGGCCACTTGTGTCGCTTAGCTTAGCCATCCAGCGACCTTGGTGCACCTCTTTTTTTCTTTGCATCATGTGCTGTTTGGGGACTATTTTTTTAAATCTGACATCCTGTCTGACACTGCAGTGCCACTCCTAGATGGGCCAGGTGTTTGTGTCGGCCACTTGGGTCGCTTAGCTTAGTCATACAGCTACCTCATTGCGCCTCTTTTTTTCTTTGCATCATGTGCTGTTTGGGGACTATTTTTTTGAAGTGCCATCCTGTCTGACACTGCAGTGCCACTCCTAGATGGGCCAGGTGTTTGTGTCGGCCACTTGGGTCGCTTAGCTTAGTCATCCAGCGACCTCGGTGCAAATTTTAGGACTAAAAATAATATTGTGAGGTGTGAGGAGTTCAGAATAGATTGAAAATGAGTGGAAATTATGGTTATTGAGGTTAATAATACTATGGGATCAAAATGACCCCCAAATTCTATGATTTAAGCTGTTTTTAAGGGTTTTTTGTAAAAAAACACCCGAATTCAAAACACACCCGAATCCGACAAAAAATTTTCAGGGAGGTTTTGCCAAAACGCGTCCGAATCCAAAACACGGCCTCGGAACCGAATCCAAATCCAAAACACAAAACCCGAAAAATTTCCGGTGCACATCACTAGTTATAAGGCACAATGATCCCTATGGCTACATGCATTTAAAATAAAGTTTCTCATGGCCACCTACAGTATATGGAACCTCTTGTAAAGCACAATACGCAAACAAATTCTGCAAAATATCAGTATCTTTTCTTCAACAAGTAGATCTTACTAACTTTGGGGCTCATTTACAATTGGATGTAAGTCACTTTTATGACACGCCTCTCAGATGTAGCAGTACACGTCCGCACTGATAGGTGTTACATTCACAATCTCCCTGAAATGCGTTTTCAAAAGTAGGCAAGTATGGTGTAATCCGATTTATGAGATTGAGAACTACAAATCTAGATCTTTATTAAAGCTGGGGTGCCCTGAAAATAATAATCTGCAATAATTCTTGTTTTGGCAGCCAATTTATTATCAGATGTATATTGGAATTAGCGAAAGCAAAACTTAAAGATATAGGAAAAGTGCATGTAATTAGGGGGTCATTCTGAGTTGATCGTAGCTGTGCTAAATTTAGCACAGTTACGATCATGTTCCCTGACATGCGGGGGGAACGCCCAGCACAGGGCTAGCCCAGCCCGCATGTCAGTGCCGGCCCCTCGCAGCAGTGCAAAGGCATCGCACAGCGGCGATGCCTTTGCACTTCAGGAGTAGCTCCCGGCCAGCGCAGCTTTAGCGAGCTGGCCGGGAGCTACTCCTCGCTCCCCGGCCCGCAGCAGCTGCATATGACATCACGCAGCCACTGCGGCCCGCCCCCCGTTCGGTCCGGCCACTCCTGCGTTGGCCAGACCGCGCCTACGAAACGCCGGCCAAACGCCGCTGTTTCGCCCCCTCCCGCCCATCGATCGCCTCTGCCTGTCAATCAGGCAGAGGCGATCGCTGTCCTGCTACGGCCTTCGGCCGTCCGGCATGTGCGGGTGCATTACGGCACCTGCGCATGCGCAGCAGGGACCCGTTCGCTCTGCTGTGTTAAAACGCAGACCCCCTAAGTTTTATGTTTATACTTGATACAGTACAGCACAAATAATTTACATTGTTTAATACAACAAATTGGGGCATATGTATTAATAATCGTATTAACACTCTGTATCGCAGCAGATATTTTCAGTTTTAATGCAAACATCCCGGCTATGTACGTAGGAAATAACCGCTCTTTATGCAAGTTACTCCTCCAGTTGTTTTTGAAAAACTGCTCCGGGATAATCTGGCACTGCGCATGCGCACAATCTCAGTTTCCGGGCTGCAGGAGGAGAACCGGAAGATCTCTCTCCCGCTACCATGCCTCCATATGCTAAAAGGAGTACACTATCTGAAGATGGTGTACTGTAAACTAGGGACGTGCGGTGAGCTAAATGGCTCAGGAGGCACTGGCTAACCCCAGAGCCAGATTTACACACAATATATGAGCCAAAGGGTACATCTGGGCATTATACACAGGTGCAGCATTATAAACTCCTGGAAATTTAGTGAGTTTTGATTAGAGATGTGTGGAAAGGATACACAGGTGAGGCACCTGCCATAGACTTTTTACTCCAGAGTTTGGGCTATAAAAATTATTAGAATAATGCAAAGAAGATATTTCAAACAATTTGTCAGTATTTTTCATATATTTTATTCAGTCAAAACTCTGGTTTAAACGTAAGTATGACAGGAAAGGCTCTGCCTCTCCTGCCTCACCCCACCGCACGTCACTGCGGACTAATGTGGCCAAACTATGAAAAGCTTCACTTTTCAGGGTTTAGTACAAAGGGGTCAGATCGTAGTCCCCAGTAATAATAATGGAGACTGCAACCTGTAGTGCTAATTAGCACTCTGTTGTTAGCTAATTAGTATTCTACATAGCCACAAACCATAAAATTAGGTAGAAACTTCAGTTTCTACATAATTGTACGGAAAAACTTGCTACAGTGGCCCCTTAGTTTGTTCGTCGGGAGGCTTGCCACCTAGCAACAGCTGGTGGGTTAGGTGCAAGCCTCCCGACGATCGCTGGAAAGGTATAGTGAAAGAAAACTTTCACTTACCTTTCCACAGCCTGGGGGACGCGGGGACAGAGCCGCGGGTAGCTGCCGCTCCCGGACCAGTTCGCGCTCAGCTGGGCACACGCGCGCACGCTGGGCACGTGCGTGCGCACCATATAAGGCGATAGGCCCCGCCCCCAGTTTAGATTTTACCTCAGCGCTGCAGGATGGAGGACACAGTGTCTGTGTCAGCTACAGACACCCTCATAGTGTCCCCACAGCACAGCAAAAGAGGCAGGCAGCCTTCTAGGAAAAGCCTAGGAGAAGCTGCTGACACAACTTCCTCAGATGAGGACTGTGACGACACGTGATGACACAGCCGGCGCTTTGTGTCGCACAGTGGTAAAAGACACATAGTTACTTCCCTAGCCCTGGTCCTACCCATGGACTACACTAATTGTTGATCTGTATTTGGCTATATACTAGGCAATATTGTACTATATTGTATGATGTTATTGTTACAAGGGTACAGTTATGTTTTCGATGTATATATATGAATGTATTGGTTATTGTGTTATAGTTTGTAAAATAATGTTCCCCCCATGTGACTGCTCAGATAACCTGTGTGTTTGCTGTTGGGTAGATACAGCCAGTCTCAGATGTCAGGCCATACAACCCCCTCATTCTTCCCCACACAATGGATTCCAGGCCACACAATCAGATTAAGTAAGGTTAATTTAGTTAACATCTATTGTGGCCTAGGGGACATGCCTGGGCATGTGAAAGTAGGTTTGCTCTGAAACTGTTCTGGGGGTGTCGCCTTATTGTAGGAAAGACAAAGGTTTTGATAATAGCAAAGAGGGGAGTTGACAGAGATCTGACAGAGAAGGTCAGAGTGTGGCAGGAGACTGGCTAAGAAGTAATGTTCTGTCAGGAGTTCCAGGAGGGATTGTCGTGTAGAATTGGATCACAGAAGTGTGCTGAGCTGTTTATAACCCATTCTGTTCAATAAACCACTGTTGGTTTTTCATCTACCACCATGACTGAGTGATTTGGAACCCAGTATCCTCACAAGGACATTATATTTAAAAGAAGGAAAATCATTGACCCTGTCAGGTCGGATGACAACAGGGACAGCTCTGAGGAGGGAGAAGTCAGTCAGAATGCTGAGACTCCTTCTCCTCCTGCATATTCTCACAGAGTGGTGAGAAAGTGCACAAGTAAAAAGAAACACACTGACCATGTTTCTTCTAGAGATGCCTGTTCAGGTAAAAATATCTCTTTCCCAGGTATTGCCAGTGCTTGGAATACCTCTAAGGGCCATAGCAGACCCCCCTCTCCTGCCCACAGCCGACATACATTCCCTGTCACTGATCAGCAACCTGCACAGGACCGTACTCATAAGGGGACTACTCATAGTCATACAACCCCCCTTTCCCACGCATTTAGGGAAACTGGTTACCCTCCAGTAGATTAAGAATCAGAGGAAGTAACCAGGACTAGCACATCCTCTCGCAGAGGCGAATATAGTGACTTGCAGATGGCCCGTGTAGCCTTAGCGGGTAGAATGCCACCTTCTAAAATATATTCAGCCCACTGGACTCTGAGCGAACGCTCCCAAGTATACAATTTTGCCCAGTTAGCCTTTAGAACGGCATTAGTTAAGGAGGATGACATGGTTCTCCGTAACCACACTGGCATCCCAGATATTCCGGCCCTATTTGCCCCTGACATCGACCCAGCTTTAACTTCACTCGTGGGGGAAAAAGTCCAGAGTGACACTATGGATAAATTGCTAAGAAAAATCCAATTTAAGGTTTCAGACGCCACCGGTCCTTTATTATTTGTCCTTGACAAAGCAGAAAAAGAAGGCGTCTCAGGGGGCTCCCTAGATTCCCTGGTAGCTTCTAAAATGGCACTCATAAAGGCTATTAGTAGGGCTACCTTAATAATTGGTCAGACATTTGATTTCATATCGAACTCACGTAGAACTCGCTGGCTAGCTAATGCAGGGCTAACTAACCTAGCACCCAGACCAGTGGATGTCCCCAATCTGATAGATTCTGACCTTTTCGGACCCGATTTCATAGACGAAGTGAAGGTACGCTATAAAGCTTAAAGGACCTCAGCCTTCCAGACGGCCCTTTCATCAGGAGGGTCGTCCTGCGGGAGCCAGCAGCTCGACCCGAGACTACAGAGGTGCTCCCAGAGCTCACAGAGGTGGCCCTTCCCGAACATGGACCGCAAGAGGCGCAGGGTCCGGCGGCACATACGGCCCCAGGAAAGACAGAGGATACGGTAAGTCACTTTACTTTGCAACCTCCTCCTTGTCTTTCCCAGGCAATAGCCTCCTGGAGGCAGATTACCACAGACAGGTGGTTGCTAAAAATCGTGGAAAAAGGTTTATCCCTCCCCCTTTTACATTTTCCACGACAAATTTTCCCCTGCTCAAAAAATGCCAGTCCGTTATTAGATGGAGTACTGTCCCTTGCCCTACAGTTAGGCAAGATAGAGTTGGCAGACACTTCCACAAGAGGCTGGGCCAGTCACCTTTTTCCCATCAGGAAACAGGACGGTTCATACAGACCAGTCTGAAATGTCAAATCTCTCAACCGACACATAAAACCTCGCTCTTTCCGTATGGAGGGCTTAGCCGACATACCTTTCCTACTAACAAGGAACGATTTCTGTATCAAAATAGACCTCAAGGAGGCCTTTCACACAATTCAAATGCACCCAAACCACAGTAGACTTCTAAGGTTCCTGTGGAAAGACGTTCTCTATCAGTGGACCGTCATGGTTTTCGGCCTCTCCAATGCTCCCTACACGTTCACTCGTCTTATGAAAGCAGTGATCTCTCACCTACGCCAGAGAACGATCCATTGCATAATCTACCTAGACGACTTGTTAGTAGTCCATGCAGACCAGAAAACCCTTCTGCTTCACAAATAACTAATTCTTTCTCTCCTCCAGAACCTAGGCTTTACAATAAATTCCGACAAGTCCATATTAACACCCACCCAGTCAATTGTTTTTCTGGGTTTCTTACCAGATACCCCTTCTTTCTCGATAGCAGTTACCCCAGACAAGTGGAGAGACATTCAAGATTTCGTAACTCGAACCCTGAAACAACGTTTCTCGCTGAGAGACTTGGCCAGAGTCATAGGGAAGATGAGATCTTTAGATCCTGGTTTTCTCCACGCTCCCCTTGTCTGCAGACACTCTCAGATTCTTCTTTCAGCTCTCCTTCGTCAGGGATGGACTTGGTCAGACAAGATCATCTTGACACCATTGGTTCTCAAAGAGATTCGCAGTTGGAGGGACCTTCGGCTACCACCCCCCAGACCTCTCCTACCTCCTCCTCCAGACATTGTCATCACATCAGATGCGTCCCTCTCGGGTTGGGGAGCATTTACAAGAGACCGAGCGGTAAGGGGAAGATGGTCCACTCAAGAATCGACAGCGCACATCAATCTATTAGAATTATGCACTTACCTCTCTAGTACCCCGACCTTCCAGGACAACTCAGTTCTTCAATGTCTAGACAACAGGACTGCAGTGTCCTACCTCAACAGAATGGGGGGCACTCGATCCCTGACACTCTGTCAAGAAGCTATAGACATCTGGAACTGGGCGGTGGAAAGATCCATACTCCTCTCTGCAACATATATCCTAGGAGAGCTAAACGAGTTAGCCGACTCCTTATCCATGAAGAAATTAACACTGGATCGGGTGACTCTGAGACCGAAAATTTTCACCGGTATCGTGAGAACCTTTGGTCAACCGCAAGTAGACCTGTTTGCAACTCCATCAAACACACAGGGCCCAACCTTCGTGTCCAAAATCTAGACTCAAGGGGCGCTCCACTCGGATGCAATGTCCTTTCCGTGGACAGCTCTAGTTCTCCCATATGCTTTCCCTCCCCCAGCTATGCTACTGAAGGTACTTCACAAGATCAAGACAGACAGAGTGCCTCAATTCATCTTGGTTTACCCCGTTTGGCCTTCCCGAGTTTGGTTCCCCTTGATCAACCCTCTTCGCAAGGGACCCAAGCTTCCCCTAGGCATGTCCAAGGGTTGTTTCCAGGGGACTCCCGACCTCCTTCAGGAACTTCCACATTGCATGTGGATAGCGACATTACTCGGTTGCTGACCACTACTAACCTTTCGACCGCCTCAGTAACCTTGATCAATGCTTCCCTTAGACCCAGAACAAAATCCAGGTACCAGTCCATCATAAATGAGTTTATGTCTTGGCAAGCTTCTAAAAATCTTCATTCGACTTCTTTTTCCGAACCTAACTTAGCGATAGACTTCCTAGCCGTTAAGTTTGAGTCAGGCCTGGCATCCGCCACCATACGGTCTTATGGCTCAGCCCTAGCTCTTCTCATTCCAGGGCTTACGGAAAACAAGATGTACCTTAGATTACTCAAAGGTATCTTCTTGTCTAGGCCTCCATGTCCGCGATATTCTTCCACGTGGGACATTAATCCTTTCTTAAATTATTTAGCCACAATACCTTCAGATTCCGACATCTCCAATTTTTCAAGAAAACTGGCTTCTCTACTAGCACTAGCTTTTGCAGCCAGAGGAGCCGAACTTTCCTTAATAGACACATCCGAACCCTGGATGACAACCACTCCAATGGGATTCCATATCGTCCTTAAAGGTCACACAAAAAACAGTTCCATTCAAAACCCTTTGGTAGAGTTTGACCTAGTCAGTGACCAGTCAGACACGGATCTTTGCATAGTTCAGTGCTTATCCGCTTATCTCACAACAACAGCTCCACGGAGAGATAACATTTCTAACCTTTTTATCACATGCCGAAAGCCTTTTCATCCGGCTAGACCCTCTACAATCAGAGGATGGATAGTTTCTGCCATGCAAAGCTCAGGAATAGATACCTCCATTTTCAAGCGACACTCCATCCGCGGAGCCGCCGTCACATCGGCAGCGGCGAGAGGCTTAACCTTACAATCCATAATGCAGGCCGCACGTTGGTCATCCACTCGTACCTTCGTGAAACATTATTGGAGGCCTTCTGATACTCAAAAATAGCCTTACAAGTATCTTTGTTAAGCTCTGCAAGTTGCAGGAGTTTTGCTTATATGCTAATTTCACAGCAGCATAACAGTTCTTTCTTGGCTATCGCCAGTTGTTTTTTCTTATCACCTGTATTACTGTTGAAGGGTTTCTAGTAAACACATTTCGTTACTGCATATATATGGTCTCCCGTGTCCATTGTTACTAGGTTACAGGAGCTAAGGTGATCTTACCCCCTTTTAAAAAAAAAAAAAAAAAAATTTACTCTCTTGTTCTAGTTGGGATTGCCATCTGTAAGCTTCCGTAAAATCTGAACTGGGGGCGGGGCCTAGCACCTTATATGGTGTGCGCGCACGTGCCCAGCTTGCGCGCGCGTGCCTGGCTGTGCGCGCGCGCTCCCGTGACGCGCGCGATGCGCGCGAACGGGTCCGGGAGCGGCCGCTACCGGCGGCTCTGTCCCAGCGTCCCCCAGGCTGTGGAAAGGTAAGTAAAAGTTTTCTTTCACTATACCTTTCCAGCGATCGTCGGGAGGCTTGTACCTAACCCACCAGCTGTTGCTAGGTGGCAATCCTATTCCCTAACAAAGAGAGCTTGCAGGTCATAGATTCCTGCAAACTAGTGTTTTCTATTGCTCTCTATTGCTCTGCCTTATTCTAGGCTATATTTGTAGGTTACACATTCTACTTTAAACGAGGATGATTTTTATTGTTTGGACATGATTAGTGTCCTTTTCTGTTGCAGTGAATCTGGAAGAAACAGGCATGTGAAGCCCAGACTATATTACCTTTCCAAACAATCTGAAATCTCCAGCAGAAAACTCCATAGGTTACACATAACTTTTATAGGCCTATTTATTTAGCAATAAAAATAAAATGTGCATAAAATATGATCTCTTATCACAGCTATATGCAACGGAGATTGTTCAGATAAATGTAACATTAAATTCACTCTGGGACAGCGCCTCCAATAAGAGCAGCTGAAATTACAAAGGGGCCTATTTACTAATCCTTGGAGAGGGATAAAGTGTATAGAGATAAAGGGGTCTATTCATGAAGCAGTGAAAAGAGTGGACAAGTGAGTCAGTAGAGAAGTTGCCCATGGCTACCAATCAGCTTTGAAGTTGCATTTATCAAGTGAATTCTATAAAATTATACAAAGCAGCTGATTGGTTGCCATGGGCAACTTCTCCACTGGCTCACTTCACTCTTTTCACAGCTTCATGAATAGACTTGAAAGTACCAACCAATCAGATCCCTTCATTTTTTTTAACACAGCCTGTAAGTTAGCAGTTAGGAGCTGATTGGCTGGTACTTTATCTCCGTCCACTTTATCTCCCTCAAAGGCTTAGAGGTCTATTCATGTAGCAGTGAAAATCCCTGTTTTGCAGAAAGCAGGACTTTTCTCTGCTTTCTGCTATTCACAGAGCGGGTTACCGTGGAGAAGTTCCTGACTTCTCCAGCGGCACCCCAGGTCTGCATCTGAATCGCATCACCATAGTTTAGTGAGTGCGATTAATGAAGGAATGGAAAGCTCCGCTCTCCGCTTCTCCATGGAGTTCAGATTCGCCATCTCAGGATGGTGCAATCTGAACTTTGGTGTGGAGACAGCAGGGAAGATCAGTGCTTCCCTGCTCTCTGCCCGACACCCATGCTGGCTCTGCCCCCCCCCCCCCCCCCCCTGATCTCCCAGCAGCCACTGCAGCCTCCGGAGAGGTCATCTGGAGGCGCATGCGCAGAGGGACCCACCAGCTGACTCCAACACCGCAGAAGTGGACCGCCAGAGAAGAGAGGACCTCTGGAGCCCTGGATATCACATCGCATCACTGGAAAGGTGAGCATACATGAATTGCTACTTATCAAAGCTATACATCGCATCGAACTGATGTGATGTATAGTGATAAGTTATTCATTTTTCGATTTCTTTATGAATAGAACCCATAGCAAATAGGCTCCATAGAGTCTATAGTAAAGGGTTAGCTATGACTATCACATTACTTACAGGTCCGACCATGACCTGGTCACTACACCTGAATGGCCAACAGACAGAGGATGCTCAGGAAACAGTTGCAGTTGTGAAGGATTGATGAGCATGCAGCAAGCTGAAGAGGGGTCAGACTATTCCTCGCTGGAGGTCCTTTATCCATAGGAAACACCTGCTGGCACCATCTTCAGATGGTGTTAGGAATGGTGTTAGGAATAGGAGACGAGTGTGAAAAGCTAAGCCTTTCACAGCTTGTTAAATGGCCCCATTTTGCTGTCCCCACAGCAAACTGTAGAGATGGCAGCTGCAGACAATTTTTAACTAGACAATATCTTCTGCTTTACATATTCTTAAATACCTCCCTTATTTTTGTTTTAAAGATGCATAAACAGACACATCTACATTATTTAAGGATGGAAAATGTTTGATTTAATAAGTCCCATAGACACTTATTTTAACAGGCTGCAGAAAAGTTAATAACATGCATCAGAAACATATCTCAGTATCAGAGGATATAAGTCAATATAAAAATTGCCCAGAGTTAGCTTCTAAAGAAACTTTCAGGAACTCATTTGGAGCATTCCAATACTGGTGAATTTTCAATGCTACTGCAAAGTGTAAAGCCAAGGCAAGCAGAACCCTTCTCCAGCTTCTGGGGTGCCTGGAATGGGTTCCTGTAGTCTGGAGAGGAGCACCCCGCTACCTGCCTGCTAATGACCCAGCCCCCTCTCTGTGACATCATGACATCATATGCCAGGGGGCGGAGGAGGCTGGCACAGAATTTAGACTTGTCCCGCTATGCCCTGCCATCATGTATGACATGTCAACCATATAAGTAATGCTCAATAAAAATGTTATACAGTGACATAAGTGAGTAAAAGGAAAAAAGTCCAACATTATTTCTTACCTGTAGCTTGGACAGGGTCTCTGTAACCACATTCACTAAGTTTCTGGAGATATTATAACATCTGTCAATATCAATGGTCCGATTAATTGGTTTGCTGTCCACAAACATCAACGGACCACCTATCACAAGAATCCAAATGATCCAGCAGCCTGCAGATGAGACAAGGACACATTTATAAATTCCTACAGACACATACAGCATAATATAATACAGATATTTCATTATTAAAGCAGAATTAGTAAATGTAGTTTTGTCAGATCATACAAATTACATTTACAGAAATATTAAACAAAGGGGAAAAGAGATTATTAGAAATAGTTTTTCAAGTTTAAGGTAGACCCATTGCTTATACATATTACAGACATACAATTTGTGGCTTGTGTTATGAGAAGGCAGCCGCAAATCACCAACATTGTGGCAGTTGTGATTTATATAGTAGCGCAATAACTACAGCAATGGCAACTAGTGACATCACGTCTCAGGTGACTAGTTCCTCAGTGATGTCACTACTTCATCGAGAGATTGTAGAATACTTTTTTATTATATGGCTTATCCCACAGAATGTTCTCCACTATGGGCCTGATTCAGAGTTGCACATAAACCCAATGGTTTGCGTACAACTCTGATTGTGGGTGGCCTGTGCATGTGCAGAACAGGTTCTGCGTCATCGCATGCAGAGTCCCCCAAGCCACAGTATGATTGACAGGCTGCGGGCATTTGGGGCAGGAGCAGGTGACGGAGAGCGTTCATGAAACTGGGAGCGTGTTGACCCCAGTCACTAACAGCGTCAAAGCCAGAGTCTGTATTTTCAGCCACGTTTCATGGCCCTGGAAGAGGAGTTCCATCACCATTCTGAGTTAGCTTAGACTTACTCAAATAGGTGATATCTGTGACCATAGAGACCGATGGTCATGATGATGATTCGATGCTGCATCTGTGATGCCGACAGAAGGCATTTTTTTTCAACAGATGCCTCCTGCAGAATTGACATATATTTGCATCGCTGACTCCAATGCAAATAGCTAAAACGTGATTAAATCTTGTAGTAAATGGCATGTTAGGAATATATTATTATTATTTATATGGCAAACATAGGTGCCGACACAGAAGGTGCCAGGTAATGTACTGGATGGCGAGGTGCAGTGTGGCGGCCACCTACGCTTATCATGGGCAATATTAGGATGGAGATAAACCCCTTTCTGGCTGCTTCACCTCCTCCCTCCCCACAGCCACCTCCAGGGCCCTCTTCTGCCCAAGAACCCATCTCCAGCCTTTACAGTGTGTGGCTAGTTACTGTGGACTGGCGCCTCCTCTGGGACCAGCCCTGCACCTTCTCACCTCCCACTTCATATGTTCCTCACCTCTTCCATCTCAGCTTCTCCTTCACATACCCCCTCCGCACACCACCCCCATGATATACTGTGTGTGTGTGTGTATATATATATATATATATATATATATTTATTTATTTACTTACACACTGTATATGCATATATATATATATGTATATATAGAGAGAGAGAGAGATCTGTCAGGTAGGTGGTATGATGTGTAACTCCAGCTACTATGTTCATCAATTTAGGGGCATCAAAATGAAATTATGTCTCCCCCACAACCTAAAAACATTGTTGCGCCCCTGATGGCAAACACTCATTCTCTGCAGCGCTGTGTATAGGAGTAAAACTTACAACAAAGGGGGTCATTCCGAGTTGATCGTAGCTGTGCTAAATTTAGCACAGCTACGATCATGTTCCCAGACATGCGGGGGGATGCCCAGCACAGGGCTAGTCCGCCCCGCATGTCTGTCCTGCCCCCCCAGCACAAGTACAAAAGCGTCGCACAGCGGCGATGCTTTTGTATTTGTTTAGTAACTCCTGGCCAGCGCAGCTCCTGCGGCTGACCGGGAGTTGCTCGTTGCTGCCCCTGGTCGCAGCGGCTGCGTGACGTCACCCGCCCCCCCCCCCCCCACGGTCCGGCCTCGCCTGTGTTGGCCGGACCACGCCCCCTAAATGGCGGCCAAACGCCGGCCTGCCGCCCCCTCCCACCCAGCGACCGCCTCTGCCTGTCAATCAGGCAGAGTTGATCGCTAGGGAACGACTGCATGCGGGGGCGCACTGCAGCACCGGCACATGCGCAGTGCCGACCCGATCGCTGCGCTGCGAACAACTGCAGCGAGCGATCGGGTCGGAATGACCCCCAAAGTGCATAGCCAAAAAATGGAACAGACAAGGCATATATACATAATTATATAATTTCAGTAGTCAGGTTACATTCTTATGTAGAGAATACAAATGGGAGAGGGAACTGTTTGCGAGATCTTATAATCTATAGGTAATATGCAGAGGCAGAACTCTGGGAGGCAACGGAGTCATCTGCCGCCGGGCTCCTGCTCTGAAGGGGGGCACCTCTCCTCCCATTCTGTGACACCATTGAATTAAGTTAATTGATAGCTGTCGCTGGCTTTTCAGTGGCCGACTTCCTCACTGGTCCCTGCACCCTTACAAATCACACCCTCTTTATTATACTGAATATACACATTTTACAAGTGTCACACCCAGGATTAGAAACCACAACCTATTTCACTGGAAGCAGACACCTTACTGATGAAGCGGTTTGCTCCTGTATAGGAAATATGCGAATTTTAACTATATGAAGATACTTCTCTGACAATTACACGTAACTTCATATAGTTAGAATTCTCATACTTCCTCTATAGGAGCAAATAGCTCCATCAGTAAAGTGTCTGCTGTTAGTGTAACAGGTCATAGGTTCTAATCCTGGGTATGACTGCTAAGAAATGTGTGTAGGGGGGCACCAATATTTATCTTGCCTCCGGGCAACTGTGACGAACTTACGCCACTGGTAATATGTATATGATAAATGAATACAGACCTTTGTAGCAGGTAAATTACAGATATTTATCCCTAATCCATATATTTAAAAATGTATTTCTTAATTATAGTGGGCCACTTGCATGAACTCTAATCTCTTGTTATTCCACGGATTCAGTTTTAGTAACCGACTTTGGCCCGGGTGGGCAGTTTTCTACCAATTTTTAGAGATTTTTTGGGGGATGGCTAATATTGACCCAATTAAGAAAAATCTGGTGGAATTTTTTTTTTTATATATAATGAAAAAATATTGGAGTGCTGGGTAGAAAACTACCCACCTGGGCCGAAATGGGTTAAGCAAGTAGGGAAATTGGGTGCTGAAATATCATCTGCTGCTACTGACTGAGCCACACCCTACCCTATAAAGCACCACTGCTTACCAACTGACTATGGACATTATGAATGAAGTGCAGAGGAGGGGAGAAAAATACTTTAGTCTGCAGAAAACATAAGTAGCAGTGAGTTACACAAGGCAGACAACTGTACTGCTTATACTCCTGTCATGTATAGTGTAATTAACAAGTATCAAAATCTGAATATAATGAGTTAATCATGACAATCATCTCTGCATTGCCAAATGTCTCCATTTATAGATTCATCCCCATAAATTCCAAAACATTCAAATGACACTTTTTTCCTCCATAAATATTTTTCCTGAAGAGCAATAAAACTAATGTACAGTATTCTTAGTTATAATTTCCAATAGCTTGTGAGGGTATCTAAGACATTGCTGGACAAGAAGCGGCCCTCCAGCTGCTGTAGAACTACACATCCCAGGATTTGCTATTTGGCCATGTTGCAGGGCATGCTGAGATGTGTAGTTCAATAGCAGCTGGAGGTTGTCATAAATATGGCCATTTCATTGTTAACTCCTATAAACAGGACATTGAAACTTTTGCATACTGCAGACATAGACTTCGCTATGAATGTAAAAGCTAGATTTAGATTTTTCTTCAATATTGTATAATACTGGTGTAACACTTGGGAATTGCAGTGCTACTATCAGCCTTACATTGTAAAATAAAACATAAAAGATCATTTAGTGGATTGTCATTTTATATATGCAAAATTCTCAGATCATTAGGTATGCTTTTTGAATAAGCCCTTATAACCTATTAACATCTGGCTAGCAATTAATTAGTTGTAGCATTACCTTGAGGAGGAGAACAACTAATAAACACACTCACACACTAAAACACACACAAATGCTGGGTACCGAGAACTTACTCCAGGCTTTCTGGCTGCTGAGATGAGGAACACTGCTCATTGCTGCCCTCTGCTGGTTGCTCTGCGTACTGTGAAGAGACGATGAGCTGGGATAGCCTGCTTTCGCTAGAATAGCCTTATATACAGAACGGTGAACAGTTATCTATCTGGTCCCAGGACTTCCCCAACCTTTCCTTCTTTCTATACCACAGATACTCTGACATGTATGTAAATCTGAAACACTGGTGAAATCACCCAGCAAGCCTTTCATATAATGAATGGAGTTTACCTTTTTTATTTGTTTTCAAAAGAAGAGTGTGTGAGATAGATGGAGAGAGAGAGAGAGAGAGAGAGAGAGAGAGAAAGAGAGAGAGAGAGAGAGAGAGAGAGATACTGTAGATGATAGATAGATAGATAGATAGATAGATAGATAGATAGATAGATACTGTAGATATAGATATATAGATAGATCGATCGATCGATGAGAGGGAATAGTGGGGTAAATCTTATTAGGTGTGATTTGCAAGTAGTTTTATGAAACTCACAGACATTCACACGAATGCTCGCTCCCAAAGAATTCTCAAACCCAATGAAAAATGCCTAGTCGCGGTACTTGCAGCGGGGGTCTGTGAATTGTCAGCCATATATGATGTGAGAGAGGTGCCTGAAATGGTGGGGTGACCTTTCTGCTCCCCCCCCCCCCCCCCATCCCCAATCATACAGAAGACTAGTGGTGGTCATAAGGAAAGTACTGGAGATTTTTTAATGGTGTTAAATGACTGATTTGTGCATTTGTTTTTTAAAAGTAAAACCATTATAAAAAGCAAACTTTTTGATTTATTTTTATACGGAAAACACGGAAAAATGCAAAAAAAAAGTAGGAAAAAAGATGCTTTTGTGGTACTTTGAGGTTATTAATAAAACATGAAAAATATAAAAAGCAATTATTTTTCAAATACATACGCTGATTAAATTTAGGGTGAATAAAGCAATTAAAAAGTTGCTTTTTGGGGTAATTTGAGGACTTTTTTTAACCCTCCAAAATGGCATGTAATTATTGGACTAATTAAGTTAATTCTTCCAATTGCTTAAATAGTCATGGGTGGTGTGTGTGTGTGTGTGTGTGTGTGTGTGGGGGGGGGGGGGGGGGGGGGTAGGGGGGTTGGGTCCCAGGGGTTCTGCACAGTGGCCCAGCATTTTAACCTTAACATAGGGATCGTCCCTACCATCTCTCACCCTCAGTGAGGTGCAATTGAAAAAATATGAGTTTTCCCTGGTTCAATGCGAGTTTCTAACTGGATTGCAAAATGCTAATGATAATGGATATAGTAATACAGATGTTTCTCTTTACATGACGGTCACGTGCCCATGAGTTCTGTGCTTCACAGCATCATACTGAACATCAGGATACAGCAGATGACACACAGGATGATGCAGAAATCATTGTCCATTTTGTCGGGGAGATGGTGTGTGTTGGGGATGCGGGTGTGGTATGCAAGGTCAACAGTAACTACTGTAGGTCGACAGGGTCTCTAGGTCAACATGTACTTGGTCAATAGGTCAAAAGGTTGACATGAGTTTTCAATGTTTTTTTGGTGTCGTTTTCTCTGTACAGTGACTGGGAACCCCAATTAGTGCACCGTGTCCTCTTGCATGGCTCGCTTCACTCGCCATGCTTTAGGAAAGGTGCCTCGTTCCGCTACCGCCGCGCTCAGCATAGGTTACCGTTCCCAATCATAGTCCGCGTGGATCGTTAAATATGAAAAAGGTCAAAAAAAGAAAAAAATTGTGAAAAACTCATGTCGACCTTTTGACCTGTCGACCTAGAACATGTCGACCTAGAGACCCTGTGGACCTAGAGACCCTGTGGACCTACGACCTAGAGATCCTGTTGACCTAGTTACTGTCGACCAATAGTGTTCGAACTAGTTACTGTCGACCTTGTTACTGTCGACCTTGAGACCGAATCCCGGTGATGCAGTCCTTTCAACTACTGTGCGCAGACCTTGATGAACCACGGAGAGTGTCCCATGAGCCATTTTAAGAATTAAGGTATTGCACCCTTGGCATGGCACCCTGGGTGGCGTCACTGGTCTCACACTGCCCTCAGTAAGGC
The DNA here is from genome assembly GCF_028390025.1 of Pseudophryne corroboree. Lineage (NCBI taxonomy): Eukaryota > Metazoa > Chordata > Amphibia > Anura > Myobatrachidae > Pseudophryne > Pseudophryne corroboree. The sequence continues at coordinate 277,067,552 of NC_086447.1, read as the reverse complement.
CCTGGATCATCAACTATGGCTAAGCTAGACTGTCACTCAGTGCTCAGATGAAAGAGCTAGATCTATCTATACAAGGGGCGTGCAATAAGTTTCTGGATGCACAAAAAGTATTACATTTATTATGAAAGTGAAAATACATTTTTGTTCAAACTATTCGCCAGAGGAGTTTATGCAAAGTTTAATGCGTTCAAACCACTTGGTGAAGCAGCTGGACCAGTCAGAAGCAGGTAAATCTACATGCTGGATGAAGGTCTACACTGCAGCTTTCAGTGACTCAAAATGAATTCCACGTTTCTTGTGGGAACACAAAGACGTTACAGGGGGCCTGGTCTGGACCGTACAGCAGATCACCAAGCTCCTGGATGTGTTCATGAGCCAGAAATTCCACCTCTCTCCTGGACTTATGGACAGGTGTATTGTCAAGATGTAGAAGGGCACCACACATGTGAGTTTTTGGTTGGCGTCTATAAATGGCTTCCAGCACTTGCATCAGCACCTGCAACAGTGACGGAGCACTGCTGCATGAGTGGTACAGTAGCTACATGACCAGTCTTGGCCACAAAAACAGTCAGCATCTGCTTGGCCACGCTGTGCTTACTTTGGAACTTCTGTGGCAGAACTAAGGCTCACTGGGTCGACTGTTGTTTGCTCTTGGGGTCAAAACTGTGACTCCAGAATTCACTACCACTAATAATCTCCCATATAGAGTTTGAGCAACCACCATCAAACCTGGTTAGCATGTTGTGGCACCAAGTCACCGGAGCTTATTTTAGCTCTCGTGTCAGGCAGCTTATAGGGCACCCAGCATGCAGAAACCATGCCAAGATTTTTGTGCAGTATCAAGTTGATGGATCCCGATGAGATGCCTATCTCCTTCTCTAACTGGGCCACGGTCACCCTGGCGTCTACTCAAGTATGGCCTGCACGGCAGCAACTTTTTCCTCGCTGATGGTGGACACAGGCTACCGCAAAGCTCCTCGTCTTCCAGGGACCGTGTCCCGTGCTGAAATTCTGCAAACAACTCAAACACAGTAGTTTGGGATGGTGTTTCCTCCCCAAAACAGCTCACAGTCAGTCAAACTTCTCCTGCTGTCGCAGACCACTCTTGTAGTCGTGGAAGATCATGGCTCTCCAGTGGCCTCTGTTGAGCTCCATAACGAGTATGTGAAGGAAAGTGAACATGCTAACTTCTTCAGTGTCCAGTGCTGCTTATGTTCTGTGCCTTGGTTTTTAACAGGAGCTCTAGTCAGAGATTACAGTTCACAACTAGATAGATTGTGCCTACTCTGCTTATGCACTGCACGTCCAGAACTTATTGCAGTTCCCTTGTATGTAATTAGTTTAATATATTTTTTAAGTTGAAATAAAAACAAAATGGTAAGCCGAACTCATTGGGGTAAATTTACTAAAATGGGAGTGCTATTTAAGATGGGATGTTGCCCATGGCAACCAATCAGATTCTACTTCTTATTTATCTAGCACATTCTATTAGATAATACCTGGAATCTGATTGGTTGCTATGGGCAATATCCCATCTTAAATAGAGTTCCCATCTTAGTAAATTAACCCCATTGAGTCTACTCATAGTCTATTGCAGCCATGCATAACTTGCAATGTATTTTATAATGGAGCTCCGTGCTCATTATTATAGTTATGATGCATAAAAAAACTTCCTAAATCTGATGCCACAGAGAGAGCTACTATTGTCTAAAGGTGGGCACACACTTAGCGATATAGTAAACTATTCCGCTCATTTTCCCCCTCCTAAACAATATAGTTTACTATATCTCCCAGTGTGTGCACTGCCGACAACGAGTGATGCGTGGCCCCACGGGTCGTTAACGACCCTCGGTCTCGACTGTGCATGCAGCTCAATTTGGACTCATCGTCCAAACCTGCATGCTCCGGCCGGCCGCGGCATGACTTCACTGTGCGATATCACTAGCGATATCGCACAATGTGTATGGCCGCTGGCAGGTGGTCCAGCTCGAGAGGGAAAACACCAGCCAATGTTGCTCATCGAGCACATCGCCTAGTGTGTATTCACCTTAAGAGCCACCGGGTTGCCTCTGCTAGATGGTACCACTTATGACCCTGCAGTAGTGGGAGCAACAAGGAGGTAGAACAGTGACAGTGCAAGAGGATGTGTTGCTATCATGGCCGACTACACCATTAGGCAACTTTCTCGACTGTGCATGCAGCTCAATTTGGACTCATCATCCAAACCTGCATTCTCTGGCCGGCCGTGGCATGACTTCACTGTGCGATATCCCCCTCCCCTCTAGGGCCAACCCTAACACCCCCCCTCCCCCGGGCCCTAACATTAACAGTCACCCCGATAGCTTTGGGATGTTGGCGGTTGCTGTTCCGGCACTGGGATTCTGAGTGGTGTTGGGATTCTGGTGTCTGTCACATGAAAGATATGTGATATTGGATAATTTTTCTCAATAAAAAAATGAACACGCCTAATTTTTTTGTCTCATTTGTTTGATTTGGTTCTCTTTATCTACTTTTAGGACTTGTGTGAAAATCTGAGGTAGTTTTAGACTAAATTTCTGTAGAAATATAGAAAATTCTGAAAGGTTCACAAACTTTCAAGCACCACTGTAGCAAGTTTACTAAAAGCAAGTAACACAAAATACATGGACAAGTGTGTAAGCAAGCATAGTTGTAACCACAGTATAGAATATTCATAGTCTCATAATGTCCACATTACGTGACAATTAATACAAAACGGAATCACTTTGAACTGTAGGGCCAGATAAATAATGGGGCTGATGGAGCTACAGCTCCAGGCTTCCACATAACAATAGGCCCATCACCATGATGGTATGATTAGAACTAGCCACCTAGCTGGCCACACGATCGGCCATTAATCATAAGTATTAAAATTTAATTTCTAGTTTTCTCACAGAATTCTGCAATTTTTCTATTTTTGTGAGACAGTGGGGTATATGCAATTAGCGGCGAATCGCGGCAATTTTTCGGCCGTTTTTTAATTCGACACAATTCGACCGTCGAATTCCGGCAAGTGGGTGCCGGAATTCAACATATTCAATAAAAAACGGATTCGACAGTCCCGCTGTCGAAAAACGGCCGATTTGACGGATTTTGATCCGATTTTTAAAAAACGGTAAAAAACGGTAAAAAACCCGAAAAAAAATTGCGTGGGGTCCCCCCTCCAAAGCATAACCAGCCTCGGGCTCTTCGAGCCGGTCCTGGTTCTAAAAATCCGGGGGGGGAAAATGACAGGGGATCCCCCGTATTTTTAAAACCAGCACCGGGCTCTGCGCCTGGTGCTGGTGCAAACAATACGGGGGACAAAAAGAGTAGGGGTCCCCCGTATTTTTTACACCAGCATCGGGCTCCACTAGCTGGACAGATAATGCCACAGCCGGGGGTCACTTTTATACAGCGCCCTGCGGCCGTGGCATTAAATATCCAACTAGTCACCCCTGGCCGGGGTACCCTGGGGGAGTGGGGACCCCTTCAATCAAGGCTGTCCCCCCCATCCAAGGGCTGCGGATGGGGGGCTGATAGCCTTGAGAAAATTGAAAGAATATTGTTTTTCCAGTAGTACTACAAGTCCCAGCAAGCCTCCCCCGCAAGCTGGTACTTGGAGAACCACAAGTACCAGCATGCGGGAGAAAAACGGGCCCGCTGGTACCTGTAGTTCTACTGGGAAAAAAATACCCAAATAAAAACAGGACACACACACCGTGATAGTAAAACTTTATTCCACACAAGTCGACACATACATACTTACCTATGTTCACACGCCGACCTCTGTCCACTTGTCGAAGTAGAATCCACGTCTACCTGTGAATAAAATTATACTCACCTGATCCAGTGTCCAGATTATAATCCACGTACTTGGCAAAAAAAAAAAACCGAACACCCAGACCAAACGGACTGAAAGGGGTCCCATGTTTACACATGGGACCCCTTTCCCCGAATGCAGAGACCCCCCGTGACTGCTGTCACAGAAAGGTCTCTTCACCCAATCAGGAAGCGCTACTTCGTGGCACTCACCTGATTGGCTGTATGCGCGTCCGCTGGCAGACAGCGCATCGCACAGCTCCCTCCATTAGTTTCAATGGTGGGAACTTTGCCGTCAGCGGTGGGGTTACCCGCGGTCAGCCGCTGACCGCGGGTGACCTCACCGCTGACCGCAAAGTTCCCACCATTGAATATAATGGAGAGGCTTTGCGATGCGCTGTCTGACAGCTCAGACGCGCATAGCCAATCAGCACAGTGCCAGGACGTTGCTGATTGGCTGAAGAGACCTTTCTGTGACAGCAGTCACGGGGGGGTCTCTGCATTCGGGGAAAGGGGTCCCATGTGTAAACATGGGACCCCTTTCAGTCCGTTTGGTCCGGGTGTTCGTTTTTTTTTTTTAGCCAAGTACGTGGATTATAATCTGGACACTGGATCAGGTGAGTATAATTTTATTCACAGGTACACATGGATTCTACTTGGACAAGTGGACAGAGGTCGGCGTGTGAACATAGGTAAGTATGTATGTGTCGACATGTGTGAAATAAAGTTTGGGTATTTTTTTCCAGTAGAACTACAGGTACCAGCGGGCCCGTTTTTCTCCCGCATGCTGGTACTTGTGGTTCTCCAAGTACCAGCTTGCGGGGAGGCTTGCTGGGCCTTGTAGTACTACTGGAAAAAACAATATTCTTTCAATTTTCTCAAGGCTATCAGCCCCCCATCCGCAGCCCTTGGATGGGGGGGACAGCCTCGGGCTTCACCCCTGGCCCTTGGGTGGCAGGGGGGGGACCCCTTGGTTGAAGGGGTCCCCACTCCTCCAGGGTACCCCGGCCAGGGGTGACTAGTTGGATATTTAATGCCACGGCCGCAGGGCGCTGTATAAAAGTGACCCCCGGCTGTGGCATTATCTGTCCAGCTAGTGGAGCCCGATGCTGGTGTAAAAAATACGGGGACCCCTACTCTTTTTGTCCCCCGTATTTTTTGCACCAGCACCAGGTGCAGAGCCCGGTGCTGGTTTTAAAAATACGGGGGATCCCCTGTCATTCCCCCCCCCCCCCCCCCGGATTTTTAGAACCAGGACCGTCTCGAAGAGCCCGAGGCTGGTTATGCTTAGGAGGGGGGGACCCCACGTCATTTTTTTTCTGATTTTTACCATTCCATTTAAAAAAAAAATATATATATATTTTTTTTTTAAATATATAAATAATACTTGTGCCTCCAAAATAGACAAACCAAGTACCTAATCCCTTCTAATATAAATAGATATGCTATTACCAATAAAAAAAAACACCAAAAAAAAATGTTTTTAAATTTTTTTATTAGATTCCGCCACCAAAGTGTGGCGGATTGAAAATGACGAATTTACTGTCTAAAAGCACTGTTGTCGAATTTCCAAACTTCAATTGAATATACTTTTGGCGAATTGCGGCATTTGTACCATTGCAGAAATGTCGAATTTGACAAATGTCGAATTTCAAAAAGTCGAATTTGGAAAGTCCGTTTTTTTGATGGAAAATACTGAATTGCATTGTCGATTTTTTTTTTTTTTGGCGAAAAAGTCCAGTTATCGACAATTTCGTGAATTCAACCACAATTGCATATACCCCAGTGGGTCTGATAGTGTAGGCCGTATACACACCCACATGGCACTGACCACACCCACATATCACTCAGCTCCTCCCCTTCTCAGTATAGGTCTGTAAAACCTTTTCAGCCCCAGGCCCATGGGGCCCTTCAGCCGTCCCTGACTGCACATGATGATACTGCAAATAATTTGTGCAATTGCAATCCGGATAGCCACTGATACGCATCAACTGAGATGAGAAAGAAAGTCCTTCAAAAATGGTTAGTGATTTGGCAATAATGTCAGAACACTTATAAAAAAATTTCAATTAATCCAGCAAATGAAAAGTCTACTAAAGTTCTGTACAATTAATTTACAATCATTGTATTGTAATGTTTAAGGATACTTTAGAGCCTCTGCAGCTGCACAATGTAAATTTGTGTTTGTCGGGTGAAAAGAGTTAGGGTGCTAATGGATCTATTTAATAAAAAGAGAAAATCCCAATCTCTATAAAAAAAAAAGTGGTTTCACCAGAGATATGCTCTACAAAGGCTAACAGCTTCCCTATGCAAAGTCTCTACGAGTATCAGAACAATCCTCACTTTGCTTTCACCAATGATGGCTATAGCAGAGGAAAGGGCCGCCATCAGGGGGTGTTGGGGGCACAGCTGTCCTGGGCCCAGCCTTTCTGACAAAGAGAGGAGGGCCCGGGATGCTCATGCAGCCACCTGCCCGCCCGCCGCCATCCCCGCCATTTCGCGGTCATCCCCGCTGTTCTGCCGCTGCCCTCCGACCCTCCAGCAGCTCTGTATTGAATACTTTGCTCCCAAAATGGCCGCCGCCACAGAGGAGACAGTTATTCAAGATACTAGAGTAGCCCTCTAGTATCTTGAATAACTGTCTTTTCTGTGGTGGTGGCCATTTTGGGAGGGACATTTTCAATACAGCTGCATGAGGGCGGAGGAGATGGTTGCGTCTAGATTCTCTTCGCGCTAAGGACCTTTCCCATAACCCCCTGGGTCCATGTCACAATCTATTTGGAATAGAAAAGTGTGGCGAGCGAAGCGAGACACCGAGCCCGATGCGTGGCGAGCGAAGCGAGCCCGCGAGGGGTCCAATGCTGCATAGAAAAAAAAAATACCCTAAACGAACGGAGAACGAAGGAAACATTTAGGAGCTGTAAGGGCGGAAGTTGTCTCCTGCCCACTCGTTTTGTCACGTCCAGGTCCTTTGCACGAAGGCAACATAGACACAACCGGAGGAGAGCAGCAGAACAACGGTGGATGGAGGCGGGCAGGCAGAGGCATCAGCATCCCGGGCACTACGGACAGCGCACATGTATGTATGCATGCATGTGTGTGTATTTAATACACGCACACACACACACACACACGTGTTAACTGGTGCTATTCTACAGTGGGTGGGCTCTGCTTATTTTGTCAGTCCAGGGCCCCGCAATGTCTGATGGCAGCCCTGGCAGAGGATAATAATAGATAAGAACTGTTGGGCAGCTGAGTATCACTCCAAGGCCCTGGCAATATTTTATTAGCACATTTTGGTGATTACTGATTGCTGCACTTTCTACCTTACTTGAACAGGATACAGGTCCCTCTTCCCTGGCCATCTTCTCAGTGATATTTGGGAAGATGACACTGGCCGCTAGAGAGCAAAGACTCTGGCACAGTGCCAGTGTCTTTGCTTTCTATGTGTGGTGCAATCTTTCAGAAAAGAGATCACTGGGAAGATGGCGCTGCCGCTGGCCACAGCACAGGTATTCTGGGGTAGGAAGGGGAGCGGACCCAGGACCCCACCAGGCCTCTCCAGTATCTTGAAAATGTATACCCCCCCCCCCTCCCACACACACCCACACACACACACACACACACACACGCGCGCACACACACACACACACACACACACTCCCGGTGCCACTGCGTACAGACAAAGCAGCCCCTTGTTGGACAGAGCACCCCTGGAGGACACAGCCGCCTCCAGCTTCGGTATCCTAAACAGGCGGCAAAATAAACGTATACCGATGTACATATGTGCAGTGTTGATCCTGGGCATGCACAGATCAAAGTTCATCGGTTATGATTGTGTTTATGTACTGTACATCTCTGAATCAGGCGCTTAGTCCATCACTTCCTCAGTTTGACACTCTAAGTTTAAACAATTATTTCTCTAACGTCCTAATGGATGCTGGGGACTCCGTAAGGACCATGGGGAATAGCGGGCTCCGCAGGAGACTGGGCACTCTAAAGAAAGATTTAGTACTATCTGGTGTGCACTGGCTCCTCCCTCTATGCCCCTCCTCCAGACCTCAGTTAGAATCTGTGCCCGGCCGAGCTGGGTGCTCCTAGTGGGCTCTCCTGAGCTTGCTAGAAAAGAAAGTATTTTGTTAGGTTTTTTATTTTCAGAGAGCTTCTGCTGGCAACAGACTCTCTGCTACGAGGGACTGAGGGGAGAGAAGCAAACCTACCTGCTTGCAGCTAGGTAGAGCTTCTTATGCTACTGGACACCATTAGCTCCAGAGGGATCGAACACAGGTACCTAACCTTGATCGTCCGTTCCCGGAGCCGCGCCGCCGTCCCCCTCGCAGAGCCAGAAGAACAGAAGCAGCAGAAGCATGAAGACATCGAAATCGGCGGCTGAAGCAGGGCCGAAACTAGGGGGGGGCTAGGGGGGCAGGCGACCTGGGCGCCGGATTGGAGGGGGCGCCGAGACCCCCTAACACCCGCTGCGGCACTTTTATAGACTTTAAAACCCCCTTCTCCCGAGTGCCCAGCTCGGGGGGCGGGGTTTCGCAGAATGACGCGATTGCGTCGTGACGTCACGGCGCAAACGCGTCATTCCACGAAACCCCGCCGGAGGAGGGAGAAGGGGGAGCCGCGCAGACGAGGAGGGAGAGGCGGCTGAAGAGCGGCGAGAACCGCTTCAAATGTAAGTCAGCCCCTCTCCCTTCCTCTCTCTCTCTCTCTCTCTCCCTCCACCACCTGCCGCAATGTGTAAAATGGGGACCTGTGCCTGCCGCAATGTGTAAAATGGGGACACTTTTTCCTGCCGCAATGTGTAAAATGGGGACCTGTGCCTGCCGCTATGTGTAAAATGGGGACACTTGCCAGCGTACTGTGTAAAATGGGGACCTGTGCCTGCCGCAATGTGTAAAATGGGGACACTTGCCAGCGTACTGTGTAAAATGGGGACCTGTGCCTGCCGCAATGTGTAAAATGGGGACACTTGCCAGCGTACTGTGTAAAATGGGGACCTGTGCCTGCCGCAATGTGTAAAATGGGGACACTTTTTCCTGCCGCAATGTGTAAAATGGTGACACTTTTTCCTGCCGCAATGTGTAAAATGGGGACACTTTCCTGCCGCAATGTGTAAAATGAGGACACTTGCCAGCGTACTGTGTAAAATGGGGACACGTGCCTGCCGCAATGTGTAAAATGGGGACACTTTTTCCTGCCGCAATGTGTAAAATGGGGACACCTGTCTGCCGCAATGTGTAAAATGGGGTCACCTGTCAGCCGCAATGTGTAAAATGGGGACACTTTTTCCTGCCGCAATGTGTAAAATGGGGACACCTGTCTGCCGCAATGTGTAAAATGGGGTCACCTGTCTGCCGCAATGTGTAAAATGGGGAATGGGGACACTTGCCTGTCGTACTGTGTAAAATGGGGACACTTTTTCCTGGATATGAAATTTATGTTAGAAAAGGCAATTTTTCAGGTAAAAAAGTTCTGAAAGATATATATATATATATATATATACAGGTTGAGTATCCCATATCCAAATATTCCGAAATACGGAATATTCCGAAATACAGACTTTTTTGAGTGAGAGTGAGATAGTGAAACCTTTGTTTTTTGATGGCTCAATGTACACAAACTTTGTTTAATACACAAAGTTATTAAAAATATTGTATTAAATGACCTTCAGGCTGTGTGTATAAGGTGTATATGAAACATAAATGAATTGTGTGAATGTAGACACACTTTGTTTAATGCACAAAGTTATAAAAAATATTGGCTAAAATTACCTTCAGGCTGTGTGTATAAGGTGTATATGTAACATAAATGCATTCTGTGCTTAGATTTAGGTCCCATCACCATGATATCTCATTATGGTATGCAATTATTCCAAAATACGGAAAAATCCCATATCCAAAATACCTCTGGTCCCAAGCATTTTGGATAAGGGAGACTCAACCTGTATATAATATTTTTATTCATTTATTTATTTATTTTAATTTTTTTTTTTAATTTTTTTTTTATTTATTTATTGTAAAATATATTTTTTATTTTTTTTTGCGGGGGGGGGGGGGGGGGGGGTCAAATGACTACCTTGCCCCGGGTGACAAAAATCCTAGTTTCGGCCCTGGCTGAAGACTCCTGTCTTCACTTAAGGTAGCGCACAGCACTGCAGCTGTGCGCCATTGCTCCCACAGCACACCGCACACTCCGGTCACTGTAGGGTGCAGGGCGCAATTAAGTACCTTTTTGGCAAAAAGAGACATATATACAGTCTGGGACTGTATATATGCCCGAGCCCCCGCCATTTTTTACACATTAAAGCGGGACAGAAGCCTGCCGCTGAGGGGGCGGGGCCTTCTTCCTCAGCACACCAGCGCCATTTTCTCTTCACAGCTCCGCTGGAAAGACGCTCCCCAGGCTCTCCCCTGCAGTATACAGGTGCATTAAAGGGTAAAAAAGAGAGGGGGGGGGGGGCACATAAATTTAGGCGCAGTATATATATATATATTAACAGCAGCTACAGGGTAAACACTAAGGTACAGTGTAATCCCTGGGTTATATAGCGCTGGGGTGTGTGCTGGCATACTCTCTCTCTGTCTCCCCAAAAGCCTTTGTGGGGTCCTGTCCTCAGTCAGAGCATTCCCTGTGTGTGTGTGTGCTGTGTGTCGGTACGCCTGTGTCGACATGTTTGATGAGGAAGGATACGTGGAGGCAGAACAAGTGCAGCTGCGTGTGGTGTCGCCGCCGACGGTGCCGACACCTGATTGGATGGATATGTGGAAGGTGTTAAATGATAATGTAAACTCCTTGCATAACAGATTGGATAAAACTGTAACCGGGGGACAGTCAGGGTCTCAACCCATGCCTGATCCTACAGCGCAGAGGCCGTTAGGGTCTCAAAAGCGCACACTATCCCAGATAGTTGACACAGATGTCGACACGGAATCTGACTCCAGTGTCGATGACGATGAGGCAAAGTTGCAGCCTAAAATGACTAAAGCCATCCGCTACATGATTGTAGCAATGAAGGATGTATTACACATTTCTGAGGAAAATCCTGTCCCTGACAAGAGGATTTATATGTATGGGGAGAAAAAGCATGAAGTGACTTTTCCCCCTTCACATAAATTAAATGAATTATGTGAAAAAACGTGGGATTCCCCTGACAGGAAGGTGATAGTTTCCAAGAGATTACTTATGGCGTATCCTTTCCCGCCAACGGACAGGTTACGCTGGGAATCCTCCCCTAGGGTAGACAAGGCGTTGACACGCTTGTCCAAGAAGGTGGCCCTGCCGTCTCCGGATACAGCCGCCCTAAAGGATCCTGCGGATAGAAAGCAGAAAGCTATCCTGAAGTCTGTTTATACACATTCTGGCACACTGCTGAGGCCAGCAATTGCTTCGGCCTGGATGTGTAGTGCGGTAGCTGCATGGACGGATTCTCTGTCTGAGGAGTTAGATACCCTGGACAGGGACACTGTTCTACTGACCCTGGCACATATCAAGGACGCGGTCCTGTATATGCGGGATGCCCAGAGGGACATTTGCCTGCTGGGCTCTAGAGTTAACGCAATGTCCATTTCTGCCAGAAGGGTCTTATGGACTCGGCAATGGACAGGGGATACCGACTCTAAAAAACACATGGAGGTTTTACCTTATAAGGGCGAGGAATTGTTTGGGGACGGTCTCTCGGACCTAGTTTCCACAGCTACGGCTGGGAAGTCAAATTCTTGCCTTATGTCCCTCCACAACCTAAGAAAGCACCGTATTACCAAATGCAGTCCTTTCGTTCTCAGAGGAGCAAGAAGGTCAGAGGTGCGTCCTTTCTTGCCAGAGGCAGGGGTAGAGGAAAAAAGCTGCACCATGCAGCTACTGTAGTTCCCAGGAACAAAAGTCTTCCCCGGCTTCCACTAAATCCACCGCATGACGCTGGGGCTCCACAGGTGGAGCCAGGAGCCATGGGGGCGCGTCTCCGACATTTCAGCCACCAGTGGGTTCGCTCACAGGTGGATCCTTGGGCTATACAAATTGTGTCTCAGGGATACAAGCTGGAATTCGAGGTGATGCCCCCTCTCCATTACCTAAAATCGGCCTTACCAACTTCCCCCATGGAAAGGGAGATAGTGTTGGAGGCAATTCACAAACTTTTTCTCCAGCAGGTGGTGGTAGAGGTCCCCCCCCCTTCAACGGGGAAGGGGCTACTATTCCACTATGTTTGTGGTACCGAAACCGGACGGTTCGGTCAGACCCATTTTAAATTTAAAATCCCTGAACATTTATCTGAAGAAATTCAAGTTCAAAATGGAATCGCTCAGAGCGGTCATTGCAAGCCTGGAGGAAGGGGATTTTATGGTGTCTCTGGACATCAAGGATGCTTACTTGCATGTCCCCATTTATCCACCTCATCAGGAGTACCTCAGGTTTGTGGTACGGGACTGTCATTACCAATTCCAGACGTTGCCGTTTGGCCTGTCCACGGCACCGAGAGTTTTTACCAAGGTGATGGCGGAAATGATGGTGCTCCTTCGGAGGCAAGGGGTTACAATTATCCCATACTTGGACGATCTCCTCATAAAGGCGAGGTCCAGGGAGCAGTTACTGATCAGCGTAGCACACTCTCAGGAAGTGTTGCGTCAGCACGGCTGGATTCTGAACATTCCAAAGTCGCAGCTGATTCCTGCGACGCGTCTGCCCTTCCTGGTCATGATTCTGGACACAGACCAGAAGAAGGTGTTTCTCCCGGAGGAGAAGGCTCAGGAGCTCGTGACTCTGGTCAGAGACCTCCTAAAGCCAAAACAGGTGTCGGTGCATCGCTGCACGCGAGTCCTGGGAAAGATGGTGGCGTCATACGAAGCCATTCCCTTCGGCAGGTTCCATGCGAGGATCTTTCAGTGGGATCTGCTGGACAAGTGGTCCGGATCGCATCTTCAGATGCATCGGATGATCACCCTGTCCCCCAGGGCCAGGGTGTCTCTTCTGTGGTGGCTACAAGGTGCTCACCTCCTCGGGGGCCGCAGATTCGGCATACAGGACTGGGTCCTGGTGACCACGGATGCAAGCCTCCGAGGGTGGGGGGCAGTCACTCAAGGAAGAAACTTCCAAGGGTTGTGGTCAAGTCAGGAGACTTGTCTGCACATCAATATCCTGGAACTAAGGGCCATATACAACTAGAGATGAGCGGGTTCGGTTTCTTTGAATCCGAACCCGCACGAACTTCACTTTTTTTTCCACGGGTCCGAGCGACTCGGATCTTCCCGCCTTGCTCGGTTAACCCGAGCGCGCCCGAACGTCATCATGACGCTGTCGGATTCTCGCGAGACTCGGATTCTATATAAGGAGCCGCGCGTCGCCGCCATTTTCACTCGTGCATTGAGATTGATAGGGAGAGGACGTGTCTGGCGTCCTCTCCATTAGAATAGAGATAGATAGATTAGATAGAGAGAGATTGTGCAGAGTCGCAGACAGAGTTAGTTTACCACAGTCAGTGACCAGTGCAGTTGCTAGTTAACTTTTATTTAATATAATATATCCGTTCACTTCTCTCTGCTATATCCGTTCTCTGCCTGAAAAAAAAAACGATACACAGCACAGTCAGTCACACAGTGTGACTCAGTCTGTGTGCACTCAGCTCAGCCCAGTGTGCTGCACAGTCATCAATGTATAAATTAAAAGCTTATAATTAATTGTGGGGGAGACTGGGGAGCACTGCAGGTTGTTAGCAGGAGCCAGGAGTACAATTATATTAATTAACAGTGCACACTTTTGCTGCAGGAGTGGTGACCAGTGCCTGACCACCAGTATAGTATTGTTGTATACTACTAATATCTCTTTAAATATCAACCAGTCTATATTAGCAGCAGACACAGTACAGTGCGGTAGTTCACGGCTGTGGCTACCTCTGTGTCGGCACACGGCAGGCAGTCCGTCCGACCAGAATTGTATTATTTATTATTATATACCTACCACCTAACCGTGGTTTTTTTTTCATTCTTTATACCGTCATAGTGTCATCCTAATTGTTACGAGTATACTACTATCTCTTTATCAACCAGTGTACAGTGCGGTAGTTCACGGCTGTGGCTACCTCTGTGTCGGCACACGGCAGGCAGTCCGTCCGACCAGAATTGTATTATTTATTATTATATACCTACCACCTAACCGTGGTTTTTTTTTCATTCTTTATACCGTCATAGTGTCATCCTAATTGTTACGAGTATACTACTATCTCTTTATCAACCAGTGTACAGTGCGGTAGTTCACGGCTGTGGCTACCTCTGTGTCGGCACACGGCAGGCAGTCCGTCCGACCAGAATTGTATTATTTATTATTATATACCTACCACCTAACCGTGGTTTTTTTTTCATTCTTTATACCGTCATAGTGTCATCCTAATTGTTACGAGTATACTACTATCTCTTTATCAACCAGTGTACAGTGCGGTAGTTCACGGCTGTGGCTACCTCTGTGTCGGCACACGGCAGGCAGTCCGTCCGACCAGAATTGTATTATTTATTATTATATACCTACCACCTAACCGTGGTTTTTTTTTCATTCTTTATACCGTCATAGTGTCATCCTAATTGTTACGAGTATACTACTATCTCTTTATCAACCAGTGTACAGTGCGGTAGTTCACGGCTGTGGCTACCTCTGTGTCGGCACACGGCAGGCAGTCCGTCCGACCAGAATTGTATTATTTATTATTATATACCTACCACCTAACCGTGGTTTTTTTTTCATTCTTTATACCGTCATAGTGTCATCCTAATTGTTACGAGTATACTACTATCTCTTTATCAACCAGTGTACAGTGCGGTAGTTCACGGCTGTGGCTACCTCTGTGTCGGCACACGGCAGGCAGTCCGTCCGACCAGAATTGTATTATTTATTATTATATACCTACCACCTAACCGTGGTTTTTTTTTCATTCTTTATACCGTCATAGTGTCATCCTAATTGTTACGAGTATACTACTATCTCTTTATCAACCAGTGTACAGTGCGGTAGTTCACGGCTGTGGCTACCTCTGTGTCGGCAGTCGGCAGGCAGTCCGTCCATCCATAATTGTATTATTATTATAATATATACCACCTAACTGTGGTTTTTTTTGCATTCTTTATACCGTCGTCATAGTGTCATACTAGTTGTTACGAGTATACTACTATCTCTTTATCAACCAGTGTACAGTGCGGTAGTTCACGGCTGTGGCTACCTCTGTGTCGGCAGTCGGCAGGCAGTCCGTCCATCCATAATTGTATTATTATTATAATATATACCACCTAACCGTGGTTTTTTTTTCATTCTTTATACCGTCGTCATAGTGTCATACTAGTTGTTACGAGTATACTACTATCTCTTTATCAACCAGTGTACAGTGCGGTAGTTCACGGCTGTGGCTACCTCTGTGTCGGCACACGGCAGGCAGTCCGTCCGACCAGAATTGTATTATTTATTATTATATACCTACCACCTAACCGTGGTTTTTTTTTCATTCTTTATACCGTCATAGTGTCATCCTAATTGTTACGAGTATACTACTATCTCTTTATCAACCAGTGTACAGTGCGGTAGTTCACGGCTGTGGCTACCTCTGTGTCGGCACACGGCAGGCAGTCCGTCCGACCAGAATTGTATTATTTATTATTATATACCTACCACCTAACCGTGGTTTTTTTTTCATTCTTTATACCGTCATAGTGTCATCCTAATTGTTACGAGTATACTACTATCTCTTTATCAACCAGTGTACAGTGCGGTAGTTCACGGCTGTGGCTACCTCTGTGTCGGCACACGGCAGGCAGTCCGTCCGACCAGAATTGTATTATTTATTATTATATACCTACCACCTAACCGTGGTTTTTTTTTCATTCTTTATACCGTCATAGTGTCATCCTAATTGTTACGAGTATACTACTATCTCTTTATCAACCAGTGTACAGTGCGGTAGTTCACGGCTGTGGCTACCTCTGTGTCGGCAGTCGGCAGGCAGTCCGTCCATCCATAATTGTATTATTATTATAATATATACCACCTAACTGTGGTTTTTTTTGCATTCTTTATACCGTCGTCATAGTGTCATACTAGTTGTTACGAGTATACTACTATCTCTTTATCAACCAGTGTACAGTGCGGTAGTTCACGGCTGTGGCTACCTCTGTGTCGGCAGTCGGCAGGCAGTCCGTCCATCCATAATTGTATTATTATTATAATATATACCACCTAACCGTGGTTTTTTTTTCATTCTTTATACCGTCGTCATAGTGTCATACTAGTTGTTACGAGTATACTACTATCTCTTTATCAACCAGTGTACAGTGCGGTAGTTCACGGCTGTGGCTACCTCTGTGTCGGCAGTCGGCAGGCAGTCCGTCCATCCATAATTGTATTATTATTATAATATATACCACCTAACCGTGGTTTTTTTATACCACCTAACCGTGGCAGTCCGTCCATAATTGTATACTAGTATCCAATCCATCCATCTCCATTGTTTACCTGAGGTGCCTTTTAGTTCTGCCTATAAAATATGGAGAACAAAAAAGTTGAGGTTCCAAAATTAGGGAAAGATCAAGATCCACTTCCACCTCGTGCTGAAGCTGCTGCCACTAGTCATGGCCGAGACGATGAAATGCCAGCAACGTCGTCTGCCAAGGCCGATGCCCAATGTCATAGTACAGAGCATGTCAAATCCAAAACACCAAATATCAGAAAAAAAAGGACTCCAAAACCTAAAATAAAATTGTCGGAGGAGAAGCGTAAACTTGCCAATATGCCATTTACCACACGGAGTGGCAAGGAACGGCTGAGGCCCTGGCCTATGTTCATGGCTAGTGGTTCAGCTTCACATGAGGATGGAAGCACTCAGCCTCTCGCTAGAAAACTGAAAAGACTCAAGCTGGCAAAAGCACCGCAAAGAACTGTGCGTTCTTTGAAATCCCAAATCCACAAGGAGAGTCCAATTGTGTCGTTTGCGATGCCTGACCTTCCCAACACTGGACGTGAAGAGCATGCGCCTTCCACTATTTGCATGCCCCCTGCAAGTGCTGGAAGGAGCACCCGCAGTCCAGTTCCTGATAGTCAGATTGAAGATGTCAGTGTTGAAGTACACCAGGATGAGGAGGATATGGGTGTTGCTGGCGCTGGGGAGGAAATTGACCAGGAGGATTCTGATGGTGAGGTGGTTTGTTTAAGTCAGGCACCCGGGGAGACACCTGTTGTCCGTGGGAGGAATATGGCCGTTGACATGCCAGGTGAAAATACCAAAAAAATCAGCTCTTCGGTGTGGAGGTATTTCACCAGAAATGCGGACAACAGGTGTCAAGCCGTGTGTTCCCTTTGTCAAGCTGTAATAAGTAGGGGTAAGGACGTTAACCACCTCGGAACATCCTCCCTTATACGTCACCTGCAGCGCATTCATAATAAGTCAGTGACAAGTTCAAAAACTTTGGGTGACAGCGGAAGCAGTCCACTGACCAGTAAATCCCTTCCTCTTGTAACCAAGCTCACGCAAACCACCCCACCAACTCCCTCAGTGTCAATTTCCTCCTTCCCCAGGAATGCCAATAGTCCTGCAGGCCATGTCACTGGCAAGTCTGACGAGTCCTCTCCTGCCTGGGATTCCTCCGATGCATCCTTGCGTGTAACGCCTACTGCTGCTGGCGCTGCTGTTGTTGCCGCTGGGAGTCGATGGTCATCCCAGAGGGGAAGTCGTAAGCCCACTTGTACTACTTCCAGTAAGCAATTGACTGTTCAACAGTCCTTTGCGAGGAAGATGAAATATCACAGCAGTCATCCTACTGCAAAGCGGATAACTGAGTCCTTGACAACTATGTTGGTGTTAGACGTGCGTCCGGTATCCGCCGTTAGTTCACAGGGAACTAGACAATTTATTGAGGCAGTGTGCCCCCGTTACCAAATACCATCTAGGTTCCACTTCTCTAGGCAGGCGATACCGAGAATGTACACGGACGTCAGAAAAAGACTCACCAGTGTCCTAAAAAATGCAGTTGTACCCAATGTCCACTTAACCACGGACATGTGGACAAGTGGAGCAGGGCAGGGTCAGGACTATATGACTGTGACAGCCCACTGGGTAGATGTATGGACTCCCGCCGCAAGAACAGCAGCGGCGGCACCAGTAGCAGCATCTCGCAAACGCCAACTCTTTCCTAGGCAGGCTACGCTTTGTATCACCGCTTTCCAGAATACGCACACAGCTGAAAACCTCTTACGGCAACTGAGGAAGATCATCGCGGAATGGCTTACCCCAATTGGACTCTCCTGTGGATTTGTGGCATCGGACAACGCCAGCAATATTGTGTGTGCATTAAATATGGGCAAATTCCAGCACGTCCCATGTTTTGCACATACCTTGAATTTGGTGGTGCAGAATTTTTTAAAAAACGACAGGGGCGTGCAAGAGATGCTGTCGGTGGCCAGAAAAATTGCGGGACACTTTCGGCGTACAGGCACCACGTACAGAAGACTGGAGCACCACCAAAAACTACTGAACCTGCCCTGCCATCATCTGAAGCAAGAAGTGGTAACGAGGTGGAATTCAACCCTCTATATGCTTCAGAGGTTGGAGGAGCAGCAAAAGGCCATTCAAGCCTATACAATTGAGCACGATATAGGAGATGGAATGCACCTGTCTCAAGTGCAGTGGAGAATGATTTCAACGTTGTGCAAGGTTCTGATGCCCTTTGAACTTGCCACACGTGAAGTCAGTTCAGACACTGCCAGCCTGAGTCAGGTCATTCCCCTCATCAGGCTTTTGCAGAAGAAGCTGGAGGCATTGAAGAAGGAGCTAACACGGAGCGATTCCGCTAGGCATGTGGGACTTGTGGATGCAGCCCTTAATTCGCTTAACAAGGATTCACGGGTGGTCAATCTGTTGAAATCAGAGCACTACATTTTGGCCACCGTGCTCGATCCTAGATTTAAAGCCTACCTTGGATCTCTCTTTCCGGCAGACACAGGTCTGCTGGGGTTGAAAGACCTGCTGGTGACAAAATTGTCAAGTCAAGCGGAACGCGACCTGTCAACATCTCCTCCTTCACATTCTCCCGCAACTGGGGGTGCGAGGAAAAGGCTCAGAATTCCGAGCCCACCCGCTGGCGGTGATGCAGGGCAGTCTGGAGCGACTGCTGATGCTGACATCTGGTCCGGACTGAAGGACCTGACAACGATTACGGACATGTCGTCTACTGTCACTGCATATGATTCTCTCAACATTGATAGAATGGTGGAGGATTATATGAGTGACCGCATCCAAGTAGGCACGTCACACAGTCCGTACTTATACTGGCAGGAAAAAGAGGCAATTTGGAGGCCCTTGCACAAACTGGCTTTATTCTACCTAAGTTGCCCTCCCACAAGTGTGTACTCCGAAAGAGTGTTTAGTGCCGCCGCTCACCTTGTCAGCAATCGGCGTACGAGGTTACATCCAGAAAATGTGGAGAAGATGATGTTCATTAAAATGAATTATAATCAATTCCTCCGCGGAGACATTGACCAGCAGCAATTGCCTCCACAAAGTACACAGGGAGCTGAGATGGTGGATTCCAGTGGGGACGAATTGATAATCTGTGAGGAGGGGGATGTACACGGTGATATATCGGAGGGTGAAGATGAGGTGGACATCTTGCCTCTGTAGAGCCAGTTTGTGCAAGGAGAGATTAATTGCTTCTTTTTTGGGGGGGGTCCAAACCAACCCGTCATATCAGTCACAGTCGTGTGGCAGACCCTGTCACTGAAATGATGGGTTGGTTAAAGTGTGCATGTCCTGTTTTGTTTATACAACATAAGGGTGGGTGGGAGGGCCCAAGGATAATTCCATCTTGCACCTCTTTTTTCTTTTCTTTTTCTTTGCATCATGTGCTGATTGGGGAGGGTTTTTTGGAAGGGCCATCCTGCGTGACACTGCAGTGCCACTCCTAGATGGGCCCGGTGTTTGTGTCGGCCACTAGGGTCGCTTATCTTACTCACACAGTCAGCTACCTCATTGCGCCTCTTTTTTTCTTTGCGTCATGTGCTGTTTGGGGAGGGTTTTTTGGAAGGGACATCCTGCGTGACACTGCAGTGCCACTCCTAGATGTGCCCGGTGTTTGTGTCGGCCACTAGGGTCGCTAATCTTACTCACACAGTCAGCTACCTCATTGCGCCTCTTTTTTTCTTTGCGTCATGTGCTGTTTGGGGAGGGTTTTTTGGAAGGGCCATCCTGCGTGACACTGCAGTGCCACTCCTAGATGGGCCCGGTGTTTGTGTCGGCCACTAGGGTCGCTTATCTTACTCACACAGCGACCTCGGTGCAAATTTTAGGACTAAAAATAATATTGTGAGGTGTGATGTGTTCAGAATAGGCTGAAAATGAGTGTAAATTATGTTTTTTGAGGTTAATAATACTTTGGGATCAAAATTACCCCCAAATTCTATGATTTAAGCTGTTTTTTAGGGTTTTTTGAAAAAAACACCCGAATCCAAAACACACCCGAATCCGACAAAAAAAATTCGGTGAGGTTTTGCCAAAACGCGGTCGAACCCAAAACACGGCCGCGGAACCGAACCCAAAACCAAAACACAAAACCCGAAAAATTTCCGGCGCTCATCTCTATATACAACGCCCTGAGTCAAGCGGAGCCTCTGCTTCGAAACCAACCAGTGCTGATTCAGTCAGACAACATCACGGCAGTGGCCCATGTAAACCGCCAGGGCGGCACAAGAAGCAGGGTGGCAATGGCAGAAGCCACCAGGATTCTTCGGTGGGCGGAGAATCACGTACTAGCACTGTCAGCAGTGTTCATTCCGGGAGTGGACAACTGGGAAGCAGACTTCCTCAGCAGACACGACCTCCACCCGGGAGAGTGGGGACTTCATCAAGAAGTCTTCACGCAGATTGCAAATCGATGGGAACTGCCACAGGTGGACATGATGGCGTCCCGTCTCAACAAAAAGCTAAAAAGATATTGTGCCAGGTCAAGGGACCCTCAGGCGATAGCTGTGGACGCACTAGTAACACCGTGGGTGTTCCAGTCGGTCTATGTGTTTCCTCCTCTTCCTCTCATACCAAAGGTGCTGAGAATTGTAAGAAAAAGAGGAGTGAGAACAATACTCATTGTTCCGGATTGGCCAAGAAGGACTTGGTACCCGGAATTGCAAGAAATGCTCACAGAGGACCCATGGCCTCTGCCTCTCAGACAGGACCTGTTACAACAAGGGCCCTGTCTGTTCCAAGACTTATCGCGGCTGCGTTTGACGGCATGGCGGTTGAACACCGGATCCTAGCAGAAAAGGGCATTCCGGAAGCAGTTATTCCTACGCTGATAAAGGCTAGGAAGGACATGACAGCAAAACATTATCACCGTATATGGCGAAAATATGTTGCTTGGTGTGAGGCCAGGAAGGCCCCTACAGAGGAATTCCAGCTGGGTCGATTCCTGCACTTCCTACAGTCAGGTGTGACTATGGGCCTAAAATTAGGGTTCATAAAGGTCCAGATTTCGGCCCTATCCATTTTCTTTCAAAAAGAACTGGCTTCACTGCCTGAGGTTCAGACGTTTGTTAAGGGAGTGCTGCATATTCAGCCTCCTTTTGTGCCACCAGTGGCACCTTGGGATCTTAACGTGGTCTTGGCTTTCCTGAAATCCCACTGGTTTGAGCCACTTAAGACGGTGGAGCTAAAGTATCTCACGTGGAAAGTGGTCATGCTGTTGGCCCTAGCCTCAGCTAGGCGTGTGTCAGAATTGGCGGCTTTGTCATGTAAAAGCCCCTATCTGGTTTTCCATATGGACAGGGCAGAATTGCGAACTCGTCCGCAGTTTCTGACAAAGGTGGTGTCATCTTTTCATCTGAACCAACCCATTGTGGTGCCTGCGGCTACTCGTGAATTGGAGGATTCCAAGTTGTTTGATGTAGTCAGGGCTTTGAAGATCTATGTTGCCAGGACGGCTGGAGTCAGGAAAACTGACTCGCTGTTTATCCTGTATGCATCCAACAAGCTGGGTGCTCCTGCTTCAAAGCAAACCATTGCTCGCTGGATCTGTAACACGATTCAGCAGGTTCTGCGGCTGGATTGCCGCATCCAAAATCAGTAAAAGCCCATTCCACAAGGAAGGTGGGCTCTTCTTGGGCGGCTGCCCGAGGGGACCCGGCATTACAGCTTTGCCGAGCTGCTACTTGGTCGGGTTCAAACACATTTGCAAAGTTCTACAAGTTTGATACTCTGGCTGAGGAGGACCTGGTGTTTGCCCATTCGGTGCTGCAGAGTCATCCGCACTCTCCCGCCCGTTTGGGAGCTTTGGTATAATCCCCATGGTCCTTACGGAGTCCCCAGCATCCACTAGGACGTTAGAGAAAATAAGAATTTACTCACCGGTCATTCTATTTCTCGTAGTCCGTAGTGGATGCTGGGCGCCCGTCCCAAGTGCGGACTTTCTGCAATACGTGTATATAGTTATTGCTTAACAAAGGGTTATGGTTATGTAGCATCGGTTGAGTGATGCTCAGTTGTTGTTCATACTGTTAACTGGGTAAGTTTATCACAAGTTGTACAGTGTGATTGATGTGGCTGGTATGAGTCGTACCCTGGATTCCAAAATCCTTTCCTTGTAATGTCAGCTCTTCCGGGCACAGTTTCCTTAACTGAGGTCTGGAGGAGGGGCATAGAGGGAGGAGCCAGTGCACACCAGATAGTACTAAATCTTTCTTTAGAGTGCCCAGTCTCCTGCGGAGCCCGCTATTCCCCATGGTCCTTACGGAGTCCCCAGCATCCACTACGGACTACGAGAAATAGAATTACCGGTGAGTAAATTCTTATTTTTATCCCCAATTTTTTCAATGGTTTATTATTACCAACAGTATCTTTATCAGCGCCGGAAAAATATTTCTTTGCAGAAGGTTTCGTAATGCCTAACCCCAGTGCTGCTGTCTTCTGGATCTTTTCTAATATTTTACCACAAATGTATTTCCTGTGGTTAAATTAGCTGTGGCTTTGTAATGTGTCACACATAAGGAGAAAACACATTTCATAGTATACAGGGAAGTTGTTCACAATGTCTAGAGAGACGTGGGTTTGAATGTTTCTCAGTGGACATTTTTGTTCCTGACAATGTTTTTTTTCTAAATGTTCCAATAACTACGTACTCAAACCACTTATTTTCTGTAGCATGTTAATACAGAAAATTGTTCCCAGTTTATCTAATGACACACGCAAAATAATTACTTTATTGTTGTAACTCACATCAGTATCTTACATGTAATAAAAACAGATTTTTCAGTTAATATATGTTTATACACCAAAGTTAATTACAGCCACTTCTTGTGCAACACTAATATAGGGGCAGATGTATTAAGCCTGGAGAAGGCATAAAGAAGAGATAAAGCGGTACAAGGTGATAACGCACCAGCCAATCAGCTCCAATATGGAAATTGACAGTTATGAGCTGATTGGCTGGTGTATTATCACCTTGCACTTATCACCACTTTATCACTTCTTTATGCCTTCTCCAGGATGAATACATCTGTCCCACAGTTCTCCCCTAACGTTAAAGGAGAAATTGAATTGATATCGCTGCCTGATCTCCCATCTAAATGATGGGAGATCACAGGGGGAGATATTCAATTGATGCCCGACGTTATTGCGTTGATGCGCCCATTAGTGTTGGGTTTAGCCACGTAAAGCAGTTAAACCCAACTAAACTAATGGTTGTGATGCACAAATCCCAGTGAGCACTCAAATAACTTTTTGTGCATTTCAGCTTTCCACCCTCAGGGGGTGCAAGCTTAAATTACGGCGCTGGCAGCCAATCGTACATGAAAGGGGCTACAATTGAATAGCATCATTGGGCGCCATCTGTTGATTGCCGGCATAACTTTTTTGCGTCAACTCTAAGCTATGTTTGATGCTCCGATTACTGACACAATCTTGGGCTACATTACCATGCTTGCGAAGTAGCTGTGTTTTCTCTGAGCCAGGAAGTTAAGTGATTGTATAAGGCTGGGTACACACCTGGCCAACATGTTGGCAAACCCGCTATCACACTGACTGAGCAGCCGATCAAAGTAAGTGTACACTTACCGATGGGACGTTCATCGTGATGGACAGGAATCCCAGCTTGCAGACATTTGAATTTGCCAACAGTGACGTCAGCCCCCGCAACAAGTGTATATGTGGTCGGCGGACCACCCATACACACAGCCAGATGGGCAGATATAACTGCAGATACTGTATTAGCCATGGGCTTTGCTGCACAGCTTATGCAATATGTTTGTGAATGACGCTATTCACAGATTTGGGGTACAAACCCGCCAATTGGCTCACAATACATTGGCCAGTGTGTACCTAGCTTAAGTGATCACTTTACTTCTTACTGATCACCGTGACGGGCTCTTATTGGATGACAGTACTTTCATTTTCAGGGGCCGACTTGTAGTTTTAGTATTATGACATAGCCAAGTCTGCTCTCACTCCGCTATACATACCCAGTGGCTTATAGGCTACAATGACTAATGCATACTAAAGATGGCATTAGCTATTGGGGCCATGTTCCTGAATGCTTTGCGTTCCGGAACTTGTTAAATTCAGCAAGAAAAAATCCCCTATAGAAGCCTATGGGGGCTGTTTATGTGAGCGAAAAATGGGACTGCAGCACATATCTCAGATATCTGTCGTGGTCCCCCATACATACATTTATGGGAAACTTAATATTATGTTTTAGGGGGCAATACGGCTAATATTAATTGATATATTACATATATAGTGGTTCAGTTCATGGGGAAAATATATGCTTACCTGTTTTACTTTATATCCTATTGCACTTTTTTCAGTGGTAAAACCTCACCTTTGTAAAACTGCTTCATAACATCATAACATCCAACATTCTTCCCATGACATAATTGTTGTCTGACCCTAATTTTCAGGGACAAAGATTTATACCATATAGCTTTCTTTTATTATTTATTTGTTTCTAATATATTTATAGATTACAGCATATCAGCGTGCATATTGTATCAGTAAATCAGTTTGCAGAATTAAAATAGTGCATACCTTAATAGTATATGATCTGAAGGGATGTGGATCATTAGATCTACACTAAAAAAGTCTACAGTCAATTGTTCGACTACTAATGGTCGACATGCAATAGGTCGGGGGGGTCAAAAGGTCAACATGGTTAAAAGGACGACATGGAATAGGTAGACAGTAGACCAAAACTCGACCATATGTATGTTTATCATTGTCATGTCGACCTTTTGGACCTGTCAATCTTTTGAACTGTCTACCTTTCTCATACGTCCTAGAGGATGCTGGGGACACCATATGTTCAGGGAGCACTGCTGGCAACAGGCTCCCTGCATCGTGGGACTTAGGGGAGAAAAGTCAGACCTACTTCTAGTGAGTTTAAAGGCTTTGCTTCTTGGCTACAGGACACCATTAGCTCCTGAGGGTTTGGAACACTAGGTATGCCTAGGGGTTCATTCCCAGAGCCCGCCATCACCCCCCTTACAGAGCCAGAAGTCAGAAGACAGGTGAGTAGAAGAAGATAGAAGACTTCAGTGACGGCTTCTGAGGTGCCGCACAGCGATCGCGCTGCGCGCCATGCTCCCACACACAGCAGCACTACAGGGTGCAGGGCGCGCGGGGGGGGGGGGGGGGCGCCCTGGGCAGCATTAAAAACCTCTTTTGAGACTGGCAAAGTGCAATTAGAGTGCCTTGGCACTAAATTCTTACCCCCGCCAGTGTAAGTAGTTTAAAAAATAGCGGGCTGAAGCGCGCCATGAAGGGGGCGGGGCTTAGCCCTTACAGCTCTCATCAGCGCCATTTTCTCTTCACAGAGACGCTGGTCCTTCCTCACCACACTGCTGTACAAGTAACGGTGCAAAACGGGGGTGGGGGGGGGGGGGTAAATTTGGTGCTAAAATAAGTTATTATAAAAGCGCTACAAGGTCTGAGGCATTATATTAAGGTTTCAGAGCCGGGATAAGCACTGGGTTGTGAGCTGCCAAACTCCCTCTGTGTTTCTCTGACAGGCTTTACTGTGGGTCTGTCCCCTATTGGCCCAGTGTGTCTGTGGGTGTCGGTACACGTGTGTCGGTATGTCTGAAGCGGAGTGCTCTTCCCAGGAGGAGACTGTGTGTGTTAGGGGCAGAAACGGCTGTGGGAGTGACCCTGTCGGCACCGCCGACTCCTGATTGGGTAAATGTGTTGAATGCTTTGAATGCTAATGTGGCTCTTATTAATAAGAGATTAGATAAATCTGAGTCTCAGAACCAGGTATGGAAGAAATCTGTGGAGGATGTGTTGTCACAGGTCCAGACCCCCTCAGGGTCACATAAACGTTCGTTTGCTCAGTTGGCAGACACAGATACCGACACGGACACTGACTCCAGTGTCGACTATAGTGATACCAGATTAGACCCAAAATTGGCAAAGAGCATTCAGTACATGATTGTGGCAATAAAAGATGTGTTGCATATCACCGAGGACCCTGCTGTTCCTGATACTAGGATCTGTATGTATAAGGGAAAGAAACCTGAGGTAACGTTTACTTCCTCTCATGAACTGAATACCCTTTTAAAAAAAATGTGGGAAAATCCTGACAAAAAGTTTCTGATTCCCAAGAGGATTCAAATGGCGTATCCGTTCCCCTCGGGGGATAGAGAAAAGTGGGAGTCACCTCACATTGTGGACAAGGCGCTATCACGGTTGTCTAAAAAGGTGGCTTTACCGTCTCCTGACATGGCAGCCCTTAAGGATCCTGCGGATAGTAGGCAGGAAAATACGTTAAAATCCATTTACGTCACCACAGCTACACTACACAGACCAGCTATTACATCTGCTTGGGGGAGCATCGCTATCGAAAAGTGGGCAGATATCTTGTCATCTGATGTAGATACCCTAGATAGGGATAACATCCTTTTAACGCAGGGTTATATCAGGGATGCTGCAGCCTACCTAAAGGAAGCGGCGAGAGATAATAAGATTTTACTCACCGGTAAATCTATTTCTCGTAGTCCGTAGTGGATGCTAGGAACTCCGAAAGGACCATGGGGATAGCGGCTCCGCGGGAGTCTGGGCACAACTAAAAGAAAGCTTTTAGACTACCTGGTGTGCACTGGATCCTCCCACTATGACCCTCCTCCAAGCCTCAGTTAGGATACTGTGCCCGGAAGAGCTGACACAATAAGGAAGGATTTTGAATCCCGGGTAAGACTCATACCAGCCACACCAATCACACCGTACAACACGTGATACCATATCCAGTTAACAGTATGAAACAAAACTGAGCCTCTCAACAGATGGCTCATAACAATAACCCGTTATTAAACAATAACTATGTACAATTATTGCAGACAATCCGCACTTGGGATGGGCGCCCAGCATCCACTACGGACTACGAGAAATAGATTTACCGGTAAGTAAAATCTTATTTTCTCTAACGTCCTAGTGGATGCTGGGAACTCCGTAAGGACCATGGGGATTATACCAAAGTTCCCAAACGGGCGGGAGAGTGCGGATGACTCTGCAGCACCGAATGAGAGAACTCAAGGTCCTCCTCAGCCAGGGTATCAAATTTGTAGAATTTTGCAAACGTGTTTGCCCCTGACCAAGTAGCAGCTCGGCAAAGTTGTAAAGCCGAGACCCCTCGGGCAGCCGCCCAAGATGAGCCCACCTTCCTTGTAGAATGGGCTTTAACTGATTTAGGACGCGGCAGTCCAACCGCAGAATGCGCCCGCTGAATTGTGCTACAAATCCAGCGAGCAATAGTCTGCTTAGAAGCAGGAGCACCCAGTTTGTTGGGTGCATACAGGATAAATAGCGAGTCAGTTTTCCTGACACCAGCCGTCCTGGAAACATAAATTTTCAAGGCCCTGACTACGTCCAGCAACTTGGAATCCTCCACGTCACTAGTAGCCGCAGGCACTACAATAGGTTGGTTCAAGTGAAAAGCTGATACCACCTTAGGGAGAAACTGGGGACGAGTCCTCAATTCTGCCCTATCCATATGAAAAATCAGATAAGGGCTTTTGCATGACAAAGCCGCCAATTCTGATACACGCCTGGCCGAAGCCAAGGCCAATAACATGACCACTTTCCACGTGAGATATTTAAGATCCACGGTCTTCAGTGGTTCAAACCAATGTGATTTTAGGAAATTCAACACCACGTTGAGATCCCAGGGTGCCACTGGAGGCACAAAGGGGGGCTGAATATGCAGCACTCCTTTTACAATTGTCTGAACTTCAGGTAGTGAAGCTAGTTCTTTTTGGAAGAAAATCGACAGAGCCGATATCTGTACCTTAATGGAGCCTAATTTTAGGCCCATAGACACTCCTGCCTGTAGGAAGTGCAGAAATCGACCCAGCTGAAATTCCTCTGTTGGGGCCTTATTGGCCTCACACCAAGCAACATATTTCCGCCATATGCGGTGATAATGTTTTACAGTTACATCTTTCCTGGCTTTAATCAGCGTAGGAATGAGATCCTCCGGAATGCCCTTTTCCTTTAGGATCCGGTGTTGAACCGCCATGCCGTCAAACGCAGCCACGGTAAGTCTTGGAACAGACAGGGCCCCTGCTGCAGCAGGTCCTGTCTGAGCGGCAGAGGCCATGGGTCCTCTGAGATCATCTCTTGAAGTTCCGGGTACCACGCTCTTCTTGGCCAATCCGGAACCACGAGTATTGTCCTTACTCCTCGTTTTCTTATTATTCTCAGTACCTTTGGTATGAGAGGCAGAGGAGGGAACACATAAACCGACTGGTACACCCACGGTGTCACTAGAGCGTCCACCGCTATCGCCTGAGGGTCCCTTGACCTGGCGCAATATCTCTCTAGTTTTTTGTTTAGGCGGGACGCCATCATGTCCACCTGTGGCCGTTCCCAACGATTTACAATCAGTGTGAAGACTTCTGGATGAAGTCCCCACTCTCCCGGGTGGAGATCGTGTTTGCTGAGGAAGTCTGCTTCCCAGTTGTCCACTCCCGGAATGAACACTGCAGACAGTGCTAACACGTGATTTTCCGCCCATCGGAGAATCCTTGTGGCTTCTGCCATCGCCGTCCTGCTTCTTGTGCCGCCCTGTCGGTTTACATTGTACAGATGAGCGCCGGAAATTTTTCGGGTTTTGTGTTTTGGTTTTGGTTTTGGGTTCGGTTCCGCGGCCGTGTTTTGGGTTCGACCGCGTTTTGGCAAAACCTCACCGAATTTTTTTGTCGGATTCGGGTGTGTTTTGGATTCGGGTGTTTTTTTCAAAAAACCCTAAAAAACAGCTTAAATCATAGAATTTGGGGGTCATTTTGATCCCAAAGTATTATTAACCTCAAAAACCATAATTTCCACTCATTTTCAGTCTATTCTGAATACCTCACACCTCACAATATTATTTTTAGTCCTAAAATTTGCACCGAGGTCGCTGTGTGAGTAAGATAAGCGACCCTAGTGGCCGACACAAACACCGGGCCCATCTAGGAGTGGCACTGCAGTGTCACGCAGGATGTCCCTTCCAAAAAACCCTCCCCAAACAGCACATGACGCAAAGAAAAAAAGAGGCGCAATGAGGTAGCTGTGTGAGTAAGATAAGCGACCCTAGTGGCCGACACAAACACCGGGCCCATCTAGGAGTGGCACTGCAGTGTCACGCAGGATGTCCCTTCCAAAAAACCCTCCCCAAACAGCACATGACGCAAAGAAAAAAAGAGGCGCAATGAGGTAGCTGACTGTGTGAGTAAGATAAGCGACCCTAGTGGCCGACACAAACACCGGGCCCATCTAGGAGTGGCACTGCAGTGTCACGCAGGATGGCCCTTCCAAAAAACCCTCCCCAAACAGCACATGACGCAAAGAAAAAAAGAGGCGCAATGAGGTAGCTGACTGTGTGAGTAAGATAAGCGACCCTAGTGGCCGACACAAACACCGGGCCCATCTAGGAGTGGCACTGCAGTGTCACGCAGGATGGCCCTTCCAAAAAACCCTCCCCAAACAGCACATGACGCAAAGAAAAATAAAAGAAAAAAGAGGTGCAAGATGGAATTGTCCTTGGGCCCTCCCACCCACCCTTATGTTGTATAAACAGGACATGCACACTTTAACCAACCCATCATTTCAGTGACAGGGTCTGCCACACGACTGTGACTGATATGACGGGTTGGTTTGGACCCCCCCCAAAAAAGAAGCAATTAATCTCTCCTTGCACAAACTGGCTCTACAGAGGCAAGATGTCCACCTCATCATCATCCTCCGATATATCACCGTGTACATCCCCCTCCTCACAGATTATCAATTCGTCCCCACTGGAATCCACCATCTCAGCTCCCTGTGTACTTTGTGGAGGCAATTGCTGCTGGTCAATGTCTCCGCGGAGGAATTGATTATAATTCATTTTAATGAACATCATCTCCACATTTTCTGGATGTAACCTCGTACGCCGATTGCTGACAAGGTGAGCGGCGGCACTAAACACTCTTTCGGAGTACACACTTGTGGGAGGGCAACTTAGGTAGAATAAAGCCAGTTTGTGCAAGGGCCTCCAAATTGCCTCTTTTTCCTGCCAGTATAAGTACGGACTGTGTGACGTGCCTACTTGGATGCGGTCACTCATATAATCCTCCACCATTCTTTCAATGTTGAGAGAATCATATGCAGTGACAGTAGACGACATGTCCGTAATCGTTGTCAGGTCCTTCAGTCCGGACCAGATGTCAGCATCAGCAGTCGCTCCAGACTGCCCTGCATCACCGCCAGCGGGTGGGCTCGGAATTCTGAGCCTTTTCCTCGCACCCCCAGTTGCGGGAGAATGTGAAGGAGGAGATGTTGACAGGTCGCGTTCCGCTTGACTTGACAATTTTGTCACCAGCAGGTCTTTGCACCCCAGCAGACTTGTGTCTGCCGGAAAGAGAGATCCAAGGTAGGTTTTAAATCTAGGATCGAGCACGGTGGCCAAAATGTAGTGCTCTGATTTCAACAGATTGACCACCCGTGAATCCTTGTTAAGCGAATTAAGGGCTGCATCCACAAGTCCCACATGCCTAGCGGAATCGCTCCCTTTTAGCTCCTTCTTCAATGCCTCCAGCTTCTTCTGCAAAAGCCTGATGAGGGGAATGACCTGACTCAGGCTGGCAGTGTCTGAACTGACTTCACGTGTGGCAAGTTCAAAGGGCATCAGAACCTTGCACAACGTTGAAATCATTCTCCACTGCACTTGAGACAGGTGCATTCCACCTCCTATATCGTGCTCAATTGTATAGGCTTGAATGGCCTTTTGCTGCTCCTCCAACCTCTGAAGCATATAGAGGGTTGAATTCCACCTCGTTACCACTTCTTGCTTCAGATGATGGCAGGGCAGGTTCAGTAGTTTTTGGTGGTGCTCCAGTCTTCTGTACGTGGTGCCTGTACGCCGAAAGTGTCCCGCAATTCTTCTGGCCACCGACAGCATCTCTTGCACGCCCCTGTCGTTTTTTAAAAAATTCTGCACCACCAAATTCAAGGTATGTGCAAAACATGGGACGTGCTGGAATTTGCCCATATTTAATGCACACACAATATTGCTGGCGTTGTCCGATGCCACAAATCCACAGGAGAGTCCAATTGGGGTAAGCCATTCTGCGATGATCTTCCTCAGTTGCCGTAAGAGGTTTTTAGCTGTGTGCGTATTCTGGAAAGCGGTGATACAAAGCGTAGCCTGCCTAGGAAAGAGTTGGCGTTTGCGAGATGCTGCTACTGGTGCCGCCGCTGCTGTTCTTGCGGCGGGAGTCCATACATCTACCCAGTGGGCTGTCACAGTCATATAGTCCTGACCCTGCCCTGCTCCACTTGTCCACATGTCCGTGGTTAAGTGGACATTGGGTACAACTGCATTTTTTAGGACACTGGTGAGTCTTTTTCTGACGTCCGTGTACATTCTCGGTATCGCCTGCCTACAGAAGTGGAACCTAGATGGTATTTGGTAACGGGGGCACACTGCCTCAATAAATTGTCTAGTTCCCTGTGAACTAACGGCGGATACCGGACGCAGGTCTAACACCAACATAGTTGTCAAGGCCTCAGTTATCCGCTTTGCAGCAGGATGACTGCTGTGATATTTCATCTTCCTCGCAAAGGACTGTTGGACAGTCAATTGCTTACTGGAAGTAGTACAAGTGGGCTTACGACTTCCCCTCTGGGATGACCATCGACTCCCAGCAGCAACAACAGCAGCGCCAGCAGCAGTAGGCGTTACACGCAAGGATGCATCGGAGGAATCCCAGGCAGGAGAGGACTCGTCAGAATTGCCAGTGACATGGCCTGCAGGACTATTGGCATTCCTGGGGAAGGAGGAAATTGACACTGAGGGAGTTGGTGGGGTGGTTTGCGTGAGCTTGGTTACAAGAGGAAGGGATTTACTGGTCAGTGGACTGCTTCCGCTGTCGCCCAAAGTTTTTGAACTTGTCACTGACTTATTATGAATGCGCTGCAGGTGACGTATAAGGGAGGATGTTCCGAGGTGGTTAACGTCCTTACCCCTACTTATTACAGCTTGACAAAGGGAACACACGGCTTGACAAATGTTGTCCGCATTTCTGGTGAAATACTTCCACACCGAAGAGCTGATTTTTTTGGTATTTTCACCAGGCATGTCAACGGCCATATTCCTCCCACGGACAACAGGTGTCTCCCCGGGTGCCTGACTTAAACAAACCACCTCACCATCAGAATCCTCCTGGTCAATTTCCTCCCCAGCGCCAGCAACACCCATATCCTCCTCATCCTGGTGTACTTCAACACTGACATCTTCAATCTGACTATCAGGAACTGGACTGCGGGTGCTCCTTCCAGCACTTGCAGGGGGCGTGCAAATGGTGGAAGGCGCATGCTCTTCACGTCCAGTGTTGGGAAGGTCAGGCATCGCAACCGACACAATTGGACTCTCCTTGTGGATTTGGGATTTCGAAGAACGCACAGTTCTTTGCGGTGCTTTTGCCAGCTTGAGTCTTTTCAGTTTTCTAGCGAGAGGCTGAGTGCTTCCATCCTCATGTGAAGCTGAACCACTAGCCATGAACATAGGCCAGGGCCTCAGCCGTTCCTTGCCACTCCGTGTGGTAAATGGCATATTGGCAAGTTTACGCTTCTCCTCCTACAATTTTATTTTAGGTTTTGGAGTCCTTTTTTTACTGATATTTGGTGTTTTGGATTTTACATGCTCTGTACTATGACATTGGGCATCGGCCTTGGCAGACGACGTTGCTGGCATTTCATCGTCTCGGCCATGACTAGTGGCAGCAGCTTCAGCACGAGGTGGAAGTGGATCTTGATCTTTCCCTAATTTTGGAACCTCAACATTTTTGTTCTCCATATTTTAATAGGCACAACTAAAAGGCACCTCAGGTAAACAATGGAGATGGATGGATACTAGTATACAATTATGGATGGACTGCCGAGTGCCGACACAGAGGTAGCTACAGCCGTGGACTATTGTACTGTACTGTGTCTGCTGCTAATATAGACTGGATGATAATGAGATGTAGTATGTATGTATAAAGAAGAAAGAAAAAAAAACCACGGGTAGGTGGTATACAATTATGGATGGACTGCCGAGTGCCGACACAGAGGTAGCTACAGCCGTGGACTACCGTACTGTACTGTGTCTGCTGCTAATATAGACTGGATGATAATGAGATGTAGTATGTATAAAGAAGAAAGAAAAAAAAAAACCACGGGTAGGTGGTATACAATTATGGACGGACTGCCGAGTGCCGACACAGAGGTAGCTACAGCCGTGGACTACCGTACTGTACTGTGTCTGCTGCTAATATAGACTGGATGATAATGAGATGTAGTATGTATAAAGAAGAAAGAAAAAAAAACCACGGGTAGGTGGTATACAATTATGGATGGACTGCCGAGTGCCGACACAGAGGTAGCTACAGCCGTGGACTACCGTACTGTGTCTGCTGCTAATATAGACTGGATGATAATGAGATGTAGTATGTATAAAGAAGAAAGAAAAAAAAACCATGGGTAGGTGGTATACAATTATGGACGGACTGCCGAGTGCCGACACAGAGGTAGCTACAGCCGTGGACTACCGTACTGTACTGTGTCTGCTGCTAATATAGACTGGATGATAATGAGATGTAGTATGTATAAAGAAGAAAGAAAAAAAAAACACGGGTAGGTGGTATACAATTATGGATGGACTGCCGAGTGCCGACACAGAGGTAGCTACAGCCGTGGACTACCGTACTGTACTGTGTCTGCTGCTAATATAGACTGGATGATAATGAGATGTAGTATGTATAAAGAAGAAAGAAAAAAAAACCACGGGTAGGTGGTATACAATTATGGATGGACTGCCGAGTGCTGACACAGAGGTAGCTACAGCCGTGGACTACCGTACTGTACTGTGTCTGCTGCTAATATAGACTGGATGATAATGAGATGTAGTATGTATAAAGAAGAAAGAAAAAAAAAACACGGGTAGGTGGTATACAATTATGGATGGACTGCCGAGTGCCGACACAGAGGTAGCTACAGCCATGGACTACCGTACTGTGTCTGCTGCTAATATAGACTGGATGATAATGAGATGTAGTATGTATAAAGAAGAAAGAAAAAAAAACCACGGGTAGGTGGTATACAATTATGGACGGACTGCCGAGTGCCGACACAGAGGTAGCTACAGCCGTGGACTACCGTACTGTACTGTGTCTGCTGCTAATATAGACTGGATGATAATGAGATGTAGTATGTATAAAGAAGAAAGAAAAAAAAACCACGGGTAGGTGGTATACAATTATGGATGGACTGCCGAGTGCCGACACAGAGGTAGCTACAGCCGTGGACTACCGTACTGTACTGTGTCTGCTGCTAATATAGACTGGATGATAATGAGATGTAGTATGTATAAAGAAAAAAGAAAAAAAAACCACGGGTAGGTGGTATACAATTATGGATGGACTGCCGAGTGCCGACACAGAGGTAGCTACAGCCGTGGACTACCGTACTGTGTCTGCTGCTAATATAGACTGGTTGATAATGAGATGTAGTATGTATAAAGAAGAAAAAAAAAACACGGGTAGGTGGTATACAATTATGGACGGACTGCCGAGTGCCGACACAGAGGTAGCTACAGCCGTGGACTACCGTACTGTACTGTGTCTGCTGCTAATATAGACTGGATGATAATGAGATGTAGTATGTATAAAGAAGAAAGAAAGAAAAAACCACGGGTAGGTGGTATACAATTATGGATGGACTGCCGAGTGCCGACACAGAGGTAGCTACAGCTGTGAACTACCGTACTGTGTCTGCTGCGACTGGATGATAAATAATGATATAAAAAATATATATATATCACTACTGCAGCCGGACAGGTATATATTATATAATGACGGACCTGCTGGACACTGTCTGTCAGCAGAATGAGTTTTTTATTTTATAGAATAAAAAAACACCACACAAGTCACACGACGTGTGTTTAACTTTTACAGGCAGACATTCACAATACAATACAGTATACTATATACTGGTGGTCAGGTCACTGGTCAGTCACACTGGCAGTGGCACTCCTGCAGAAAAAAAGTGTGCACTGTTTAATTTTAATATGTACTCCTGGCTCCTGCTATAACCTAACTGCTCCCCAGTCTCCCCCACAATTAAGCTGTGTGAGCACAGTCAGATATTATACATAGATGATGCAGCAGCACACTGGGCTGAGCACAGATATGGTATGTGACTGAGTCACTGTGTATCGTTTTTTCAAGCAGAGAACGGATTATATTAAATAATATAAAACTGCACTGGTGGTCACTGGTCAGTCACTAGTATAACTAACTAATACTATCAGCAAAATTCTGCACTCTCTGTCTGAGTACTCCTCCTAAGCTCCAGTAAATGAAGTGTCACTGTCTCACTCTGTCACTAGTATAACTAACTAATACTATCAGCAAAATTCTGCACTCTCTGTCTGAGTACTCCTCCTAAGCTCCAGTAAATGAAGTGTCACTGTCTCACTCTCACTCTCCTATCTATTTCTTCTCTAAACGGAGAGGACGCCAGCCACGTCCTCTCCCTATGAATCTCAATGCACGTGTAAAATGGCGGCGACGCGCGGCTCCTTATATAGAATCCGAGTCTCGCGATAGAATCCGAGCCTCGCGAGAATCCGACAGCGTCATGATGACGTTCGGGCGCGCTCGGGTTAACCGAGCAAGGCGGGAAGATCCGAGTCGCTCGGATCCGTGTAAAAAAAGCTGAAGTTCGGGCGGGTTCGGATTCCGAGGAACCGAACCCGCTCATCTCTATTACATTGTCGACTGCCGTGATGTTGTCTGACTGGATCAGTACCGGCTGGTTTTGAAGCAGGGGTTTTGCCTGACTTAGGGCATTGTAAATGGCCCTCAGTTCTAGAATATTTATGTGTAGGGAAGTCTCCTGACTCGACCATAGTCCTTGGAAGTTTCTTCCCTGTGTGACTGCCCCCCAGCCTCGAAGGCTGGCGTCCGTGGTCACCAGGACCCAGTCCTGTATGCCGAATCTGCGGCCCTCTAGAAGATGAGCCCTCTGCAGTCACCACAGCAGAGACACCCTGGTTCTTGGAGACAGGGTTATTAGCCGATGCATCTGAAGATGCGATCCGGACCATTGGTCCAATAGGTCCCACTGAAAGATTCTGGCATGGAACCTGCCGAAAGGAATTGCTTCGTAAGAAGCCACCATCTTTCCCAGGACTCGCGTGCAGTGATGCTCCGACACCTGTTTTGGTTTCAGGAGGTTTCTGACTAGAGATGACAGCTCCATGGCTTTTTCCTCTTGGAGAAACACTTTTTTCTGGACTGTGTCCAAAATCATTCCCAGGAACAGTAGACGTGTCGTCGGAACCAGCTGTGACTTTGGAATATTTAGAATCCAACCGTGCTGGTGTAGCACCTCCTGAGATAGTGCTACTCCTACCAACAACTGCTCCTTGGATCTCGCATTTATTAGGAGATCGTCCAAGTATGGGATAATTAAAACTCCCTTTTTTCGAAGGAGTATCATCATTTCCGCCATTACCTTGGTAAACACCCTCGGTGCCGTGGACAGACCAAACGGCAGCGTCTGGAATTGGTAATGGCAATTCTGTACCGCAAATCTGAGGTACTCCTGGTGAGGATGGTAGATGGGGACATGCAGGTTAGCATCCTTGATGTCCAGGGATACCATGTAATCCCCCTCGTCTAGACTTGCAATAACCGCCCTGAGCGATTCCATCTTGAACTTGAATTTTTTTATGTATGTGTTCAAGGATTTAAAATTTAAAATGGGTCTCACCGAACCGTCCGGTTTCGGTACCACAAACAGTGTGGAATAGTAACCCCGTCCTTGTTGAAGTAGGGGCACCTTGACTATCACCCGCTGGGAATACAGCTTGTGAATTGCCTCTAGCACAGCCTCCCTGTCCGAGGGAGTTGTTGGCAAGGCAGATTTGAGGAAACGGCGGGGGGGAGACGCCTCGAATTCCAGCTTGTACCCCTGAGATACTACTTGAAAGATCCAGGGATCCACCCGTGAGCGAGCCCACTGATCGCTGACATTTTTGAGGCGGCCCCCCACCGTACCTGGCTCTGCCTGTGGAGCCCCACCGTCATGCGGCGGACTTGGAAGAAGCGGGGGAGGACCTTTGCTCCTGGGAACTAGCTGTTTGTTGCAGCCTTTTTCCCCTACCTCTGCCTCTGGACAGAAAGGACCCGCCTTTTCCTCGCCCGTTTTTCTGGGTCCGAAAGGACTGTACCTGGTAAGACAGCGCTTTTTTAGGCTGTGAGGGAACATGGGGTAAAAATGCTGACTTCCCAGCTGTCGCTGTGGAAACGAGGTCCGAGAGACCATCCCCGAATAACTCCTCACCCTTATAAGGCAAAACTTCCATGTGCCTTTTGGAATCTGCATCCCCTGTCCACTGCCGAGTCCATAAGCCTCTCCTAGCAGAAATGGACAATGCACTTATTTTAGATGCCAGCCGGCAGATCTCCCTCTGTGCATCTCTCATGTATAAGACTGAGTCTTTTATATGCTCTATGGTTATCAGAATAGTGTCCCTGTCTAGGGTGTCAATATTTTCTGACAGGGAATCTGACCACGCAGCGGCAGCACTACACATCCATGCTGACGCAATAGCTGGTCTAAGTATAATGCCTGTGTGTGTATATATAGACTTCAGGATCGCCTCCTGTTTTCTATCCGCAGGCTCCTTCAGGGAGGCCGTATCCGGAGACGGAAGTGCCACCTTTTTAGACAAAAGTGTGAGCGCTTTATCCACCCTAGGAGGTGTTTCCCAACGTGCCCTATCCTCTGGCGGGAAAGGGAACGCCATTAGTAATTTTTTTTAGATTATCAATCTTTTATCAGGGAAAGCCCACGCTTCTTCACACACTTCATTTAATTCTTCAGATGGGGGAAAAACTACGGGTAGTTTTTTCTCCCCAAACATAATACCCTTTTTAGTGGTACCTGGGTTTATATCTGAAATGTGTAACACCTCTTTCATTGCCTCAATCATGCAGCGAATGGCCTTAGTGGACATTAGATTAGACTCATCGTCGTCGACACTGGTATCAGTATCCGTGTCGACATCTGGGTCTGCCACCTGAGGTAGCGGGCGTTTTAGAGCCCCTGATGGCCTTTGAGACACCTAGCAAGCACGAACTGAGAAGCTGGCTGTCCCGCATTTGGCATGTCGTCAAATTTTTTGTGTAAGGAGTCGACACTTGCACGTAATTCCTTCCATAAAACCATCCACTCAGGTGTCTGCCCCGCAGGGGGTGACATCACTTCTACAGGCATCTGCTCCGCCTCCACATAATTTTCCTCCTCAAACATGTCGACACAGCCGTACCGACACACCGCACACACACCGGGAATGCTCTAAACAGAGGACAGGACCCCACAGAAGCCCTTTGGGGAGACAGAGAGAGAGTATGCCAGCACACACCAGAGCGCTATATACTGCAGGGACTAACTGAATTATGTCCCCTATAGCTGCTATAATATTTACTGCGCCTAAATTTAGTGCCCCCCCTCTCTTTTTCACCCTTTTTCTGTAGTGTAGACTGCAGGGGAGAGCCAGGGAGCTTCCTTCCAGCGGAACTGTGAGGGAAAAATGGCGCCAGTGTGCTGAGGGAGATAGCTCCGCCCCTTTTTCGCGGACTATTCTCCCGCTTTTTTAAGGATTCTGGCAGGGGTAATTATCACATATATAGCCTCTGGGGCTATATATTGTGATTGTTTTGCCAGCCAAGGTGTTTTTATTGCTGCTCAGGGCGCCCCCCCCCCCCAGCGCCCTGCACCCTCAGTGATCGGAGTGTGAAGTGTGTATGAGAAGCAATAGCGCACAGCTGCAGTGCTGTGCGCTACCTTGGAGAAGACAGGAGTCTTCATGCCGCCGATTTTCCGGAGTTCTTCTTGCTTCTGGCTCTGTAAGGGGGACGGCGGCGCGGCTCCGGGACCGAACACCAAGGCCAGTTCCATGCGGTCGGTCCCTCTGGAGCTAATGGTGTCCAGTAGCCTAAGAAGCCCAAGCTAGCTGCAAGCAGGTAGGTTCGCTTCTTCTCCCCTTAGTCCCTCGTTGCAGTGAGCCTGTTGCCAGCAGGTCTCACTGTAAAATAAAAAAACTAAAATATACTTTCTTCTAAGAGCTCAGGAGAGCCCCTAGTGTGCATCCAGCTCGGCCGGGCACAAAAATCTAACTGGGGCTTGGAGGAGGGTCATAGTGGGAGGAGCCAGTGCACACCAGGTAGTCTAAAAGCTTTCTTTTAGTTGTGCCCAGACTCCTGCGGAGCCGCTATCCCCATGGTCCTTTCGGAGTTCCCAGCATCCACTAGGACGTTAGAGAAATTGGCCTTTTGGGATCAAGGACCAATGCCATGGCGGTCTCAGCAAGAAGAGCACTATGGATTCATCAATGGAATGCTGATGCTGACTCTTAGAAAGCTATGTAGTCTCTACCGTATAAAGGTAGTGTATTGTTTGGTGAAGGTCTCGCTGATTTGGTATCTACGGCTACCGCGGGTAAGTCGTCATTTTTGCCTTATGTTCCTCCACAGCAAAAGAAAGCTCACCACTTGCAGATGCAGTCCTTTCGGCCAAATAAATACAAAAAAAGGCAGAGGTTATTCGTTCCATGCAAATAGAGGAAGAGGAAAAGGTAAAAGATCTCCGGCCGTGGCAGGTTCCCAGGAGCAGAAGTCCTCCCCGGCTTCTGTCAAATCCACTGCATGACGCTGGAGCTCCTCTGCGGGAGTCCGCACCGGTGGGGGCACGTCTCAAACTCTTCAGTCAATTCTAGGCTCGTTCGGCCCTAGACCCATGGATTTTAGAAATAGTGTCCCAGGGGTACAAACTGGAGTTTCAACCTAAAGTCCCTCAATCTTTACCTAAGAAAATTCAAATTCAAGATGGAATCTCTCCGAGCAGTTATCTCCAGTCTGGAGTAAGGGGATTTCATGGTGTCGGTTGACATAAAGGATGCCTACTTACACGTCCCCATATATCCTCCGCATCAGGCTTACCTGAGGTTTGCTATTCAGGATTGTCATTACCAATTTCAGACGTTGCCGTTTGGTCTGTCCACGGCTCCGAGGATCTTCACCAAGGTAATGGCGGAAATGATGGTTCTCCTTCGCAAGCACGGAGTCACAATTATCCCTTACCTGGACGATCTCCTGATAAAGGCGAGATCCAAAGACAAGCTGGAGCAGGACATTGCGCTCTCCCTGACAGTTCTGCAACAACATGGTTGGCTCCTAAACCTGCCGAAGTCACAGTTGAATCCGGCGAGCGGCTGTTGTTTTTGGGAATGATTCTGGACACGGAATTACAGAGAGTTTTTCTTCCAGAAGAGAAGGCTCTGGAAATTCGGAGTTTGGTCAAACAAATTCTGAAACTAGCGAGAGTATCAATTCATCAATGCACTCGGTTGCTGGGGAAGATGGTGGCGGCCTACGAGGCCATTCAGTTTGGCAGATTCCCTGCCAGAGTGTTTCAGTGGGACCTATTGGACAATTGGTCCGGGTCCCATCTGCACATGCACCGGAAAATAATCCTATCCTCCAAGACCAGAATTTCACTCCTGTGGTGGCTGCACAGCTCTCACCTCCTAGAGGGACGCAGGTTTGGGATCCAGGACTGGATCCTAGTAACCACGGATGCGAGTCTCCGAGGCTGGGGAGCAGTCACACAGGGGGAAACCTTCCAGGGAAAATGGTCAAGCCAGAAAGTTTGTCTACACATACACTAAACGTTCTGGAGTTAAGGGCCATTTACAACGGCCTTCTTCAAGCGGAACGTCCTCTTTGTAACCTGCCCATCCTAATACAGTCAGACAATATAACAGCAGTAGCGCATATAAACTGCCAGGGCGGAACAAAGAGCAGGGCAGCAATGGCAGAGACCACAAAAGTTCTCCGCTGGGCGGAAAGACATATAAGCGCTCTGTCAGCGATCTTCATTCCAGGAGTGGACAACTGGGAAGCAGACTTCCTCAGCAGACACGATCTCCATCCAGGAGAGTGGGGTCTTCATCAAGAGGTCTTCACAGAAGTGACAAGTCTTTGGGGAATTCCTCAAATAGACATGATGGCATCTCGCCTCAACAAGAAACTTCAGAGATATTGTTCCAGGTCGAGGGACCCTCAAGAAATAGCAGTGGACGCGCTGGTAACACCATGGGTGTTTCAGTCGGTGTACGTGTTCCCTCCGCTTCCACTCATTCCAAAGGTGCTAAAGATCATAAGAAGAACAAAGGTTCTGGCGATCCTCATTGCTCCGGACTGACCAAGGAGGGCTTGGTATCCAGATCTTCAAGAATTACTCATAAGCGATCCCTGGCCTCTACCTCTACAAGAGGATCTGTTACAGCAGGGGCCGTGCGTGTATCACGGCTATGTTTGACGGCTTGGCGGTTGAACGCCGGATCCTAACCCGAAAGGGTATTCCCAGTGAAGTTATTCCCACACTTCTTCAGGCTAGAAAAGGAGTAACGTCTAAACATTATCACCGTAGTTGGAGAAAATATGTGTCTTGGTGTGAATCCAAGAAGGCTCCTACGGAAGAATTTCAGCAAGGGCGTTTTCTCCATTTCCTGCAAGCAGGTGTAGATGCGGGCCTAAGTTAGGCTCGATTAAAGTACAAATTTCGGCCTTATCGGTTTTCTTTCAAAAACAATTGGCCTCCCTTCCAGAAGTTCAGACTTTCGTGAAAGGAGTTTTGCACATTCAACCTCCATTTGTGCCCCCAGTGGCACCATGGGATCTTAACGTGGTGTTGCATTTCCTTCAATCACATTGGTTTGAACCTTTACAGAAGGTTGAGTTGAAATTTCTCACTTGGAAAGTGGTTATGCTATTGGCCTTAGCATCCGCAAGGCGGGTGTCTGAGTTAGCGGCTTTGTCTCACAAGAGTCCTTATTTAATCTTCCATGAAGATAGAGCGGAGTTGAGGACTCGTCAACAATGTATGCCGAAGGTGGTTTCATCGTTCCACATGAACCAGCCGATTGTGGTACCAGTGGCTACTGACGCCTTCGCGGAGTCAAAATCTCTCGATGTCGTCAGGGCTTTGAAGATTTATGTTGCCAGAACGACTAAACT
The DNA here is from genome assembly GCF_028390025.1 of Pseudophryne corroboree. Lineage (NCBI taxonomy): Eukaryota > Metazoa > Chordata > Amphibia > Anura > Myobatrachidae > Pseudophryne > Pseudophryne corroboree. The sequence goes on along the minus strand of NC_086447.1, from coordinate 277,025,147 downwards.
TAGGAAAACGGAAGCTCTGTTTATCATGTATGCTGCCAACAAGATTGGAACGCCTGCTTCCAAGCAGACTATTACGCGCGGGATCTGTAATACGATTCAGCATGCTCATTCTACGGCTGAATTGCCGTTACCGAAATCAGTGAAGGCTCACTCTACCAGAAAGGTGGGCTCATCCTGGGCGGCTGCCCGCGGGGTCTCTGCATTACAACTCTGCCGAGCAGCTACTTGGTCGGGTTCAAACACTTTTGCAAAAATTTACAAGTTTGATACCCTGGCTGATGAGGACCTCATGTTTGGTCAATCGGTGCTGCAGAGTCATCCGCACTCTCCCGCCCGTTCTAGAGCTTTGGTATAAACCCCATGGTTCTTATGGTGTCCCCAGCATCCTCTAGGACGTATGAGAAAATAGAATTTTAATACCTACCGGTAAATCCTTTTCTCTTAGTCCGTAGAGGATGCTGGGCGCCCGTCCCAGTGCGGACTCTATCTGCAGTTATTAGTTATGTTTACACACGGGTTGTGTTATGTTATAGTCAGCCTGTTGCTGACGTTGTTCATGCCGTTGACTGGAGTTCTGTTAAATGCCATTTTGTTGAGGTGTGAGCTGGTATGTATCTCACCTTAGTTTAACAATAATTCCTTTCCTCGAAATGTCTGTCTCCCTGGGCACAGTTCCTATAACTGGAGTCTGGAGGAGGGACATAGAGGGAGGAGCCAGTTCACACTAGTGATGAGCGGATTCGGTTTTACTCGGTTCTCAAAACGGCATCTTATTGGCTACCCAAAACACGTGACATCTATGAGCCAATAAGATTCCGTTTTGAGAACCGAGTAAAACCGAGTAAAACCGAATCCGCTCTTCACTAGTTCACACCCATTCAAAGTCTTAAAGTGCCCATGTCTCCTGCGGATCCCGTCTATACCCCATGGTTCTTATGGTGTCCCCAGCATCCTCTACGGACTAAGAGAAAAGGATTTACCGGTAGGTATTAAAATCCTATTTTTACATGTCAACCTTTGACCCTGTCAACCTAATGCATGTCGACCTTTAGTGGTCGACCTATTGACTGTATACCTTTTTAGTGTAGATCTATAGACCGGCTACCTATCTGAAGTACTATAAATAACAGGTTCTAGTGTAGATTTCAAGCTCCTCCTTGGTTCACGTATGGATTCAGCAAATATATATCATGGACTCCATATGGATGGATCGTGTTTACAACTCTTGGCATATCATTAAAGTGGGGCTGTATCTCCCCTTCTTTGTGTGCTGACAATTGCCAGTGATAAATGCAAATCTAAATAATCAATTATTTGTTAATGTTATAGACTGGCACCTTGTTTTCTAATTCACTTTTTTTTTCTTCTCTACAATATACACAGTAATAGATTATTTTTAATCAACATTTAGGCTGCAATCATTGTATTCCACATTTATGTTACAGTTTGAACACACCCTTCCAAATCGAACTCACATGTTTATCTGCCCCCCCTGCAGTGCACATGGGGGGTAATTCCAAGTTGATCGCAGCAGGATTTTTTTTAGCAATTGGACAAAACCATGTGCACTGCAGGGGAGGCAGATATAACATGTGCAGAAAGAGTTAGATTTGGGTGGGTTATTTTGTTTGTGTTCAGGGTATATACTGGCTGCTTTATTTTTACACTGCAAATTAGATTGCAGATTGAACACACCACACCCAAATCTAACTCTCTCTGCACATGTTATATCTGCCTCCCCGTGCAGTGCACATGGTTTTGTCCAATTGCTAAAAAATGTCCTGCTGCGATCAACTTGGAATTACCCCCATGGTTTTGCCCATTAGAGAAAGATTTTGCTTTTACAATCAGGTCTGAATTAGGCCCTAAGAGAGGAGGGCGCCCTTGTGCAGTCTCCATCTGGACCCCTCCTTTCTAGTTGGCAATGTAGTAGTTTCTGAGTACTAGGATCACCAGGAGACCCTAGTGCTGTGCCAGAAACTAGTGCGCATATGCAGGACTCTGGAAAAATTATGTGGTGGCCATTTACTCAGTGATTTTCTACTGCGCTTGGAAACGACAGGAAAATGGCCAACATGCCATATTCCCAGTGACTTCTGCAGCACTGCTGCTGCTGCTGACACAGGACTCCGATATTCAAGAAATTAGTTCAGGGTGCAGTGTGTGCCCCCCTGGACCCAGGGTGCACCACACACCTTGCACCCATTATAGATACGCTACTGCCCAGACCCCCTCTCTCATACATTCCTCCCTTTGGGTCAGTGTTCTTTTCCTACCAGCAGCTATTCTGATACAGTTAACAGCCCAGTTACTTAACCAGTGCAGTGGTTTTATTGAAGATAAAGCAGGTGCAGTCGTACTCACTGTTAAACACACTGGTAGAAGGAGTGGAGCTGGGTGTCATATAGCTCACTAGCCGGTGAGTGTATGCAGGTAGTGGGTAGCAGTGAAGGATCTCTGGAAAGCGTTTGGGTAGCAGGAATTCACAGGTCACACTGGAGGTAAGTGGAAGACTACTGTATCCCACTGTGGTACCATGACCGTCTTAACAGCAGTGTAATGCCCCTGGGCAAAGCAATGCACTGGGGCCCCTATCCATCCAATAGGGGTAGGGATGGGTGTGCTATCAATGGCTGCTTTGATGTCCTGTGGGCGGTAGGGGGTGTTTTATCTTCCTCTCAGCATGTAGGACCTGGAGCAGTCATTTCTGCTAATTACTCCTTTACTGCACAGATGGTGGGAGATGGGGCAGGAGGGGGGACACTAAACTGTAGAATGGGGCATTAGGTTGAATGAAGGGTCCCCGGTAAATGACTTCCAGGGTGGTAGTAGGTCTTTAATACACAGCCAGGGGAGGGGTGGATAATGGAGTGGGCTTAATATTCATCATTTTCCAGTGGGAGGACAGCTTCCTTGACTGTAGCTATCTCCAGTTCCTGGAAATATATTTCTCAGCTTCCCATGGGATAAAAAATCTAGAGAGTCCCACCTTTCAGGGGGTACTGGGGATTTGGGGATCAGAGTTCAGGAGCCAGAGCAATCCACCGACGAAAATATAAAACTGCATAGCAGGCTTGTGGAGCTTGAGCAGGAACCAGCTGCTAGAAGGCTGATATCTTTGGTTCTGGGCATAGTAGAGACAAGCTGTCAATGTCCACCGAAAGGGGAGAGTCCCAGATTTTGGAGTATACCCTCAGAAAATCTCTAAGTCAGTCAGAACCTGAGATATTTGACTGGGAAGAGCAATTAACAGGCTTGGATGAGGGCCACTGCTTTGAAGTCAGATATCTTTGGTTCCCCTGGTCCGATTTTCAAAATTCTGGTTCCCCTGGAAAGAGGGGACCCTCAGCTATCAGAATAGGACCCTTATACTCCTGTGGCCCTTGAGCAAGAGCTCATTGAGCCCATATGAAAAGAAGGCCCTTTGTGGCATGGTGACACCGCGCACACACAGTACTTTATGTCAGAAGCCATTTTGGTACATGGAATGAAGCCTCCCTGGAAGAACAACATGGAGTCTGCGAAGTAGCACACTCCACCATCAACGAGATTCGCATACTCAAATATGTTTTTGAAACAAACTATAAATTAATATACTTAAATAATTCTACACATCATCAGATTCTTATTTAAACATCACTTATCACTGGCTATTTTCAGCACTTGAGGAAGGTGCCACTCTATAGAGTTTATTGTCATTTTGCTAAATAAATTCTATACAGTTCATGTGCAGTCAGTTAAATATTTTTGATTATTATATCATCTGTTCATTTACCTCCAAATGTTTCCTAAAACCGTTGTGTGCATTGGCGTTTCTATAATTGGTGCAATGTGAGTGGTGCACATGGGACCCTGGGTCCAGGAGGGCCCACACCGCACTCCCTACACCCATATTTTAATATTACCTCTCCGGTGTACAGCATCGGGCGCTGCAGCCATGGCGAAAATCTCCTCCAAAATGGCCGCTGCACATACGCAGTAGTGAATTCGCCCTCCGGAACATGGTGGGCACCATGTTTCAGGAGACCTGTGCATGCGTAGTAGACTCCGGCCTGATGCCGAAGACTACTGCTCCATGCAGAGGAAGGGGCCCATCCAGAGTCTGCACAGGGCCCCCTCCTTTGTTAAAACGCTCCTGGTTGTGTGCTAACCTGGGTGCCTTCAATCTCCCCAAGCTAAAAAGTATTGTCCAAAAGATACAGCAAAACATAAATAACTGTACTTACAATGTGCCTTTTTGCCTCAGTACTGTTACTAGAGTCTAGTGACATCAAGAGTATACAATTATACAATAAAGGTTTGCTAGGCTAAAAATACCATCCAGTTAGCACCAATCTTATGCAGTGACATTGGAGGAAAGGATTGAAGCAAGCCTGCCATACAAGGTGTTGCCACACACCCTTTATCTGCAACGTAATAAGTTATACACAATGGGCCTAATTCAGAGTTGATCGCAGCAGAAAATTTGTTAGCAGTTGGGTAAAACCATGGGGGTCATTCCGAGTTGATCGCACGCTAGCTGTTTAGCAGCCGTGCAAACGCATAGTCGCCGCCCACAGGGGAGCTGAGCTCTGCAAAAACATTTTATGCAGCTTCAGAGTAGAGATGAGCGGGTTCGGTTCCTCGGAATCCGAACCCGCCCGAACTTCAGCTTTTTTTACACGGATCCGAGCGACTCGGATCTTCCCGCCTTGCTCGGTTAACCCGAGCGCGCCCGAACGTCACCATGACGCTGTCGGATTCTCGCGAGGCTCGGATTCTATCGCGAGACTCGGATTCTATATAAGGAGCCGCGCGTCGCCGCCATTTTACACGTGCATTGAGATTCATAGGGAGAGGACGTGGCTGGCGTCCTCTCCGTTTAGAGAAGAAATAGATAGGAGAGTGAGAGTGAGACAGTGACACTTCATTTACTGGAGCTTAGGAGGAGTACTCAGACAGAGAGTGCAGAATTTTGCTGATAGTATTAGTTAGTTATACTAGTGACAGAGTGAGACAGTGACACTTCATTTACTGGAGCTTAGGAGGAGTACTCAGACAGAGAGTGCAGAATTTTGCTGATAGTATTAGTTAGTTATACTAGTGACTGACCAGTGACCACCAGTGCAGTTTTATATTATTTAATATAATCCGTTCTCTGCCTGAAAAAACGATACACAGTGACTCAGTCACATACCATATCTGTGCTCAGCCCAGTGTGCTGCTGCATCATCTATGTATAATATCTGACTGTGCTCACACAGCTTAATTGTGGGGGAGACTGGGGAGCAGTTAGGTTATAGCAGGAGCCAGGAGTACATATTAAAATTAAACAGTGCACACTTTTTTTCTGCAGGAGTGCCACTGCCAGTGTGACTGACCAGTGACCTGACCACCAGTATATAGTATACTATATTGTATTGTGAATGTCTGCCTGTAAAAGTTAAACACACGTCGTGTGACTTGTGTGGTGTTTTTTTATTCTATAAAATAAAAAACTCATTCTGCTGACAGACAGTGTCCAGCAGGTCCGTCATTATATAATATATACCTGTCCGGCTGCAGTAGTGATATATATATATTTTTTATATCATTATTTATCATCCAGTCGCAGCAGACACAGTACGGTAGTTCACGGCTGTAGCTACCTCTGTGTCGGCACTCGGCAGTCCATCCATAATTGTATACCACCTACCCGTGTTTTTTTTTTTCATTCTTCTTTATACATACTACATCTCATTATCATCCAGTCTATATTAGCAGCAGACACAGTACAGTACGGTAGTCCATGGCTGTAGCTACCTCTGTGTCGGCACTCGGCAGTCCGTCCATAATTGTATACCACCTACCCGTGTTTTTTTTTTCTTCTTTATACATACTACATCTCATTATCAACCAGTCTATATTAGCAGCAGACACAGTACGGTAGTCCACGGCTGTAGCTACCTCTGTGTCGGCACTCGGCAGTCCATCCATAATTGTATACCACCTACCCGTGGTTTTTTTTTCTTTCTTCTTTATACATACTACATCTCATTATCATCCAGTCTATATTAGCAGCAGACACAGTACAGTACGGTAGTCCACGGCTGTAGCTACCTCTGTGTCGGCACTCGGCAGTCCATCCATAATTGTATACCACCTACCCGTGGTTTTTTTATCTTTCTTCTTTATACATACTACATCTCATTATCATCCAGTCTATATTAGCAGCAGACACAGTACAGTACGGTAGTCCACGGCTGTAGCTACCTCTGTGTCGGCACTCGGCAGTCCGTCCATAATTGTATACCACCTACCCGTGGTTTTTTTTTCTTTCTTCTTTATACATACTACATCTCATTATCATCCAGTCTATATTAGCAGCAGACACAGTACGGTAGTCCACGGCTGTAGCTACCTCTGTGTCGGCACTCGGCAGTCCATCCATAATTGTATACCACCTACCCGTGGTTTTTTTTTCTTTCTTCTTTATACATACTACATCTCATTATCATCCAGTCTATATTAGCAGCAGACACAGTACAGTACGGTAGTCCACGGCTGTAGCTACCTCTGTGTCGGCACTCGGCAGTCCATCCATAATTGTATACCACCTACCCGTGGTTTTTTTTTCTTTCTTCTTTATACATACTACATCTCATTATCATCCAGTCTATATTAGCAGCAGACACAGTACAGTACGGTAGTCCATGGCTGTAGCTACCTCTGTGTCGGCACTCGGCAGTCCGTCCATAATTGTATACCACCTACCCGTGGTTTTTTTTTTCTTTCTTCTTTATACATACTACATCTCATTATCATCCAGTCTATATTAGCAGCAGACACAGTACGGTAGTCCACGGCTGTAGCTACCTCTGTGTCGGCACTCGGCAGTCCATCCATAATTGTATACCACCTACCCGTGGTTTTTTTTTCTTTCTTCTTTATACATACTACATCTCATTATCATCCAGTCTATATTAGCAGCAGACACAGTACAGTACGGTAGTCCACGGCTGTAGCTACCTCTGTGTCGGCACTCGGCAGTCCATCCATAATTGTATACCACCTACCCGTGGTTTTTTTTTCTTTCTTCTTTATACATACTACATCTCATTATCATCCAGTCTATATTAGCAGCAGACACAGTACAGTACGGTAGTCCACGGCTGTAGCTACCTCTGTGTCGGCACTCGGCAGTCCGTCCATAATTGTATACCACCTACCCGTGGTTTTTTTTTCTTTCTTCTTTATACATACTACATCTCATTATCATCCAGTCTATATTAGCAGCAGACACAGTACAGTACGGTAGTCCACGGCTGTAGCTACCTCTGTGTCGGCACTCGGCAGTCCATCCATAATTGTATACCACCTACCCGTGGTTTTTTTTTCTTTCTTCTTTATACATACATACTACATCTCATTATCATCCAGTCTATATTAGCAGCAGACACAGTACAGTACAATAGTCCACGGCTGTAGCTACCTCTGTGTCGGCACTCGGCAGTCCATCCATAATTGTATACTAGTATCCATCCATCTCCATTGTTTACCTGAGGTGCCTTTTAGTTGTGCCTATTAAAATATGGAGAACAAAAATGTTGAGGTTCCAAAATTAGGGAAAGATCAAGATCCACTTCCACCTCGTGCTGAAGCTGCTGCCACTAGTCATGGCCGAGACGATGAAATGCCAGCAACGTCGTCTGCCAAGGCCGATGCCCAATGTCATAGTACAGAGCATGTCAAATCCAAAACACCAAATATCAGTAAAAAAAGGACTCCAAAACCTAAAATAAAATTGTCGGAGGAGAAGCGTAAACTTGCCAATATGCCATTTACCACACGGAGTGGCAAGGAACGGCTGAGGCCCTGGCCTATGTTCATGGCTAGTGGTTCAGCTTCACATGAGGATGGAAGCACTCAGCCTCTCGCTAGAAAACTGAAAAGACTCAAGCTGGCAAAAGCACCGCAAAGAACTGTGCGTTCTTCGAAATCCCAAATCCACAAGGAGAGTCCAATTGTGTCGGTTGCGATGCCTGACCTTCCCAACACTGGACGTGAAGAGCATGCGCCTTCCACCATTTGCACGCCCCCTGCAAGTGCTGGAAGGAGCACCCGCAGTCCAGTTCCTGATAGTCAGATTGAAGATGTCAGTGTTGAAGTACACCAGGATGAGGAGGATATGGGTGTTGCTGGCGCTGGGGAGGAAATTGACCAGGAGGATTCTGATGGTGAGGTGGTTTGTTTAAGTCAGGCACCCGGGGAGACACCTGTTGTCCGTGGGAGGAATATGGCCGTTGACATGCCTGGTGAAAATACCAAAAAAATCAGCTCTTCGGTGTGGAAGTATTTCACCAGAAATGCGGACAACATTTGTCAAGCCGTGTGTTCCCTTTGTTAAGCTGTAATAAGTAGGGGTAAGGACGTTAACCACCTCGGAACATCCTCCCTTATACGTCACCTGCAGCGCATTCATAATAAGTCAGTGACAAGTTCAAAAACTTTGGGCGACAGCGGAAGCAGTCCACTGACCAGTAAATCCCTTCCTCTTGTAACCAAGCTCACGCAAACCACCCCACCAACTCCCTCAGTGTCAATTTCCTCCTTCCCCAGGAATGCCAATAGTCCTGCAGGCCATGTCACTGGCAATTCTGACGAGTCCTCTCCTGCCTGGGATTCCTCCGATGCATCCTTGCATGTAACGCCTACTGCTGCTGGCGCTGCTGTTGTTGCTGCTGGGAGTCGATGGTCATCCCAGAGGGGAAGTCGTAAGCCCACTTGTACTACTTCCAGTAAGCAATTGACTGTCCAACAGTCCTTTGCGAGGAAGATGAAATATCACAGCAGTCATCCTGCTGCAAAGCGGATAACTGAGGCCTTGACAACTATGTTGGTGTTAGACGTGCGTCCGGTATCCGCCGTTAGTTCACAGGGAACTAGACAATTTATTGAGGCAGTGTGCCCCCGTTACCAAATACCATCTAGGTTCCACTTCTGTAGGCAGGCGATACCGAGAATGTACACGGACGTCAGAAAAAGACTCACCAGTGTCCTAAAAAATGCAGTTGTACCCAATGTCCACTTAACCACGGACATGTGGACAAGTGGAGCAGGGCAGGGTCAGGACTATATGACTGTGACAGCCCACTGGGTAGATGTATGGACTCCCGCCGCAAGAACAGCAGCGGCGGCACCAGTAGCAGCATCTCGCAAACGCCAACTCTTTCCTAGGCAGGCTACGCTTTGTATCACCGCTTTCCAGAATACGCACACAGCTAAAAACCTCTTACGGCAACTGAGGAAGATCATCGCAGAATGGCTTACCCCAATTGGACTCTCCTGTGGATTTGTGGCATCGGACAACGCCAGCAATATTGTGTGTGCATTAAATATGGGCAAATTCCAGCACGTCCCATGTTTTGCACATACCTTGAATTTGGTGGTGCAGAATTTTTTTTAAAACGACAGGGGAGTGCAAGAGATGCTGTCGGTGGCCAGAAGAATTGCGGGACACTTTCGGCGTACAGGCACCACGTACAGAAGACTGGAGCACCACCAAAAACTACTGAACCTGCCCTGCCATCATCTGAAGCAAGAAGTGGTAACGAGGTGGAATTCAACCCTCTATATGCTTCAGAGGTTGGAGGAGCAGCAAAAGGCCATTCAAGCCTATACAATTGAGCACGATATAGGAGGTGGAATGCACCTGTCTCAAGTGCAGTGGAGAATGATTTCAACGTTGTGCAAGGTTCTGATGCCCTTTGAACTTGCCACACGTGAAGTCAGTTCAGACACTGCCAGCCTGAGTCAGGTCATTCCCCTCATCAGGCTTTTGCAGAAGAAGCTGGAGGCATTGAAGAAGGAGCTAAAAGGGAGCGATTCCGCTAGGCATGTGGGACTTGTGGATGCAGCCCTTAATTCGCTTAACAAGGATTCACGGGTGGTCAATCTGTTGAAATCAGAGCACTACATTTTGGCCACCGTGCTCGATCCTAGATTTAAAACCTACCTTGGATCTCTCTTTCCGGCAGACACAAGTCTGCTGGGGTGCAAAGACCTGCTGGTGACAAAATTGTCAAGTCAAGCGGAACGCGACCTGTCAACATCTCCTCCTTCACATTCTCCCGCAACTGGGGGTGCGAGGAAAAGGCTCAGAATTCCGAGCCCACCCGCTGGCGGTGATGCAGGGCAGTCTGGAGCGACTGCTGATGCTGACATCTGGTCCGGACTGAAGGACCTGACAACGATTACGGACATGTCGTCTACTGTCACTGCATATGATTCTCTCAACATTGAAAGAATGGTGGAGGATTATATGAGTGACCGCATCCAAGTAGGCATGTCACACAGTCCGTACTTATACTGGCAGGAAAAAGAGGCAATTTGGAGGCCCTTGCACAAACTGGCTTTATTCTACCTAAGTTGCCCTCCCACAAGTGTGTACTCCGAAAGAGTGTTTAGTGCCGCCGCTCACCTTGTCAGCAATCGGCGTACGAGGTTACATCCAGAAAATGTGGAGAAGATGATGTTCATTAAAATGAATTATAATCAATTCCTCCGCGGAGACATTGACCAGCAGCAATTGCCTCCACAAAGTACACAGGGAGCTGAGATGGTGGATTCCAGTGGGGACGAATTGATAATCTGTGAGGAGGGGGATGTACACGGTGATATATCGGAGGATGATGATGAGGTGGACATCTTGCCTCTGTAGAGCCAGTTTGTGCAAGGAGAGATTAATTGCTTCTTTTTTGGGGGGGGTCCAAACCAACCCGTCATATCAGTCACAGTCGTGTGGCAGACCCTGTCACTGAAATGATGGGTTGGTTAAAGTGTGCATGTCCTGTTTATACAACATAAGGGTGGGTGGGAGGGCCCAAGGACAATTCCATCTTGCACCTCTTTTTTCTTTTATTTTTCTTTGCGTCATGTGCTGTTTGGGGAGGGTTTTTTGGAAGGGCCATCCTGCGTGACACTGCAGTGCCACTCCTAGATGGGCCCGGTGTTTGTGTCGGCCACTAGGGTCGCTTATCTTACTCACACAGTCAGCTACCTCATTGCGCCTCTTTTTTTCTTTGCGTCATGTGCTGTTTGGGGAGGGTTTTTTGGAAGGGCCATCCTGCGTGACACTGCAGTGCCACTCCTAGATGGGCCCGGTGTTTGTGTCGGCCACTAGGGTCGCTTATCTTACTCACACAGTCAGCTACCTCATTGCGCCTCTTTTTTTCTTTGCGTCATGTGCTGTTTGGGGAGGGTTTTTTGGAAGGGACATCCTGCGTGACACTGCAGTGCCACTCCTAGATGGGCCCGGTGTTTGTGTCGGCCACTAGGGTCGCTTATCTTACTCACACAGCTACCTCATTGCGCCTCTTTTTTTCTTTGCGTCATGTGCTGTTTGGGGAGGGTTTTTTGGAAGGGACATCCTGCGTGACACTGCAGTGCCACTCCTAGATGGGCCCGGTGTTTGTGTCGGCCACTAGGGTCGCTTATCTTACTCACACAGCGACCTCGGTGCAAATTTTAGGACTAAAAATAATATTGTGAGGTGTGAGGTATTCAGAATAGACTGAAAATGAGTGGAAATTATGGTTTTTGAGGTTAATAATACTTTGGGATCAAAATGACCCCCAAATTCTATGATTTAAGCTGTTTTTTAGGGTTTTTTGAAAAAAACACCCGAATCCAAAACACACCCGAATCCGACAAAAAAATTCGGTGAGGTTTTGCCAAAACGCGGTCGAACCCAAAACACGGCCGCGGAACCGAACCCAAAACCAAAACACAAAACCCGAAAAATTTCCGGCGCTCATCTCTACTTCAGAGTAGGTCTGAACTTACTCAGCCCTTGCGATCATTTCAGTCTTTTTTGGTGCTGGAACTGACGTCACACACCCACCCTCCAAACGCCCGGACATGCCTGCGTTTTCCCTACCACTCCCAGAAAACGGTCAGTTACCACCCATAAACGTCCTCTTTTTGTCAATCTTCTTGCGATCGGCTGTGCGTACGGATTCTTTGTTAAATCCATAGCTCAGCAACGATCCGCATTGTACCCGTAAGATGCGTGCATTATGGTGCATACGCATGCGCAGTAGAGACCTGATCGCAGTGCAGCGAAAATCGTCAGCGTGCGATCAACTCGGAATGACTCCCCATGTGCAATGTATAACAAGCAGAGAGAGTTAGATTTGGGTGTGGTGTGTTCAAATTGAAATCTAAATTGCCTTCCTACCTCTATGTCTGTCTGTTTTTACCCAGTTTTGTTCTATTACTGTTGTTCTAATTGTAAAGCGCAACGGAATATGCTGCACTATATAAGAAACTGTTAATAAATAAATAAATAAATTGCAATGTAAAAATAAAGCAGCCAGTATTTACCATGCACAGAAAAAAAATAACCCACCCAAATCTAACTCTGTGCAAATGTTATATCTGCCACACCTGCAGTGCACATGGTTTTGCCCAACTGCTGATGAATTTGATGCTGCAATCAACTCTGAATTACCCCCATTATACAGAGAATGAGAATTTGGTGGAGGGAGACAAGTAAATAGCAGATCATTTAAATAATTATTTTTTTCTCAGTATTTACTAAAGAAGGAGAGGGGAAGGGGTCAAGTTACGTTGCAAGGACATTCATAAAAATAAGGTAGATAAAAGTACATTTACAGAGGAGATGGTCCTAATAGAACTCTAAAATCTGAATGTGGATAAAGAAATGGGGCCAGATGGAACACATCCAAGGATACTAAAAGAGCTTAAAGATGTGCTGGTAGCACCATTAAGAGAATTTTTTAACCAGTAACTATATATAGGTGCAATTCCAGAGAACTGGAAAAGAGCTAATGTAGTTCCACTGAGGGAGGGAGGAAGGAAGGAAGAAAGGAAGGAAGGAAGGAAGGAAGGAAGGAAGGAAGGAAGGAAGGAAGGAAGGAAGGAAGGAAGGGAGGGAGGGAGGGAGGAAGGACTACAATAGTAGTAGGCAAAGTAATAGAAACACTATTAAAACAAAGACTTGTAGAATATCTTAAATCAAACAACTTACAGGATTCCAATCACCATGGATTTACTGGAGGGATACCATGCCAAACAAATTTTATTGACTTTTCTGACTTAGTGACTAAAATAATAGATCAAGGGGGCGAGCCGTAGATGTAACATATCTAGACTTTAGTGACGCATTTGACACTGTCCCACATTGCAGACTGATAAATAAACTTGAAAGAGTGGGATTGGATTATAAAACAGTTAAATGAATAAGAAACTGGTTGCAGTATAAGAAACAGACAGTTGTAGTAAATGGAGTGCATTTTATGGAGGGAAATGTTACCAGTGGAGTACCCTAGGGATCTGTATTTGGGCAGTGCTCTTTAATATCTTTGTTGGTGATATTACTAATGGTATTGAAGGGAAAGTATGCCTTTTTGCAGATGACACATAGATTTGCAACAGGGTAGACACACTGGGTGGGATAAAACAAATGATTGAGGATCTAGGTGGAATTGATGAGTGGTCAAGAATGTGGCAACTACAGTTTAATTCTAAAAAATGCAAAATCATGCACTTGGGTCTCAAAATCCCAAAGGTTAAATATAGTATCAAGGGGCTTAAGAATGTAAGCTCTCACGAGTAGGGCCCTCTTACCTCATGTGCTTATCCTTTTCTTACTTTAATAATCTTGGACTGCACCAAATCCCCATGGTTTTCTGCCACCCTGACACTTATTTCAGTGTCATCTGCTGATGTAGCTATGTTTATTTACCCTGCATTTGTCCTATATTGTCAACTGTAGGTCACTGTTTTCCTGTTTTGATTATCTGTTTATGTACTTTGTAATTGGGTGCTGCAGAACCATTGTGGCACCATATAAATAAAGGATAATAATACTATAATGGAAGCTACTGAGGAGGAAACAGACTTCGGAGTCACTATTTCAAGTGACTTAAAGGCAGGGAAGCAATGCAACAAAGCAATGAGGAAGGCAAGTCATATGCTTGGTTGCATAGGGAGAGGAATCAGTAGCAGGAAAAAAAGAAGTAATAATGCCACTGTATACAGTAGGTCATTGGTACGGCCTCATCTAGAATACTGTGTTCAATTCTGGAGGTCATATCTTCAGAAGGCTATTAATACATTAGAGACTGTACAAAGAAGGGCAACTAAAATGGTTCATGTCCTACATCACAAAACTTACCCGGAAAGACTAAAAGATCTGTATAGATTGGAGCAGATAAAGGAAAGAGGGGGACATAATAGAAACTTTCAAATATACCAAGAGTATATGAGGGAAACATTCTTCAAAGGAAGAGAAGTATTAGAACTCAAGGACATGCGCTAAAACTGGAGGGAGGTAGGTACAGGGGAAATTACTTCACAGAAAGGGTAGTGGATAACTGGAATAGCCTCCCAGCAGAAGTGGTAGAGGCTAAGACAGTAGAGCAATTTAAACATGCTTGGGATAGAGATATGAATATCCTTACAGAGGGCGGGATGTGCTAAGTGACATCACCGCCAATCATCGCTATGCTAAAAGCATATGTACTTACATTTTTGGACACTGTCCTGCCTTCCGGTTGCAGTGTCCTCCCATGGGGGTTGGGAAGGGAGTTGAGGCGAGCACTCTTTCACTGTGTAATAAAGCAGTGGGTGAATAGATGCCATGTGCATGTATAGGAAGAACCTGGGGAAGTCCAGGAAACAGGAGCAATCAGCAAGACCATGGTCCCTTCCCACAAAGCCACATCCCTCTGTGGATGTGTCCCTTTGGTGCATGGAAGAGGCCTCGATTTTGCAGGCATGCCTCAAACTGTGGCAGTGGCATATCTATAATTGGTGCAGGGTATGCTGTGCACACAGGACCCTGGCACCCATTTGTTCAGTTCTTACCACTCTGGAGTCCCATGTCAGCAGGAGCAGCACTGCAGAAATCACCGGGAAAATGGTGTAGGGGTCATTTTTCATGCATTTCATACATGCACAGTAGAAAAATTTCCAGGAAAATGGCCACAGCACCATTTTCCTCACATACTTGCGCATGCATACTAGACAACAGGGGGGAATAAGGGAAAATGCATTGTTCAAAATAGTCTGCAGGGGGTCCAGGGGATACGTCATTGCTAGTCTGGGCAGCAGTGGGTCTCTTAGTCCTCAGGGGCCTCAGTGCAATGCACCTGCTGCACCAATGGTAGTTCCTATAGAAATGGTGTTGATTCCACACCGATATGCTCTCAAGATGTTTGAACAATATGTTATGTGATATGTGTTACCAATGTTCCAACCAATTTACCTAATTCTGAGGGACTCTCAGTGGGTGGCGCTCACCTCACTCCCCTGCGCTAGTTAAATACCAACAGGGTTGCCAGTGTGAGCTGCCACAGCAGACCCCTCTATTTTTCTACACTTCCTCAGTCCTAACCCATCCCTTCACACTCTCATCCTCTTGTTCACTGCCCATAAGTACATAGAAACATACATAGAAACATAGAATTTGATGTCAGATAAGAACCACTTCGCCCATCTTGTCTGCCCCTTTATTTATACTTTAGGTAATCTCAACCCTTTTTGAACCTTAATTCTTTGTAAGGATATTCATATGCCTATCCCAAGCATGTTTAAATTGCTCTACAGTCTTAGCCTCTACCACCTCTGATGGGAGGTTATTCCACTTGTCCACTACCCTTTCTGTGAAGTCATTTTTCCTTAATTTTCCCCTGAACCTGCCTCCCTCCAGTTTCAGTGTATGTCCTCGAGTTCTAATACTTCTCTTCCTTTGAAGAATGTTTCCCTCCTGAACTTTGATAAAACCCTTGGTATATTTGAAAGTTTCTATCATGTCCCCCCTTTCCCTTCTCTGCTCCAAACTATACATGTTAAGATCTTTTATCCTTTCCGGGTAAGTTTACACAGGAGGACAGTAGAATTGGGGTTGATCATATGAGTCTTTGCCTTTACTCAGAGGCATCACAGAATGTGGTGACACCCGGTGCCCACCCCTGATCTCCTGCTGCGGCAAAAAATGGGGCGTGACCTTACACTTAGGGGGCGTGGCGTCACAGGGAGCCTGGATTCGTCACTCTGGGGGCGTGCCCAGCATCTCCGGAGATGCTGGGCTTCCCCCAGAGACAGTCTTCGTGCGCTGTCGGCTCTTCTTCTATGACAGGAGCCAGGTGCTGTAGGAGACTTTCTCACTGCAGAACCTGGCTCCTGTCACTGCGGAGGAGCTCACATTTGGTGTCACACCCGGGTGCGGGCTGCTCCCCCCCCCCCCACCCGCCTTGTGACGCCACTGCCTTTACTGTATGTATTTATTTCAGGGACAGATACACAATCAGTCATTAAAAACTGCCTAGTGTTCCACTCTCATTGGACAACTGAAATACATCCCCAGCACCTGCATAGAATACACTGATATCTTAATTTTTATTGTAAAGATTTCTGTCTTTTATTGTCTCTTTTTTGTCTATAGGCATATGTATTGACCAATATCTGTTGTTCCAAGTTTATATTTTCACCTTAAACACAAGCATCTTTGATGTTTTATTCTTTGTTTTTTCTCTCAAAAAATATAGCCAAGTATAATACGTGATTAACAGGACAAACCCACCGTCCAAGAATTGAGAATCATCACTAGTAACACTGGCTGACATTTGTACATATATATATATATATATATATATATATATATACACTGCTCAAAAAAATAAAGGGAACACTAAAATAACACATCCTAGATCTGAATGAATGAAATATTCTTATTAAATACTTTGTTCTTTACATAGTTGAATGTGCTGACAACAAAATCACACAAAAATTATCAATGGAAATCAAATTTATTAACCCATGGAGGTCTGGATTTGGAGTCACACTCAAAATTAAAGTGGAAAAACACACTACAGGCTGATCCAACTTTGTCAAGTCAAAATTAGGCTCAGTAGTGTGTGGCCTCCACGTGCCTGTATGACCTCCCTACAATGCCTGGGCATGCTCCTGATGAGGTGGCGGATGGTCTCCAGAGGGATCTCCTCCCAGACCTGGACTAAAGCATCTGCCAACTCCTGGACAGTCTGTGGTGCATGGAGTGAGACATGATGTCCCAGATGTGCTCAATTGGATTCAGGTCTGGGGAATGGGCGGGCCAATCCATAGCATCAATGCCTTCGTCTTGCAGGAACTGCTGACACACTCCAGCCACATGAGGTCTAGCATTGTCTTGCATTAGGAGGAACCCAGGGCCAACCGCACCAGCATATGGTCTCACAAGGGGTCTGAGGATCTCATCTCTGTACCTAATGGCAGTCAGGCTACCTCTGGCGAGCACATGGAGGGTTGTGCGGCCCCCCAAAGAAATGCCACCCCACACCATTACTGACCCACTGCCAAACCGGTCATGCTGGAGGATGTTGCAGGCTGCAGAACGTTCTCCTTGGCGTCTCCAGACTCTGTCACATCTGTCACATGTGCTCAGTGAGAACCTGCTTTCACCTGTGAAGAGCACAGGGCGCCAGTGGCGAATTTGCCAATCTTGGTGTTCTCTGGCAAATGCCAAACGTCCTGCACGGTGTTGGGCTGTAAGCACAACCCCCACCTGTGGACGTCGGGCCCTTATACCACCCTCATGGAGTCTGTTTCTGATCGTTTGAGTAGACACTTGCACATTTGTGGTTTGCTGGAGGTCATTTTGCAGGGCTCTGGCAGTGCTCCTCCTGTTCCTCCTTGCACAAAGGTGGAGGTAGCGGTCCTGCTGCTGGGTTGTTGCCCTCCTACGGCCTCCTCCATGTCTCCTGATGTACTGGCCTGTCTCCTGGTAGCGCCTCCATGCTTTGGACACTACGCTGACAGACACAGCAAACCTTCTTGCCACAGCTCGCATTGATGTGCTATCCTGGATGAGCTGCACTACCTGAGCCACTTGTGTGGGTTATAGACTCCGTCTCATGCTACCACTAGAGTGAATGCACCGCCAGCTTTCAAAAGTGATCAAAACATCAGCCAGAAAGCATAGGAGCTGAGAAGTGGTCTGTGGTCACCACCTGCAGAACAACTCCTTTATTGGGGGTTTCTTGCTAATTGCCTATAATTTCCACCTGTTGTCTATTCCATTTGTACAACAGCATGTGAAATTGATTGTCAATCAGTGTTGCTTCCTAAGTGGACAGTTCGATTTCACAGAAGTGTGATTGACTAGGAGTTACATTGTGTTGTTTAAGTGTTCCCTTTATTTTTTGGAGCAGTGTATATATATATATATATATATATATTCAGGAAAGAAGGCGGCACTCGGAGGCTTGAGAAATCAGGTAAAGCAAACCAGCATGTGTTTAATCACTTGGAAGTGATTAAACACATGCTGGTTTGCTTTACCTGATTTCTCAAGCCTCAGAGGGCCGCCTTCTTTCCTGAATATATTGAGGTAGCATACACCTCTAAGGAGGGCACCGGAGCCAGTATCCAGTTGGGTGAGGTGAGTGCCGGACTGTATGTATATATATATATATATATATATATATATATATAAAATAGAAGTAATCAGCGTTGGTTGGGGTGGAAGAAGATCCTTGAGTATGGGATCCATTAAAAGAATATTCCAGTTTCCTCCTGACAACTGAGGGTGGTGACAAAAGGAACAAATGTATTTCCTGGATCGTGTTTCTTTGTAGCATCTACTTCTTTGTCTTTTTCCCACACGTCCACTTTAGCGATGGCATCACTAAAAATCTTATCCGGGTAATTTCTTTCCCTGACTCTCTAATTAAATGTGGAAAATGATCTTTCTACTACGCTATTGTGGAGTGTGATATTCTGGGAGCATTTCCAATTAACACTCACTAAGTAGAAAAATGCTATAAGTACATATAGGTTTAAACGGTACACACTATTGGTTGTTTCTTTTTCTCTTTTGCATATTACTGTGATGATATTGGTCTGAGGACCGAAGATTCCTATCTGAGATAAGTGTTTGTCCCTTTTTTTTCACTAAACTTCATTCTATGTCCCCACCATCACTTTCTGGCCATTATTAGGCGCTGATTACTTCTATTTTTTACACATTCTAATCACCATAATTTGTTATCAGCTGCCACCCACGTTTGTGAGGAATGCATGTGAAAATATTTTAAATATTTTACTACAGATTATATTTGATCCACATGAGCGCACACTTATACATTTTGACGATAGATATATATATAATTTTTTATTTTTTTCTTGTTTATGTTCTTTCTTTGTTCTTTAAATACATCATTTGTACCTGTACTGTTACATTACAATTAGCACTATAAGCCTCTTTGTTTTTTCTTTATTGTACCAACCCATTGGATTCTCAATTGTTTTTTGAATACAGCATCTGTGCTTTCTCCAATGGTAGTTCTGCAAAGGTTCAACTAAATAATACATATTAAAAGAAGTTTGGAGCAGGGTGAAAAAAAATGAAACTTCCCTTATCAAACACCCTGGAAAGATACTGGGGGCCATTCAGACCCTTGTTGCGGAACGCAACGCAGTTTGCTGGTGGCGGCAAACTATGCATGCGCAGCAGCTGCACAGCGGCTGTGCAGACACACACATTGCGGTCGCATCCCTGATGGATGCGACTGCAATGTGATAGACAGTGGCGGGCATTTTTGTGGAGTCAACGTGGCATTGGGGGGGAGATGGGGCGAATGGGTTTCGGGCTGGGACCAGTTTTATGGCAGCTGCATGATGTCAATATCCAACTCACAAGTACATACATAGGCTGAAACAACTTATACATTTTCATGTGTACACAAGAAAGCAGCACAAAGTTAATAAAAAAATTGCAAAGCATCTTCTTAGAAATATTGTATTGATTTAATTTTAACATGTGGATGTTAAAATGTGCTATATGAAGATCTCTTGCAGTAATGGAAATTGTATTGTTGTTCAACTTCTTCTTTTTGCTAACTGCAGTTCTGTAAAAATAAAAAAGAACAACACAGTCAAATTGCTAGTAACAGAATAATGGTTTAGCAGTGAAACCTTTTTGGAGAATCATTAGATAAGTACACCAGCCAGCTAGCCATAATCATAACATGTGAAGATGAATGGTTTGGTTATGAATTGGTTAATGTACAGAAACTGGTCATCGCTCATGTAGGTGGGCTTACCAGTAGGTTGTGGCTAAGTGACCTGGGACATTCCATAGTAAATAACACTCTCTAAATTTGTGTCACACTGTGAACTTATCTGATAAAATTACCAAACCTGACCCAATTATCACAGCTTTCTACAAAGAGGTGACGTCAGTTTGCATTCTTTCAAAACTGTAAGATACTGTAATTGTAATCTATATTTTTACACACTCACACGGCAAAGGCCCCACCCACACACCACTGACCACACCCACACAGCACTGGTCACACCCACACAGCACTGGTCACACCCACACAGCACTGGTCACAACTGTACCGGTTTTTAAAATATGCCCTTGATCATTTTCAGGCCCAGGTCATCTGCATCTAAATAAAAGAAAAAGTCCCAATTGAAATAAAAATCACAAATATCTAAAAATTGCTCCTCATTTTGTTAAATCTTTGCCAGATAGGATTTGTAAATGAACAAATACAGATCAGGCATCAAGAGGAGGCTATAGTGTAGTACTTTTGTATTTAATGGGAACAGAATTATTAAAACTCAATTAATACAGTATTGCTGCATTCAGATCGCAAATGCCGGATCCTACCCGGTAAGAGAAACGTGTCCTTACCGGGTAAGATCCGGCATTTGCGCTCCTCTGCTGGCTTTCCGACCCGGCAATATACCGGGTCGGTTGCCATAGCAGCAGGGGGCGCAGCAGCAGCAGGGGCGGGGGGTGGAGGCGGCGCTGGGAGATGAGCTCATCTCCTGCGCCGGCTCTCCCTATGCTGTGAATGGGAGCCGTGTCGCATCGGAACGGCTCCCATTCACACTGCACCTGACCTGGTATTCAACCCGGTAATAACCCTTTTTTTTTACCGGGTTGAATTACCGGGTCAGGCGACCCGCTATTTCTGCAAAGGACCTTTCACATCACACACTGACCCGTTTCGACACAGCAATATGCCGTGTCGATACCGGGTTTTTAGTGCGATGTGAAAGGGGTATATGTGTGTACAGTACTTTAAAACCATTTTTAATTTTCGTTTTTCTCACGCAACTTGAAGCCGTATACTCCCATTTATAGGCTTACCATACAATCCCTTTAAACTGGGACACTCATGAATTATACAGGTACAGATTGGGCAGTATGGATAGTGTAATGGTTAGCATTACTGCCTAACAGCACTAGGGTCATGGGTTCAATTCCCACCATGGACCTAACTTTGTGGAGTTTGCATATTCAGGGCTGCCAAGAGAAATCCTGGACCCCGGTACAACAACTTCCTGGGCCACCCCCTGGAGAGGGTGTGACCACAGCACATGGGAAGGGAACGTGTTTTTGGGGGCGTGTCTAGCACATGAAAAGTACCCACTCACAGGGTCATATCATGCCTCCCAGCCAGGGCAGTAGAGAGCCTTGCTGGGACCAGGTACTTTTCACAGGGCGTGGCTTAATCAAGGAGGCGTGGTCATGCACCTTTGGAAAAAATGCAGAAGAAATTGCAATTTAAGCACTTCCCTAGCCACAGAAAAGAAGAAGAAAAGCTGCAGCTGCTGCTTCCAGGTTAGGGTGGGGGAGGACTGGGGTCCTCACTGGGCTCCTCCATCAGACCTGGGCCCAGGTAATTTGTACCCTCTCCCCCCTCTCTCGTCGCCACTGTGTATATTCTCCCCATACTTGCATTGGTATCCTCCCACAATCCAAAAATATACTGGTAGGTTAATTGGCTCCCAACAAAATTAACCCTAGTGTGATTGTGTGTGTACGTGTGGTAGGGAATATAGATTGTAAGCTCCACTGGGGCAGGGACTGATGTGAATGGTCAAAATATTCTCTGTGGAATATGTGTGCGCTATATAAATAACTGGTAATAAATAATAAATAAATACAGGTTATCTATCCACTTAAAACCAGGTGAAATGCAGTCTTGAAGTTAAACAGCCACAGAACCTGTGTAATTCATGAGTGTCCCGGGTTAAAGTGATAGTATGGAAAGCCTGCCCAATTACATTCTCTAGGACTTCTTGAGCCTGGAATGACACCCCTACTCCAGATACAACTGACAGTAAGGCCAAAGGCCACTCATTGTGTAGCATAATAACTTTTGATCACATAAAAAAGTGGATTACAAACCCTTGCATTAATAAAATGCAGAGCCGGTCCTAGGTATAGACAAACTAGGCAAATGCTGTCAAAGTCGAAAAATATTGTAATGCATACACCATGTACTAACCCCTAGGCACATGTCCGCTGCGCGTGCACTCAGTCCGCCGTGCGTTCACATATCCGCAATTAGCGTAGGATCGCTCCTGCGATCATGCGCGTGGTATGGGTATTTACGGCGGAGTTTGTGAGCACGTAGGGGGTTATTAGAACATTACATATTTAACCCAAATAGTGCATTTTGTACACATAGTTCCCCTACACCACATCAGCGAGTATCAACAGTTTAAACAGTTCCAGGACTAAGGGATTCGCCTTTGCATGATAGGAAGGGTCAGATAAAGGTTAGAAGGTGATGTCTAGTATCCAGCTGTAGGGTATTTTAAGGGTAACATTCCGGTATTGGTTAGAGAAAGATCGCATGTTCCTGCGTATAGTTATGTGCAAAAGTAGAATATAGATATTAACTGTATTTACTGTATATTATATATGCGGCGGGAATCCAGTGGATACCACCCACAAGAGCAGTTAGAGAAAGACATCGCCCACCTTTTCAAATCAACCTATGACCTCTCCTGTAATGAAAAGACATATCTCTGTGTCCAATGGACAATGAGATTACAGTGACCATTGTATTGTGTATGTAAGTTGTGTATAAAAAGCCCGTTGTTGCCTGGCTGGTCGGGAGACTCTGAACGCTATCTGTATGACGAGCGGAGAACCGGCCGGGTTGTGCTTGCGAACATTCTCACGTATGTACATTCTCTGTAGCCATCATTCTGTTTAGATTTATCTTGTTAGCCTGTAGTGCAGGCTTTTTCAACCAGTGTGCCGTGGCACACTAGTGTGCCGCGATCAGTTGCAAGGTGTGCCGCGGAGCCAGAGCAGTGTCCTGCACCTTCAGAGTGAACTGTTGGCCCGGGTTCTTTTTAGAGGATCAGTCATGCTCCGGCCGTGACCTATGACTTGAAGACGCGGCGGTGTGATATCATAGGTCACTGCTGCCGCATCTACCACCCAGCCAGCCCACTTGCCTGCTTACACATCTTCCAGTTCCCGCCTGCATACACAGCTTTTCTTGCCAACCCACATCCACACCTGCCCAACCGCCCCCTGCTCAGTATTTGCAGCACTCCACTATGAACGCCCGCAACCGAGGGACAGGGAGGAGGACAGCTGACCGGTAGGGGCTAATATTTGTTATTTTATTTCTTCTGTGGGGAACAATAAGATTTATGTGGGGAGAATAAGGATTTATATGGATTTATGGGGGGGAACAATGTGAATAATTAATGTGGGGAGCAATACGATTTATGTGGGGAGAAATGTGATTGATTTATGTGTGAGCAACATGATTTATGTGGGGAGCAACTGTGTAGGCCAATGTATGTGTGGATTTTTCTTTACTGTGAGGGCCAATGTGTGTTTTTTTGTTTTTTTTCTGTGGGGAACTGATGGTGTGCCCTGGGAATTTTAAAATATTATTCGGTGTGCCGTGACTAAAAAAAGGTTGAAAATCACTGCTGTAGTGTATAATTTGTACTGTTTACATTTTGGAATAATCCACGGTGGCCTTAGAACCCTGTGGTTTCAACTACAAATCGGTGTTGTGTCTTCACTTTCCTGCAAGGGTTTAAAGCGTATTTAACTGTATAAGGTTTATAACTATTGATAAGGTGTACGCACTGCGGGTACTTTATACCGTCAGAGCTACTTAAGGTTTAAGGTACTACATAGTTGCAGTACATTGCTGCTAAGGGTTTAAAGTGTAATCATATCATTGCATTGTAACACTAACAAGGTTTAAAGGTCATCAATTGTGTGTGCGCATGCTGTGTGTACTCTGTACACTCAGCGCGGCGTGTGTACGCCAAGTACGTACCACGTACGGACTCTGTATGCAAATAGTGTACAAAGTGCGTAGCACGTGTATTCAGTCTAGCGGCCATAGCGGCTCCACGGTAAAAGTGTATCTAGAGGTATAGCTTTACGGTTTAAGATAATATCGACATTATCAATTGGGAGCTCGTCCGGTTTTTCCTCATACCCGCAGCCTAGCAGGTTTATGCAGACTTTATCTATCAGCAAAGGGCGGAAAGGTATCCCCCGTAAGCCTTCTCTTGGTTGGTGGATAAACTAGTGCTGATTAGATAAGCGTCTGCCCTGCATGGTTTGTAGGGATGCTGGAGGGATCCGTAAGGTAAGAACGCAAAGCTATTTTTAAATCTGTGAAATTTCTGTTTTGGTGCCAAATGCGCACACAACACACACATACACCTGTATTTTGTACTTTGCATATCTGCCCGCATTATTGCCATAAGTAGCGATTATTAGATTCATTTTGACCTGTACTGAGAAAATTTGTTGCTATTTAGTTAAAATATAGAGTTAATATTTAAGGAAGTAAGTGTAAGACGCACACGCAGCCTGGCCTAGTTGTAAAGGTTTATACAGAAGAAACTGTGTGTTGTGTTAAGTGAGCGATTATAGTTAAATATCGCTTACATTTATAAAAGTGTGGGATTTGTAGTACTGCGGACGTACGGCCTTTGTACACGTGTCTCGGACAAAGTACGGGACTGCGTACACAACGTAAAGGCATATACACGTGGCGTGTTTACGCAACATGCGTAAAAGTATGACCGCTAAGTACAAATCACACAATAGCATTGTTTTAGTTTAGGCGCGAGACGGTAGCCACACGATAATAGCACAAATTTGTTCAGTTTCCAATATTTAGTTTAAAGACCTTTTTTACTGTATTACCTCTGGCACTAAGGCTGTTTTATCTGAATGAAAGTTAATTTTCTGTACAGAAAAACCAAAGTGTATATGAGTGAACGAGCGTGAGTGTGCAAACAATAAAGGTTTTGTGGACCCAGGGAATTCGGGATCCCATAGGAGACCACACCAGGTGAGTGGACACTTGGTGGCGTGAGAGTGGTTTGCTCACGTTAACATTGATTAAAAGTACAAAGGAGCAAAGTAGTAGATATCGCAGACCAAAGGTCAGCGAAGGTATAGAGTACCGCAGACCAAAGGTCAGCGAGGTTTTTGTTTAGAGAGCGCAGCCCAGGTGGTTGGCGTAGAACCCATATAGGCCCGTTCAGATACGCTCCGGCTGAGGTTTCGCAGCCTGAAAAACGATTCCATTGGTCGTACGGCGGATAAGTAACAGTTACCTATACGCTGTGCAATTAGACCGCGCGTTTGTGGGTGTAATACTTAGCTCAACGTGATACCCTTTTATGAGCTTTGCGTAAAATCGCGGGATCATAAGCGCTAGGTGTAGCACACGCAACGTGATTTGTGTAACTTTTTTTATTTTATTTTAAGGGAGTTTCTCTGGTCACTCAGGAAATCTCCAACGACCAATATTAACTGGGAAGGGTAAGTCACTCCCGTATATTTCCAGTGAATAGAGGTTACACAGGGGCCCTAGGTTGGGTACGTACCGGCGCTGACGACAGTGTTTAGGTGTATTGGCCAACATGGGCGTGAGTGGGTGAGAGCACTCATTGAACTTTCACCGTTACCTTATTATTGAGTATTTTGGTTTTTGTAGGAATTAGCTGAGAAGGCAATACCTGCAAAAGATGGGGGCCAGTTGCTCAAGTAAGGGACGATCAACCAGGGTTCAGGTTGATATTCCGCGGCCCAAGGGGTCGGTGAGGTACATAATGTGTGAGAAATATGGATCACACGCAGAGTTTTATGCAATGAATGGGAACGTATGACTGCGGAAGATAGGGAACCATTCCCTAGGGTAGGCAGTTTTAGTCCAGAGGTGTTGCAGAATTTAAGGATTAGGATATGTCTGTTAAAATCCCGAAAACAAAGGATCAGACACTCAAACTGTTTACATTTATGGCAACAAGAGGGTGATATGCAGAGGGAACTAGCTCACGCAGCCGGTTCCAACCCTAGCAGGAAACTGATAGCAACTGCACCACCACCACCGTATATTGCAGGAGAAAAAGTGGCTACAGACAATGGCATACTAATATATGATAAGAGTGAACTTGATAAATGTATTAATGCTAACCCGTGCAAGTTGTATCCCATCTTAAACTTCCCTCAGGACTGCGAGCAAGAAGATGAGCCCAGCACGATATCGGCAGTCTCTCTAGCAGCCACCATACAAGACACACAAGTGGGCACGGCCCAACCAGTAAGAACAGTAGCAAAGGCCCCTAGCGGAGGGACAGGTGAGGTCGTGTCCACAGGTAAGTACGGTACAGTACATTATGCAGAGACAATTGCACCTCACATTGTAGAAGCAACTCAGAATGATGTAATTGAACTAAATCCTGTCAGGGTGATCGCAGTCCCCAATGGGAAGACTGACGCTCAGGGAGTCACTCCCATCAGGAACATTGCTATGCATTGTCCTTGGTCCCGGACAGAATTGACTACAATTATGTCTGAATTTCC
Source organism: Pseudophryne corroboree (assembly GCF_028390025.1). Taxonomy (NCBI): domain Eukaryota; kingdom Metazoa; phylum Chordata; class Amphibia; order Anura; family Myobatrachidae; genus Pseudophryne; species Pseudophryne corroboree. Next base: position 276,998,491 of record NC_086447.1, on the reverse strand, counting down.
CGATCCCAGAAAGGATCTAGCCGCATGTCAGAGGTTTGTTAGAGAATTAGGTAACGCCACCGAACCCACAAACAAAGATTGGCGAACAGTGCTACGGGCATGTTTACCCTCTAATATTGACCCTGCGAAGTTCATTACTGATTGTAAATTGGACATAGAAGTACATCTTACTGATGAATACACTCAGGAGAATGTACGACAGATCAATCTACAATTAGGATTATATTTCCCTACTGTCGTCAAATGGAATAAAATCTTTTCCATAAGACAAAAGGAAGGTGAAACTGCTTCTGAATATTTCCATTAAGCACTGCAGGAAATGGCTAGATACACTGGGGTCGAGGACATTAAGGAAAATGTACATCATAGAGAGGTAGCTGTGTCCGTATTAATGGACGGCTTAAAAGAAACGTTGAGAACAAGGGTACAAACCACTCAACCTAACTGGAGAGGTATCTCGGTGGCTGCATTAAGAGAGTCCGCTATCGAGCATGATCGGAACATCATTAAGCACAGGGAGTCACAGGGGGATAAGCTGATGACAGTAAGTATAAAAGCCCTGACAACGAAGCCACATCAGCCAAAACCCCAGACCCCTGATGGTAAGTCGTATGTAGTAAAATGTTATAACTGCCAGAGGGAAGGGCATTACGCACGGAACTGTAATTATAAAGACACACATAAGGTATATCGACCCCCTAGACCAGAACATGACCCACAGTATAACACATGTAATTGGGATCAGGGATCGCATAGGAGGAATTATGAGCCACACGCAGGGGAAACAAGGAGGTACCCACCTAGGAGGGACTGGCAGACCTCTGGTAATTCTCAGCTACCCCCCTCACATATTGTAGCTGCCAGCGCGCTGCGGGAGGGTCACAACATACAATAGGGGTTAGGCCACACCTGTAGTCTGCAGCCAGTGAAGTTAATTGCTAGCCTTGGAAATGAACCCGAGGTTACAGTTGATGTAGCTGGTAGATCACTACCTTTCCTTGTAGATACAGGGGTGGCCAGGTCAGTGTTAAATTCAGCGGTAGGTATGAAAACCACGGGTAAAACAATTTCAGCAATGGGGGTAACAGGAATAGTGCAACACTACCCTTTAAGTAGACCAGCGGAGATTACGATAGGGCCTTTGCAAACTAAGCATTCCTTTTTGCTGGCTGCATCGGCTCCGACTAATCTACTTGGGAGAGATTTACTGTGTAAGATGAGGTGTGTCATATATTGTACTCCTGAGGGTGTCTTCTTAGATATACCCGAGAATCACATTCAGGAAGTGCAGGATATGTTAGACACCCCACAAAGGTTAATGTCACACTCGGCTGTTATAAACAAGTGTCCATCCAAGGTAGAGGAAATGATCTCCCAGATACCGGAATCCCTCTGGACCAAAGATGGACAAGACACTGGATTGATGGCAAATGTAGCTCCTGTAGAAGTGCAAGTAAAAGATGGTAGGATAGCTCCAAAAATCCCACAGTATCCTCTGAAGCCAGAGGTGGAATTAGGAGTGTACCCAGTCATAGAGCGCTTGCTACAACAGGGCATCCTAGTTAGGACGTCCAGCACTGCCAATAGTCCCATCTTCCCTGTGAAAAAGAGTGGGGGGAGGGGTTACAGGCTAGTGCAGGATCTAAGGGGGATAAACAAGATAGTTGAGAGCCAATTCCCCGTAGTGCCAAATCCAGCTGTCATCCTCATGCAAATTCCCCCTACTGCGAAATTTTTCACTGTCATTGACCTCTGTTCTGCTTTCTTTTCGGTCCCTCTGCACCCTGACAGCCAATACTTGTTTGCATTTACATACAGGGGAGTACAGTACACCTGGACTCGCCTACCCCAAGGTTTCATTGACAGCCCAAGTATTTTCTCCCAGGCTTTGCATGACTGTTTACAATCCTTTCAACCTGAGAGCGGATCAGTTTTAATACAGTATGTAGATGACCTACTGCTGTGTTCAGATTCACTCGAGTCGTCCTTGAAAGACACGAAACAGCTACTGTTTCACCTTTCTAATATGGGACACAAGGTTTCAAAGGATAAGTTACAGTTGTGCCAGACCAAGGTAAATATTTGGAACATTGCTTGACACAAGGACTTAGATACCTCACCGCTGATAGGATACAGGTGATTCGCGACATGACTCTGCCACAAACCCAGCAGCAGATCCGCACTTTCCTTGGAATGTGTGGGTACTGCCGAAACTGGATCCCAGGGATCTCCATACTAGCTTTACCTTTGCAGGAAATGGTCTCCTCGAACAAACCAGATCAGATCTCTCACACAGATGAGTCCGAACTGGCATTTGGGACACTTAAACAATGTCTATCACAGGCACCTGCATTAGGCATGCCAGATTATGGGAAACCCTTTGAGTTGTACGGTACGGAAAGTGCTGGGTGTGCGGCAGGTGTCCTAACTCAGAGACATGGTGATGCCAGCAGGCCGATAGCTTACTACAGTGCACAGTTGGACACCGTAGCACGGTCTCTCCCCACATGCTTGCGAAGTGTTGCAGCAATAGCTTTACTAGTGAGTAAAAGCGAAGATGTAGTGTTAGGATACAACCTGACCATCCATACACCTCATGCAGTGTCAGCCTTACTCAATTCTGCCCAAACCAGACATGTCTCATCAGCACGGTTTACAAGGTGGGAATTAGCACTAATGGCACCGGTAAACATCACCATAAAGAGATGCAGCGCACTAAATCCTGCAACTTACCTCCCGGGTGTGCCTGGACAGGCACAAAGGGTGGAGGATGAGAATGATGGTGAAGGAGGATTTAGTATAGACACTGACACACATGATTGTATGGAATATCTGAACCAAACTTTCACTGCAAGACCCGACATTAATGACAACCCACTGGAAGGCGTAGATTTTACTTTTTACACTGACGGTAGTTGCCACAGACAGACGGACTCGGGAGACTTGTGTACTGGATACGCAGTCGTAGATGACAGAGGTATCATAGAAGCAGAACCCCTGGGCCCACCGCACTCAGCACAAGTGGCTGAGCTGGTCACCCTAACCTGAGCGTGTGAATTGGCTAAGGGAAGTCAGCCAATATCTATACAGATTCTAGGTATGCCTTTGGAGTAGTGCATGATTTCGGGGCCCTATGGCACCTCAGAAATTTCATGACGGCAGCTGGCACACCTGTAGCGCATGCATCCCACATAAAAAGACTTCTAACAGCGATACAGGAACCTGACAGAGTGGCTGTTATCAAGTGCAAAGCCCACACTTACAGTCAAGACCCAGTGTCACTTGGTAACAGCCGGGCAGACGAAGCTGCTAAATCAGCAGCCAGTACCCCCATACAGACAGATATCACACAACTGATGGTATTCAATACCGTCAACACACAAAAATTAAGTGAAATGCAAAATTTGTGTTCTCCACAGGAAAAGGCAGTCTGGAGGTCAAAAGGATATGGCCAGGAGTCCTCAGGACTCTGGACAGATGGACAGGGTAAGCCAGTAGCCCCCAGAGCATATCTTCCAAGCTTAGCTGAGGCGGCACACGGTCTGACTCATCTGGGCAAGAGGGTATGTGTAAGCTGGTGAGAGCCTACTGGTGTGCGCCAGGATTCTCTTCTCATGCGGGTAAGAGAGCAATGACATGTCTTATCTGCTTGAGGAAGAATATTGGAAAGTCAATACCAACAGAACCATCCCATATCCCGCCAACAGACGGTCCTTTTCAGGTGATACAAATTGATTTCATACAGTTGCCACCCTGCAGAAATTTAAAATATGTGTTAGTTTGCATAGATGTGTTTTCAAATTGGGTAGAAGCGTTCCCGGCTGCCACAAATACTGCTACGTTTACTGCAAAGAAAATTGTGCAGGAATTTGTGTGTAGATATGGTATCCCTAGGATAATTGAAAGTGATAGGGGTACCCATTTTACAGGTGAAGTCTTTCAGGTAATGTGCAAACTGATGGGAATTAATAGTAAGCTGCATACTCCGTACTGCCCACAGGCGAGTGCGAAGGTGGAAAGAGTAAACAGCACTATTAAGAACAAGCTGAGCAAAGTGATGGCTTAAACAGGATTGTTGTGGCCAGAAGCTTTGCCGCTTGTATTGTACAGCATCAGAACCACTCCCCGGTCCCCCCTGAAGCTATCAACCTTTGAGATTCTTTTTGGTCGACAACCCCATGTAATGATTGACCCGCAGGATGATTTGAAATGCAATAATGAGGTGACTGTAAAATATTTAGTTAAGATGAGCAAGCAGTTGAGGAATCAAAACAGAAATCTAAAGCTGGTGATTCCTGACCTACCAAACAGTAATTGTCATGACATTGAACCTGGGGATTATGTATTGATTCAAAATTTTCTGCGCTCAGGTTGCCTCAATGACAGGTGGGAAGGACCGTACCAAGTCTTACTAACCAGCACGACAGCATTAAAGGTTGCCGAGAGAGAGACTTGGGTCCACTCGTCCCACTGTAAGAAGGTCGCTGACCCAGAGAAAGCCCGTGACAAAGAACAGAGTGTAGAGGAAATCGTATCACTGGAGTGTCTGTTTCGGGAAGGTTGAGAGGCAGGACTGTTGTCACGGCACCTGAGCACGGAGAACTACAAGACCAGAGGCGGTTGTCGCACCAAATTTCTTTTTCCTTTTTATTATTTTCTCCATCTCCCATTACCCTCCTTTCCTCCCCCTCCTTGTTTCCTTTCTCTCCCTTTAACAAGATGGACTTACCCCAAGAGACTGCGTTCCGGGTTTTCCTGTTGACCCTGTTGTTGACCAGAGCAGTCTGTTTCGGTGAGAGTACCAGAGAGGTCGAGAAAGGATCTGGAATGGGTTCTGATGACAAGGACGGATTTGTAGAATTCCAAGAGCAACACATCCATCGAGCAAAGGCGAGTATCAGAAAACGATCTGGTAGTCAAGAAACTAGGAGGCACTGTGAAGGGTTATTAGCTGAGGAAAACTGTATTTGTAGAAACTGTGAAAACATAGTTGAGGACGGGTGCATCCAGAGATGTCAGTGCAGCCTTAATATCAACATGGACCGTCATTCATTGAGTGATTAGCACTCATTAGTGGGTAAGGTTTTAAACCAAACAGAATGTTGGGTGTGCTCACAAGTACCTCAAGGTCAGAGCAAGTCAGGACTAGTACCGTATCCTTTAACAATAGATGAAGTACTTGAATTACGGGGTGGGAGACCGGTGGACAAGAAATTTAATATTTCTAAGCCCCCTAGTTTGAAGCTCCACCAATATCATGTGGATAGATCCTTAGTATGTTTCAACATTTCCAATTCCCGAAAGCCGGGAAATTGGGAAGTGACATGGAATAACCAAACCATGGCATTTTCACACAGAGCTGACAGAATGCCCGTAGACCCTGAACTTATACGCCAAATAGCCGACGGTGGGAGGTATTTTCGGTATAGGTATACTCTAGGAAGTAGGACCATGCGGGTTGGAGAAGTATCACCATGGTACTGTGCGCATATCATACAGCCTGATCGTGTACTGAACAGATGAGAAAGTTAGGGATAGGATTTTTCACTTGGAAGGTTTGCAATATGGTAATGTCATATTCTGTCCCATATGTTCTCCCCGATGATGCCTATTTCATATGCGGGAGGAAGGCGTATAAATGGCTTGCCCCAAACTCAGAGGGATTGTGTTATATTGGAAGAGTGTTGCCAGAAGTTATGACCATAACCCATGATAAGATGAAGGACATTCACCGCAATGCTCAAGCTCCTTACACTCACACTCACTATGAACACATCGTTAAGAGACACCTTATAGATAGGACAGAGCACGCAGCCTCTGATTTGATCTACGAATCCACCGGGATTCAATTCCTACTCGCGTTAGACATCACCCGTACCGCCAGAGGAATTATAAATTATAGGTATATCCATGCGCTAGCGAACCTGATAGATAATATCACCGAGATATATGATGACACCTTCAGGTATACAGGGAGGGAGTTGCAAGCTTACAAAACGGAACTGATCCAGCACAGGATGGTCCTCAATTATATCACAGCGGTGACAGGCGGGTACTGCATCACTTTGGCAACTCAGTATGGTGTGAAATGCTGCACGTATATTACAAACAGCACTGATGACCCAAACGATGTCATAGATCAAAAGATGGACGATATCTTACAGTTGAAGTGGGAGTTCCGAAGGAGACACAACCTTACCCTTACTGCTGTGAGTAATGAACTGACCGGCTGGGTCTCATGGTTGAACCCGCAAAATTGGTTCTCAGGATTAGGAGAATGGGCTCAAAATGTTATCGTGAGTGTAGGAAAGTTTCTCCTTTGTATCCTGGGAGTTGTCATAATGATTGGCTTGATATTTAGGTGTGTTCGAGTTTTAACACGGCGCAAGCACGGTACCAAAGTGATGAGTTTAAGGAGCGGGGGCATTGCCACAGCAACTGATTTAATTTATGACCCATCAATAGAGACAATGTTGTGATAAGACGTGATTCCACGGTCCGTTTCTTTCACCCGTTTCTCCTTTGTTTTTCCCTCAGCAAAAATACACCCATCCGAAAAAGACTTCGATCAACAACCCTCAGCAAATAATACACCCATCTGGAGAAGACTACAACCAACACCCAAGAATGATTACGCAAATGTTATGTGAATGTATTTGTGATACGTGTCTTATCTTCATCTCTACAACCTTCAGGTAGTGACACACATAGTCGACAGGTGATATCCACATACTAGCATTCACATGTGTTCCCCCTCCATGTATCATCAACTAAATGTGCACCCCATTTGTTGGAACAACAAGCCAAAAAGAGCTCGGTAGTGTTTGTTGGCCCACTTACAGACCCTTAATACGGGATAAGAAGGATTTAATGTATACTTCGCAATACCTCGAAGCTTATCTAGAACATATACGGCACGATGAAACATGCCCCTCAGACCTGGATTTCATACATACATGCTTTTACTATCCCACTATGTCATACATTTCCCACCTACACCTCTCCTCCTACCATCCAATCATTTGTGGATAATGTATTGTATATTTTTATCCAATCATCTGTAATATATTGTATTGTATATTTTTCTGTTTAATGTTTAGATAGTGGCAGTTATTGTTGACTGCCAAAGGGTGGACTGTCAAAGTCGAAAAATATTGTAATGCATACACCATGTACTAACCCATAGGCACACGCCCGCTCCGCATGCACTCAGTCCGCCGTGCGTGCACATATCCGCAATTTGCGTAGGATCGCTCCTGCGATCATGCACGTGGTATGGGTATTTATGGCGGAGTTTGTGAGCGCGTAGAGGGTTATTAGAACATTACATATTTAACCCAAATAGTGCATTTTGTACACATAGTTCCCCTACACCACATCAGCGAGTATCAACAGTTTAAACAGTTCCAGGACTAAGGGATTCGCCTTTGCATGATAGGAAGGGTCAGATAAAGGTTAGAAGGTGATGTCTAGTATCCAGCTGTAGGGTATTTTAAGGGTAACATTCCGGTATTGGTTAGAGAAAGATTGCATGTTCCTGCGTATAGTTATGTGCAAAAGTAGAATATAGATATCAACTGTATTTACTGTATATTATGTATGCGGCGGGAATCCAGTGGATACCACCCACAAGAGCAGTTAGAGAAAGACATCGCCCACCTTTTCAAATCAACCTATGACCTCTTGTCAGGTTCTGTTTAGTTTGTGCCCCCGGAGGGGGCGCTAGTGGGTCAGTGGAGGTAGGATGGAAGGAGTGAGGAGGCCGGATTGGATTCCTGCGCATGTGCGCAATGTTGTTTATTAAACAATAGGCTTTAAACAATATGGCAGCAGGAATACTTGATAACAACAGAAACAAATGCAATTGTGAATATGCAGCGTTGAAGCTGAGAGTCTATGGCAAAGTCTGTATGGTAAGTTCAATCGATCAGGGGATCGATGTGTCGGTATAGGAACCGATAGTTGTTGGACCGTGGAGCCAGCAGAGATGTTGGTGGGAATAGCAAACCTGGTAGCAATTGCAGGAGACAAGTGTTAAAGTTCTCAGTGCAGTTTGAATAACACTGGCAGCTTGCAGGCTGATGAACAGGTGTAGATGACGAGATGCACCTGGAGGAGAGTCTCTACTGCAGAGGGCTGGAGCACACTGTAGCTGGTAAGGGTGTGAAGCTAGAACTCAAGTGCAAGGGTTGCTGGTGCTTGTGGTTCCACGGTAGTACAGGAACAAACTGGAAGGCAAAGCAGGTAAACGGAGGAACTGGAGAACGGAGCCAGAGACACAGGTCATAGGAGTGACACGAAGTCCAGGACCAGGACTGACTCACCCTGCTGCTACTGATATACCCCCCGGTCTGTAGGTATTGGTGGGAAGTGAATGAGGAGGTGCGGCCAAGCTCCGGATTGGCCGATGCGGCAGTCTGATGTAAGCTGTCATAGCGGCGCCCATGCCGCGGCCCCGCGGGAACGAAAACAGGAGTGCTCCTAGGCCCAACATGACGTCCGGTGACAAGGCGACCAGTGACAGCGAGACGTAGAGACCCCGGACGGGGACCGCACCAACGGACAGATGCAGCTGTGGTAAGTCGATTCCTGACAGTACCCCCCCCCCCTTTACGGGTGGGCACCGAACACCCACGTGGCTTGGAAGGATGAGTTCTGTGGAAAACATGGACCAACCTTGGAGCATGAACATCTGTAGCATTTACCCAACTCCTCTCCTCAGGACCATAACCAGACCAGTCAATGAGATATTGCAGACGCCCATACCGGCAACGGGAATCCAGAATCTTCTCTATTTCGAACTCAATGCCCCGTTGGGTTCGTACTTTGGGGCCAACTGGGAGAGCTCTTTGGAACCGATTCAGGATCAAGGGTCTAAGGAGAGAGACATGAAAGGCATTAGGTATTCGTAAGTAAGGAGGCAATCTGAGCTTGTACGCTACAGGACTGATGATTTTGTCAATGGAAAAAGGACCAATGAAGCGTGGTGCAGACTTCATCGATGGCACTCTGAGATGAAGGTTCCGGGTGGAAAGCCAAACCCTATCATTGGGTTTTAGGCTGGGAACGGCACGCCTTTTGCGGTCGGCAAAGAACTTGTATCGACTTGAGGCCTTTTTAAGGGACACATGAATATTCCTCCAAGTAGCTGAAAACTGACTTAGAACAGAAGTGGCTGCAGGAACATCGATGTTTGGTAGATCTTGGAAATCTGGGACACGAGGATGTTGCCCATATACAGCGAAGAACGGGGTGGTCTCCGTGGCAGTATGATAGCGAAAATTATGAGCAAATTCAGCCCACGGGAGCAGGTCTACCCAGTCATCTTGAGAAGAGGAAACGTAGAGTCTCAATAAGGTCTCCAGTTCTTGATTCACCCTTTCCGTCTGTCCATTTGTCTGAGGGTGGTAGGCTGACGAAAATTTAAGCTTAACGTGTAGGGCAGAACAGAGGGCTCTCCAAAACCTTGCTACAAGCTGAACTCCACGGTCAGATATGATTTCAGTCGGCAGTCCATGTAAGCAGAAAATCTCCCGTAGGAAGACTTGAGCAAGTTTTGGGGCGGAAGTGAGACCTTGGAGTGGAACAAAATGGGCCATTTTGGTAAACCTGTCGACAACTACCCAGATAGTATTGAATCCTTGAGAGGAGGGTAGATCGGAGATGAAGTCCATGGACAGGTGAGACCAGGGACGGCTGGGTACGGATAATGGTTGTAACTGACCTGCCGGAGACTGTCTGGGAGTCTTATGCTGGGCACACTTGGGGCAGGATGCCACGAAGTCCTTGATGTCGACCTTCATTTTCGGCCACCAGTAAGTTTCAGACAGGAACTTGAAAGTCTTTAGGACACCAGGATGCCCTGTGAACTTGGACTGATGAGCCCAAGACAGCAATTTAGAACGAAGCTCAGGGGAAACAAAAATCTTGCCAGGAGGCGGAACAGGAGTAACTAGAGACGAGGCAAACACAACAGGATTCAAAATAGAATGCGGAACTGGATCGGAAATCTCCTCTTCGGATTCCATAGAACGAGACAGAGCATCAGCTTTGGTATTCTGAGAACCTGGACGGACATGAAGCTTAAAGTTGAAACAAAAGAAGAACATTGCCCACCGGGCCTGGCGAGGATTAAGACACTGGGCTGCCTTTAGGTAGAGGAGGTTCTTGTGATCCGTGTAGATGTTAAATGGAAACTTTGCTCCTTCCAGGAGATACCTCCACTCCTCAAGAGCCAGCTTGATCGCCAGTAATTCTTGGTCACCGATGGAGTAATTAGCTTCAACGGGAAGGAATTTGCGAGAGAAGAACCCACAAGGGTGAATCTTCCCATCAACCCCCACTTGGGAGAGAACGGCTCCGACTCCCACTGTAGACGCATCTACCTCCAACTCGAATGGCTTATTAACGTCTGGTTGTGACAGAACTGGGGCGGTCATAAAAGCCTGCTTGATTTTCTGAAACGCAGCCAAGGCATCTTCTGACCAGTTGGAATGATCTGCCCCTTTTCGAGTTAAGCTGGTAATAGGAGCAATGAGAGTTGAGAATCCTCTGATGAACTTCCTATAATAGTTAGCGAACCCCAGGAATCGCTGAATGGACTTGAGAGTACTCCAAATAGACCAATTGGCAATAGTTTCCAATTTTGTCGGGTCCATCTGGAGATCCGATCCAGAAATTACATACCCTAGGAAGGGTATGGAAGGAACTTCGAAGGTACATTTAGACAACTTGCCGTAGAGACGGTTCTCACGAAGACGTCGGAGGACCGACCTCACGAACTTGTAGGCGATGCGAGGAGAGATCTTGAGAGAAGATGAGGATATCATCCAGATAGACTACAAGATATTTATACAGAACATCACGGAAAATTTAGTTAATGAAGTGCTGGAACACTGCTGGGGCATTACTCAACCCGAAAGGCATTACTAGGTACTCGTAATGACCATCCCGAGTATTAAAATCCGTTTTCCATTCATCACCACTTCGAATCCTGATGAGATTGTAGGCACCGCGGAGATCTAACTTAGTGAAAATGCGGGCTCCCTTGACTCTGTCAAATAATTCAGTGATGAGCGGTAGTGGATAGCTGTTTTTGACGGTAATATCATTGAGCCCCCGGTAATCGATGCACGGACGTAATCCTCCATCTTTTTTTTTAACAAAGAAAAAACCCGCTCCGGCGGGCGAAGATGAAGGGCGGATGAATCCTTTCTGTAGATTCTCCCTGATGTATTCACTCATTGCCTCGGTTTCAGGTACAGATAACGGATAAGTACGTCCTCTAGGTGGCTTCTTGCCAGGGATGAGATCGATGGGACAATCCCAACACCCTATGGGGCGGCAGAACATCGGCGGCCTTTTCGCTGAAGACGTCAGAGAAATCTTGGTAGGCCACAGGAAGACTTGACTGAACTTTAACTTCTGAAGACCTCACAGGACGAACTTGGGCTAGGCAGGACTGATGGCAGTGTGAACCCCAAGAAGTCAGTTGTAACGTGGACCAGTCAATCTGCGGATTATGTAGCTGGAGCCAGGGCATACCCAAAACGACCTCCTGGGTTGCCTGAGGGATGACTAGGAACTCAATTAATTCAGAATGCAGGAACCCGACTCCCAGCATCACTGGCTTGGTTTGATGAGAGATATTACCCTTGGAAATTCGGCTACCATCCACTGCAGTGATGTAGGCTGGATATGTGAGTTCGCAGACAGGCAGACGGAACTTATCAACTGCAGCTTGAGTAATGAAGTTTCCAGCAGCTCCGCAGTCCACTAATGCAGTTACAGACTGGAGTCCAGTCCTAGTCTCTAAAGTCACAGGAAGGATAAGGTCTTGGTTTGAAGGAGCTTGTCTAGAAGATCCCAACTTGACTCCTCCTTTACAAGTCAGGATATGGCATTTCCCAAACGCGCTGTACAAGAATTAATTTGGTGACCTGTAGCCGCACAATAAAGACACAGTCTCTCTCGAAGTCTTCTTGACCGCTCCTCAGGGGTTAAGCGGGACCTATTAATTTGCATAGGCTCGTCAGAAGGTGGAGGCTGAAATTGTGTCGGAGGTACCATTCTTGGCTTGCGGGGCTCACTACGAGCACGCTCACTGTTGCGTTCGCGAATGCGAGAGTCCAACTTGATACACAAAGAAATTAACTCTGATAATTTCTCAGGAATGTCACGGGTGGCTAGTTCATCTTTAATCCGATCAGAGAGTCCATGCCAGAAGGCTGCTACCAGTGCTTGGTTATTCCATTGAATCTATGCGGCTAACGTCTGGAACTGGATGACATATTGACCCATGCTACGGGTACTTTGACGAAGTTGGATAAGATCTGCAGAAGCTGATGTTGCGCGACCTTGTTCATCAAAGATGCATCTGAAGGTTGACACAAATTCGGTATAGTTATTCATAAGAGGGTCAGCACGTTCCCACAGAGGAGACACCCAACTCAAAGCTGATCCAGAGAGCAGTGATATGATGTAGGCAACCTTGGATCTTGGCGTGGGGAAATTGTGTGATAACTCAAACTGGATTTCACATTGATTAAGAAACCCGCGACATAGCTTGGGGCTGCCATCATATTTGCTGGGCACGGGCAGGTGCAAGCGTGACACTGGAGTTGATGCAGCCGGTGAAGGAGAACCTGCTGCACTTGCAGGCGCAGGGGTGACTGGAACTGAAGAAACAAGAGCACTGGGCAGAGATTGTTGTAGTGTATCGAGACGGGAGGACATTCCTTGCAGGAACTGGAACATCTGCTGCTGCGCAGCCTCTTGACCATCCAAGCGGGAGACCAGATTTTGTAAGGCCCCTGACCCCACATTCTGACCACCATCCGAGTACATCGGTCCTGGACTTACTGTCAGGTTCTGTTTCGTTTGTGTCCCCGGAGGGGGCGCTAGTGGGTCAGTGGAGGTAGGATGGAAGAAGTGAGGAGGCCAGATTGGATTCCTGCGCATGTGTGCAATGTTGTTTATTAAACACTAGGCTTTAAATAATATGGCAGCAGGAATACTTGATAACAACAGAAACAAATGCAATTGTGAATATGCAGCGTGGGAGCTAAGAGTCTATGGCAAAGTCTGTATGGTAAGTTCAATCGATCAGGGGATCGATGTGTCGGTATGGGAACCGATAGTTGTTGGACCGTGAAGCCAGCAGAGATGTTGGTGGGAATAGCAAACCTGGTAGCAATTGCAGGAGACAAGTGTTAAAGTTTTCAGTGCAGTTTGAATAACACTGGCAGCTTGCAGGCTGATGAACAGGTGTAGATGACGAGATGCACCTGGAGGAGAGTCTCTACTGCAGAGGGCTGGAGCACACTGTAGCTGGTAAAGGTGTGAAGCTAGAACTCAAGTGCAAGGGTTGCTGGTGCTTGTGGTTCCACGGTAGTACAGGAACAAACTGGAAGGCAAAGCAGTTAAACGGAGGAACTGGAGAACGGAGCCAGAGACACAGGTCATAGGAGTGACACGAAGTCCAGGACCAGGACTGACTCACCCTGCTGCTCCTGATATACCCCCCGGTCTGTAGGTATTGGTGGGAAGTGAATGAGGAGGTGCGGCCAAGCTCCGGATTGGCCAATGCGGCAGTCTGATGTAAGCTGTCATGGCAACGCCCATGCCGCGGCCCGGCGGGAACGCGGCGTGCATGCACGCCCGCTGACAACAGGAGTGCTCCTAGGACCAAGATGACATCCGGCGACAAGGTGACCAGTGACAGCGAGATGTAGAGACCCCGAACGGGGACTGCACCGACAGACAGATGCAGCTGTGGTAAGTCGATTCCTGACACCTCTCCTGTAATGAAAAGACATATCTCTGTGTCCAATGGACAATGAGATTACAGTGACCATTGTATTGTGTATGTAAATTGTGTATAAAAAGCCCGTTGTTGCCTGGCTAGTCGGGAGACTCTGAACGCTATCTCTATGATGGGCGGAGGACCGGCCGGGTTGCGCTTGCGAACATTCTCACGTATGTACATTCTCTGTAGCCATCATTCTGTTTAGATTTATCTTGTTAGCCTGTAGTGTATAATTTGTACTGTTTACCTTTTGGAATAATCCACGGTGGCTTTAGAACCCTGTGGTTTCAACTACAAATCGGTGTTGTGTCTTCACTTTCCTGCAAGAGTTTAAAGCGTATTTAACTGTATAAGGTTTATAACTATTGAAAAGGTGTACGCACTGCGGGTACTTTATACCATCAGCGCTACTTAAGGTTTAAGGTACTACATCGTTGCAGTACATTGCTGCTAAGGGTTTAAAGTGTAATCATATCATTGCATTGTAACACTAACAAGGTTTAAAGGTCATCAATTGTGTGTGCGCACGCTGTGTGTACTCTGTACACTCAGCGCGGCGTGTGTACGCCAAGTACGTACCACGTACGGACTCTGTACGCAAATAGTGTACAAAGTGCATAGCACGTGTATTCAGTCTAGCGGCCATAGCGGCTCCACGGTAAAAGTGTATCTGGAGGTATAGCTTTATGGTTTAAGATAATATCGACATTATCAATGCCTAGGGCATTTGGAATGCCTAGGGACACAAGCAGATTCTGCTGATTAAAATGATATGTGGCATGCCTATATTCTGTGTATGACTGCAGCTGTATCTGCATACGAAATGCTATGTTACAGTGTTTTCCTGGAAGTCACTGCAACATAGCATTCCTTATGCAGATACAGCCACAGTCGCACACAGAATATAGGCATGCTAATTATCATTTTAATATGCAGAAGTTCTTGTGCATCCTAGTCACATAGCAATGAAAATAAGATGCATTTTCTGCAAAAAAAAGGAGCTCTTCGTTAGCAGAGCTGGACGGGAGCTACATGGCATATTGAGGCAAGATGTATGAGGACACATCTGTATCCAATCAGAGGCAGAGGTCACAGTGTTAGCGGTCATGTGAGTGCTGTGTGTGGGTAGGTTCATTGTGCAATAGTGTTCGGCATATGTGTGAGGGGCATTATGTGTGTCATGTGTATAAATGCCTTAATAATGTGCAACATATGTGTAAGGGGCATTATGTGTGTCATTATGTGTATAAGGGCATTTATAAAGGTTGGCATAATGTGTAAAGTGCATTATGTTTATAAGGACACTAATAATGTATGTCATATGTGTAAGGGACATTACTGTGTGGTATTATGTGTATAAAGGCATTACTAATGTGTGGCATTATGATATAAGTTGCTCTACTGTGTGGCATAATGTATAGAAAAGGCACTACTGTGTGGTCTAATGTGAATAAAGAGCAATATGGTGTGGTGTAATGTGAATTAGGATCAATTCAGTGTGATGTAATGTGAATAAGGGACACTACTGTGATTATTAATGTATATAAGTTAAAGTGGTACTACTGTGTGATGTAACGTGAAGAAGTGACACTATTGTATGATATAATGTGAATAAAGTTGCACTACTGCATTGCGTAATTTGAAGTGGGGGTACTATTGTGTGGCTATGCCCCTTCCCAAAAGAATACATCCCTTTTTGGGCTGCGCGCTGAATGTGCGCAGTTCCTATTTTAAATATAGTGGTTAGGAACACCAAAATGAGGACTGCTATGAGTGAGGGGTGATGCTGCTGGAAAAGGGGTGCAAGGTCAGAGGCGGAACTAGCAGTGGTGCTAGGGGGCACCAGCTAAAATATTGCCTAGGGCATCATATTGATTAGGGCCAGCTCTGATAAATAACACTATTCATTAATAAGTAACCTCCTTGGAGCTAAATGGATTTTGCACTTACACCTGGGTGTATATTTACTAAAGTGCAGGTTTTTAGAAGTACGGATGTTGCTCATTGCAACCAGTAGCGGATCTTGCCACGGGCAAGCAGTACTTTTGCCCGGGGCGCCGCCTTCCGGAGGGCGCCAGCCATCCGGAGGGCGCCGCACCATGGCAAGATCCGCCACTGTGCCCCCCGCTGTGCCCGCCGCTGGTCCCCCGCTTTGAAGGGAACCAGACGCTACGCGTCTAGTTTCCCTTCATGGAGAGGACCTGTGCTGTGCGGTGCGCGATGACGTCATCGTGCACCGCACAGCATAGTGGCACAGACACTAGGGGTAATAATTGACCTCTAGTGTCTATGCTGTGCTATGGGAGAGACGTAATGACGTCTCTCCCATAGATCCGAGGACTGGAGAAGAGCGGCGCCGGCGGAGGAGGAGGTCTGGAATCAGGAGCGGGGATTGTAAGTATACTTTTATTTTTTTATTTTTTTCTTCCAGCTGCACTACAGGGGCACAAATGGGGGCGTAACTGACCACGGCCCCATATGAAGCCATGCCCCTATTTTTTGCCCGGGGCGCCACAAGGGCAAGAACCGGCCCTGATTGCAACTAATCAGATTCTACTTATCATTTATCTAACACCTTCAAGAATATAATAGCTAGAATCTGATTGGTTGCTATAGGCCATAGGTCAGCAAACTCGGTCCTCATTACCCCACACAGTGCATGTTTTGCAGGTAACCCAGCAGGTGCACAGGTGTATTAATTACTCACAGACACATTTTAAAAGGTCCACAGGTGGAGTTACGTATTTCACTTGTGATTCTTTGAGGAGACCTGCAAAACATGCTCTGTGTGGGGTAATGAGGACTGAGTTTGCAGACCTATGCTATAGGCAATATCTCCATTTCTGAAAACTCGTACTTTAGTAAATATACCCCCTGGTGTATATCCAAAATTAATGGCACTTTGTTCCTTGAAGAGTAATACACATGGGGCCTAATTCAGGCCTGATCGCAGCAGTAAATTTGTTCTCTAATCGGCAAAACCATGTGCACTGCAGGTGGGGCAGATATAACATGTGCAGAGAGTTAGATTTGGCTGGGTTATTTTCAGTGGTGGGATTCAGCCGGTTTGCATCAGTTCGGCAGAACAGATACCTAATGTTAGGTATGGTTCTGCGAACCGTTTGCTAATGAGCACCGCCAGGGCTATATCTGCGTCGGAACGCCATTCCGTTCCCTCTGCTAGTCCCACTTTTCTGCCCTCTGCTAGTCCCACTTTTCTGCCATGAATTACTGTATTAAACTACCTTTCAGTATATCTTTTGGTCTACTTATAATGGTCATTAGGACATAGAACCTGTTGTTAATTTATTTGAATCCTTCCACTGGTTATTTTGTTTCTGTGCAGGGTAAATACTGGCTGCTTTATTTTTTACAATGCAATTTAGACTTCAGTTTGAACACACCCCACCCAAATCTAACTGTCTTTGCACATGTTATATCTGCCCCCCTGCAGTTCACATGGTTTTGCCCATTAGAGAACAATTTTGCTGCTGCAATCAGGTCTGAATTAGGCCCATGGTCTATTCATTATATCCAACAGTTCAGAATGTTAATCCAGTAGTCCAGTGATTCTTGATAATTTTCCACCTGTGTCCCCACAACATTAGCAAAGCATTACATATAATTGCTGTTAGATAAAATGTTTAGGTGCCACTGTGTTAGAACTATAAGGAGCTGATTCCAAATTGCACGCAATGTATAAAAAAGTGGCAGTAACTTTGCACCTTGGTAAAACCAATCTGCACAGAAGGTGGGGCAGATTTGGGTGGGGAATTTACAAATAAGTTATATTAAATATATACAGGGTAGTCCATAAGTGTGGAAACACCCTTATAAAAAGGAAATGTGTAAAGAAATATTAATTCAATGTTTACACATATGATATGGGAGTGGGGGGAAACTTTTTAGAATATGTCACCAGTATGGCAGCCATCTTGAAGTCGGCCATTTTGGATAAAACTCAAATTTTTGAACTGGGAAGGTAGTCATGTGACATCAATTATATGCAGAATTTCATTAGGAAAAACAATGGTGTTCCTTTATTCATTCTTGAGTTTTAACAGAGTTTTCTTTTGCAGGTAGTGACATTGCTTATTTCCTTTTTATAACGGTGTTTCCTCACTTATGGACCACCCTGTATATTTGCCCCTCTTGCAGTGCAACATGATTTGTTTGTTTTTTTGCGTTGCTCACAGCTCAGAGTGAGTTTATGAAAAATGGAAAATTGTCAGTAAACCATAGACCGCATATGCCTTTCATTTACAGGGATACAGGAATAGACTTTTTAATTTTAATATCAAGGACCTACTGTGATGCATGGCTCCCGGATGTTCCACCCCCCGCCATTAGAGAAAATTACCCCTGCATGTCGCAGTGAGTACCCCATGTTGAGAACCACTGCATTAGTTAATCCTTTTATCTGGGAATGAAAGTGTGAAAGTATTGAATAACACTCTGAAATGATGCATAGAATAAACTTACCTCAATTAGCAATGGAAGCAGGGCAATTTTAATGGATGAATAATCCAAATATAGCTACTTATTTGTATAAATGAAATGCATGCCAGGATAACAGTTTACGGTATGTCATCAGCAATCTACTGTCTTGCATAGTACTGATCATATGTTCTGACGAGCAGCCATAACATAACAAAGAGATGCAATCTGCTTTTCATTTCCACATGAGTGATTTTTTAAATTATATTATTCATTGAACTGTTTTCAAAAATCCGCTACCAATATAGACCCAAATAAACCAAGGTGTCATAAAAAATCCCAGTGTAATCTAATAATGTATTTGTCTATAACTTTCATCCACAAAACAAAAAATCCATTCTGGGAAATATGTTTTCTTTGTTTTATTCGCTGGATGACAGAATAATTAGTCAAAGTGAATTTGTTGCTTCATAGACTCATTATCAAATAAAAATCGCCTCATCTCTAAACATCAAACTCTGACAGTAGTTTGGGAGGGATTCCCCTGCTGTCACTCAGGCAATCCCATGTATACTATGAATAATAAATAATAGACTGGTAATATAGATATTGAAAGTAATAGTAAGTGGAAGGATGAATGGGAATCTACAAACAAACTCTGCGAGAGAGAACATTTCTCAGCAATCACTTGAAGAAGTGCTCTGTACTACCTGTATGTTTCCCTTTTTTTGTACATAGAGCAACCCCCTCACAGTATGAATGAGGTCAGTAGGGAAGTGAGCCATGCATTGTTATGTTCATCCTGCTATGTCACACTTTCACGGCAAGACCTGGAAACCCTAATTTCCCCTACAAGTCGCTAGAAGACATCATGTGACCTCTGTAGTTTCAAGAACTCAAACTATGGCCACAGAAAAAGTTACTGCTCAATAATAGCTGAAAGAGCATTCATAGGCCCATCTCGTCACATTGTACATTTACTGGGATGGCTTTAAATAGAACACTGCATTAATAGTGCAGTATTTATAGCCAATGTAGCAATTAGAGTAAAACTGATTATGTCGTTTTCATTTGAAGATTCTTGGCCTCAGCTTTATTTTAAGTAGCTTTGCTATTAAGTTATGGCGAGCAACAGTGGCGTAAGTTTGTCCCAGTTGCCCGGAGGCAAGATAAATATTGGTGCCCCCAACCCCATATATATATATATATATATATATATATATATATATGGGGTTTTTTTTTTTAAATAGGGGCAACCAGCCTACAGCTGTGTCAGAAGCAAGGGTTGGTGTGTGCCCTCCCGGTTCCAGGTGACCCTCCAGATTGCAGCACGGGTAATCCAGGCGCTTGTCGATACTGGGAGTGAGTTGTAAAATTATCCCTGTGGGGATAATTTAGGTGCTCTGCGTCCATGGTGCCACTCGCAAGTACCCCAGAGTGCAGTTTCCAGTGCAACATCGGGGGTGGACAATCCAGCAGATGGCAGCCGTCGCCCGCACTCGCCCTGCCCTTTGATCCTGGAGCGGGATTTCCCTGGCGTATAGGAACTGATGGCGTTTCAACTCGAGGAGCTGCCTTCCTCTCCCAGCTCCTTGGCTCAAAGATTGAGAAATTCTTCAGAAGCACACTGTCTGTGTGGAGTTGGTACATCTACACCTGAACAGCCAACCGACCCAGAGGAGGTGAGTGATGAAAGGACATTAAGAACTGTCATGTCGCTTCAGGATTTCGGACGAGACCAGCGGGAAGACCCGAACCTTGCGAATGCTTTCCAGAACATTTGTATTTATAATGGGAAAATGTATTCGCCCTTACCCGGGGGTTGGGGGTGGGGGGCAGCCCTTATTTCATAGTAGAGGATTTAGAGGATTTCATAGTAGAGGGTTGTTAAGGAACGGGGCAAGAAAGTTGAGCAGCTTATAGGACCATCAGCCTCTGGTCCTGGAAGCTGCCCATTCACAATTGTGGGGAGGCCATTTGGGGGAGGTAAAAACTCTGTGGAGGGTACAGCAGCAGTTTTTATGGCTGGGATTCTGGGCGTCGGTAGCAAAGTACTGTCAGGGGTGTCTCATTTGCCAGCGTACTGCACCAAAACCCCAGTACAGAGCTCCCCTCATCCCTCTTCCAGTAATCTCTATTCCCTTTGAAAGGATTGGAATGGATATTGTCGGGCCAGTGGAAAAATCAGCAAGGGGACATCAGTATATCTTAGTCCTCCTTGATACATCATACCCTGAAGCCATCCCTCTACGAAATATGAAGACAGCAACCATTGCCAAATAACTATTGCTGATCTTCTCCAGCCTAGGCATACCCAAGGAGTCCTCACTGACCAGGGGACTCCCATTATGTCCCGGCTGATGAGCGACTTATATTGGGTGCTAGGGGTTAAAAAGATTTGCACCTCAGTATATCATCCCCAGACTGATGGCTTGGTGGAGCATTTTAACCATACAGTCAAGCAGATGCTCAGGAGGGCAGTCATCTAGGACAAAAAGGATTGGGACCAGCTCCTACCTTTTCTGATGTTTGCCATCTGAGAGGTTCCCCAGTTCACTACAGGCTTCAGCCCCTTTGAGCTGATGTACGTCAGACAGCCCCGGGGAATCCTGGACCTCCTAAAGGAGGGATGGGAACAACAGACATTCCTCGAGCCAAATGTAATACAGTTCATCCACCAGCTCTATGGGCGGTTCCAGCAGATAGCTCCATTGTTCAGGGACCACATGACTCAGGCCCAGTCTAGACAGAAATGTCATTATGATGTTCCAGCTGAGAAATTGAGTTTTAACCCTGGGGACAAGGTCTTGGTCCTGGTACCCACAGTGGAGGGTAAGCTGTATGCCCATTGGCAAGGGCCATATACAGTGCTCGAGGCTGTGGAGCCAGTGACTTATCATGTGAACCAACTGGGAAAGCAGAAGCCTACTCAGATCTATCATATAAATCTGCTGAAGCCTTGGAAGGAAAGCTCAGAGAGAGCAACTGCAAGAGTGGCCAAGATCTCGGCATGTGTGGTCCCAATTGACAGATTTCTCAATGATGCCAAGATGCGTCAAGCTCAAGACCTGGTCAGGAGAAATTTAGATGTCTTTTTGGTGATTCCAGGGAGGACTAAGATCATCGAGCATGACATCGTTACTCCTCCGGGGGTAGTGGTCAATCTGCGGCCATACCGGATACCCGAGGCATAGAGGGATGCAGTACGCAAGGAAGTGGAGGACATGTTACGCCGGGGGTTTAATGAAGAGTCCACCAGTGGGTGGAATAACCCATAGTGGTTCCCAAGCCATCCGGAGCACTGCGGTTCTGCAACGACTTCCGCAGGTTGAACCAGGTATCTAAATTTGATTCCTATCCCATGCCACGCGTTGATGAGATGATCGAGCAACTGGCCCAAAGCCAATACTTGACCACTCTTGGCCTTATCGAAGGCTATTGGCAGATTCCCCTCACCAAGCCTGCCAAGGTGAAAACTGCCTTTTCAACGCCAGATGGCCTGTTTCAGTATTGAGTCTTGTCATTTGGTCTTCACAGGGCTCCAGACACATTCCAGCGGGCTATGAATAAGCTCCTCCAGCCCCACTGAAAGTACAAAGCTGCGTACTTAGATGACATTGTTATCTTCAGTGATGACTAGTAGTCTCATCTGACCAAAGTGTAAGCCGTATTAAAAACTCTGCACTTCCACGCCCTCACGGCCAACCCAGAGAAGTGTGCAATAGGAATGTCGGAGGCTAAGTTCATGGGGTACGTGGTGGGCCGAGGCCAAATCAAACCTCATGTCAATAAGGTGGAGGCGGTTGCTGCCTGGCCAAGGCCTGAGAGGAAGACCCAACTCAGAGCCTTATTAGGTCTTGTGGGATATTACCGCAAGTTTATCCCGAACTTTGGGGGTCATTCCGAGTTGATCGCTCACTAGCTGTTTTTAGCAGCTGTGCGAACGCATAGTCACCGCCCACAGGGGAGTGTATTTTAGCTGTGCAAGTGTGCGAACGCTTGTGCAGCCGAGCAGTACAAAAACTGTTTGTGCAATTTCTGAGTAGGTCTGAACTTACTCATCCGCTGCGATCACTTCAGCCTATCCGGTCCCGGAATTGACATTAGACACCCGCCCTGCAAACGCTTGGACATGCCTGCATTTTTCCAAACACTCCCAGAAAACGGTCAGTTGACACCCATGAACGCCTTCTTCCTGTCAATCTCTTTGCGATCAGCTGTGCGAATGGATTCTTCGTTAAATCCATCGCCAAGCAATGATCCGGTTTGCACCCGTGCAGTAGTGACCCGATCGCTGCGCTGTGAAAAATGACAGAGTGCGATCACGTCGGAATGAGCCCCTTTGCCACTAGAGCAGCTCCGTTCACTGATTGTTTGAAAAAACAAAGTCCGGACAAGCTTGTGTGGTTGTTCCAGGTACATGAGGCCTGGAAGGACTAAAAAAGTTCCCTGTGTAAAGCACCAGTGTTGATAGCCCCGGACTTCGGAAAAAGGTTCATCCTGCAGATGGATGCTTCGGGAACAGGCCTCGGAGCAGTGTTGTCTCAGGAATTAGGGGAGGAGGAGAGACCAGTCCTCTACCTCAGCAGGAAACTACTGTCTACGGAACAGCGATATGCCACGGTAGAGCAGGAATGCCTGGCTATCAAGTGGGCAGTATAGACTCCGAAGTACTATCTCCTGGGATGGGAATTCATCGTAATCACCGATCATGCTCCGCTCCAATGGATGTGCCTAAATAAGGAGACCAACGCCCGAGTAACACAGTGGTTCCTTGCCCTCCAGCCATAACGATTCAAGGTCCAGCATAGAGCAGGAGGATTACAGGGCAATGCGGATGCCCTTTTGAGAAAGTTCCTCTCCTCAGAAGTTGCAGAGCCCTGTGGGGTGAAGCTAGAGGGGGGGGGGGGGGGGAGGACTCGGAGAGAGGCCGACCCGAAAAGGGGTACACCTGCTGAGATTGGCGAGTAGGTATGTGCACCAAAGAAAAACTCGGCTTCACCCGTAGGCTCGAAGCTTAGGGGGAGGATATGTGGCAGTCCAGTCTGGATGCCACCCCGGGTGTTTGCAGGACAGGGCACAACAGTTCAGGTGCCCCGGCCTAAAGTGACCTGGGTTTAGGACTGGACCAAGAGGAATCCCCAGAGAGGTGTTAGGACACAGCAGGTTGTCATTCGGCCTTAGCACAGCCAGTTTTGGGTCCCTGGGGTTTGGATGGGAGAGAGATAGTGGGCAGGCTCCCATCCATGCAGATCCAGTCCAGGTTTTGGAGCAAGCGCTCCCAGCGATCAGGCACACTTTTATAAAGCTCGTTAGGGCAAGGGCTCAGGGCTCCTGATGCCAACAAGTGGCCAGGCGATAGAGGGCGGGCCAGTGGATTAGAGACAGGGAGCCTGAGGTTTGCGTATATGCTGGTTGTGGACTAGTGCCTGGTTAAGGTAACCGGCAAAATTGCTGTGATAAAGACCTGTTTACCGTGTTGTGGAAGTAAACAGACTGCTTTTCCCTACAACTGTGTCAGCGTCTTGTATAGTGGAAGGTGACTTGTTACAATATTTATTTATATATATATATATATATATATATATATATAGATATATATATATAGATATAATATGTATAATATATGACTTACTTATATTACCTTACTGATACAGATTTTTGTTCCTGCACTGCCAGGGAGGAAGAAATAGCGATGGCTGTCAATCAATTTAATTGAATGGTTTCACTGAACATACAGAATGGGAGGAGAGGTGCCCCCTTACAGAGCAGGATCCCGACGGCAGTCGACTCTGTTGCTTCCCACAGTTATGCCTCTGGTGAGCAATGCATATGAAAAGATAAAGTGCATTCATTTTATAGATGCATTTAAGTACGTATATGTGCAGCGTAAATTTTTATAGGAAGGATTACAGCTTTGCCTATTAGTATTAATGATAGCTTTAGTGTAATTCCAGCCAAAATGCACAATTTTATACCTCTGCAATACTATGTCGTCCTGCAATGGGGTAAATGCCTCACTGGTTGCAGCACATCCCTGCCTCACTGACAGCAGCCCATCCCCGCCTCACTGACGCAGCCCATCCCTGCCTCATTGACAGCAGCACATTACCGCCTCACTGACAGCACCACATCCCTGCCTCACTGACAGCACCACATCTCTGCCTCACTGACAGCAACACATTGCCGCCTCACTGACAGCAGCACATTGCCGCCTCACTGACAGCAGCACATTTCGTCCTCACTGACAGCATCACATCCCTGCCTCACTGACAGCAGCACATCCCTATCTCACTGACAGTAGCACATTGCCGCCTCACTGAGAACAACACATTGCCGCCTCACTGACAGCAGCACATCCCGTCTTCACTGACAGCAGCACATCCCTGCCTCACTGACAGCAGCCCATCCCTGCCTCACTGACAGCAGCACATCCCGTCCTCACTGACAGCAGCACATCCCTGCCTCACTGACAGCAGCACATCCCGTCCTCACTGACAGCATCACATCTCTGCCTCACTGACAGCAACACATTGCCGCCTCACTGACAGCAGCGCATCTCTGCTTCACTGACAGCAGCACATCCCTGCCTCACTGACAGCAGCACATCCCTGCCTCACTGACAGCAGCACATCCCTATCTCACTGACAGTAGCACATCCCTATCTCACTGACAGCAGCACATTGCCGCCTCACTGACAGCAGCACATCCCGTCTTCACTGACAGCAGCCCATCCCTGCCTCACTGACAGCAGCACATCCCTATCTCACTGACAGTAGCACATTGCCGCCTCACTGACAGCAGAACATCCCTGCCTCACTGACAGCAGCACATCCCTGCCTCACTGACAGCACCACATCCCTATCTCACTGACAGCAGCACATTGCCACCTCACTGACAGCAACACATTGCCGCCTCACTGACAGCAGCACATCCTGTCCTCACTGACAGCATCACATCCCTGCCTCACTGACAGCAGCACATCCCTATCTCACTGACAGTAGCACATTGCCGCCTCACTGACAGCAACACATTGCCACCTCACTGACAGCAGCACATCCCGTCTTCACTGACAGCAGCCCATCCCTGCCTCACTGACAGCAGCACATCCCGTCCTCACTGACAGCAGCACATCCCTGCCTGACAGCAGCGCATCCCTGCTTCACTGACAGCATCACATCTCTGCCTCACTGACAGCAACACATTGCCGCCTCACTGACAGCAGCACATCCCTGCTTCACTGACAGCAGCACATCCCTGCCTCACTGACAGCAGCCCATCCCTATCTCACTGACAGCAGCACATCCCTGCCTCACTGACAGCAGCACATCCCTGCCTCACTGACAGCAGCACATCCCTGCCTCACTGATAGCAGCACATCCCTGCCTCACTGACAGCAGCACATCCCTATCTCACTGACAGCAGCACATTGCCGCCTCACTGACAGCAGCACATCCCGTCTTCACTGACAGCAGCCCATCCCTGCCTCACTGACAGCAGCACATCCCTATCTCACTGACAGCAGCACATCCCTATCTCACTGACAGTAGCACATTGCCGCCTCACTGACAGCAGAACATCCCTGCCTCACTGACAGCAGCACATCCCTGCCTCACTGACAGCAGCACATCCCTATCTCACTGACAGCAGCACATTGCCGCCTCACTGACAGCAGCACATCCCGTCTTCACTGACAGCAGCACATCCCTATCTCACTGACAGCAGCACATCCCTATCTCACTGACAGCAGCACATTGCCGCCTCACTGACAGCAGCGCATCCCGTCCTCACTGACAGCAGCACATCCCTGTCTCAGTGACAGCAGCCCATCCCTGCCTCACTGACAGCAGCACATCCCTGCCTCACTGAGAGCAGCCCATCCCTGCCTCACTGACAGCAGCACATCCCTGTCTATCTGACATCAGCAGCTCCATGACTCACTGACAGCAGCACATCCCTATCTCACTGACAGCAGCACTTCCCTTCCTCACTGACAGCAGCACATCCCGGCTTCACTAACAGCACATCCCTATCTCACTGGCAGCAGCACATTGCCGCCTCACTGACAGCAGCGCATCCCGTCCTCACTGACAGCAGCCCATCCCTGCCTCACTGACAGCAGCACATCCCTGTCTAACTGACATCAGCAGCTCCTTGACTCACTGACAGCAGCGCATCCCTGCTTTATTGAAAGTAGCACTTCACCGTCTCACTGACTGTCATACAGACACACACAGCATGTGTGCACGACGAGGACCCTTCAACCCCACCCGGGTGCCAGGAGCCGGCTCCTATCATTGGCTGCCACAGACATGTCATGGCCATGCAGGAAGCCAGGTAGCAGGCAAGTAGTAGCGGCCAGGAGTAGGTTATGAGAAGGGGTATTACGTAAACCAAGGGGATGAAGCTGAGATGCCCTCTGTGCCAGGGACGCAGTGTGCAGCTACACCAGCTTGTGGCAGCGGTCTCAGACAGTGTAAGCTGGTGTGGGGAGATGTCAGTGTCCCTGCTTGTCACAGAAAGTTGATAATAGAGAACCAGGAGAAAGCGTACAGAGAGTCTCTTGTGTTCTCTAAAAAATATATATACTAAAATTAATTGCACAGAATACAAGTACATCAGTGACAATTCATCCACGTAAAACCTAAAGTCAATGAAATACACTCACTGCAGGCAGCACTAGAATAACTTCAGAAGCATATAAAGCACATTTTAGTGGCAACATATTGATCACTGGCTGCCATGGAATTACAAGTACCATTACTCTCATACCCTTGATTTTAATATCTGCAAAGCATAAGTTATATTTGCAAGAAATGCAATTCAATCAAATGTAAATAATAAAACATAATGTGCTTAATGTGGGCCTGGTATCATTAATTAACATTTGCAGATTTAATATTACTTGCAGATTGTTAGGTTGTTGTTTTTGTAAGCTTTGCCATTTTGGTTATTTTATATTTATGTACTTTTGGCTAGTCCTTCTCGTTGTTAATTTCCTGTTCTTGTTCCTTTGTTCTTCAGGTTTCAAGTAATGTAGGTGGGGAATAGAACGACCTGAAGTCAGACAGATCATCAAAATATTCTCAGGAGAGTATTTAAGGACACATGTTGTACTGCTCTTATGGGAGGCATTTCTCTATATACTAATATAATTGAATAAACAAATGCTGGGCTGTATGCGATAGGAACTAGTTCAAGGCCTTCCACTCCCACCCCACTTTAGGGGGAGATTTACTATCCACTATTGGCCCTCATTCCGAGTTGATCGCTAGCTGCTTTCGGTCGCAGCGCGGTGATTAGGTGAAAAAGTGGCATTTCTGCGCATGCGTACGGGCCGCAGTACGCATGCGCGAAGTACTTTCGCACAAAACTATGCAGTTTTACACCAGGTCGAGCGACGCTTTTCTGTCGCTCTGTTGATCGGTGAGTGATTGACAGAAAGTGGGTGTTTCCGGGTGTTAACTGGCCGTTTTCAGGGAGTGTGCTAAAAAACGCAGGAGTGACAAGTTAAAACGCAGGTGTGCCTGGGGAAACGGGGGAGTGGCTGGCCGAACACAGGGCGTGTTTGTGACGTCAAAGCAGGAACTAAACTGAGTGAAGTGATCGCAATCTAGGAGTAGTTTTGGAGCTGCTCAGAAACTGCATGAAAATTTTTACGAGCAGTGCTGCTAACCTTTCGTTTGCACTTCTGCTAAGCTAAGATACACTCCCAGAGGGCGGCGGCCTAGCGTGTGCACTGCTGCTAAAAGCAGCTAGTGAGCGATCAACTCGGAATGAGGGCCATTGTGTGATCACTCTGTGCATTGCACAGAGTGTACACACAAAGATGCTGTGGCCATCTAGAAGCATGGTTTGAGCAGGGCCGGATTAACAATGGGGCGGATGGAGCTGCAGCTCCAGGCCCCCCACTGAAAATAGGCCCACAGACCGCCACAGTGAAGCCACATAAACGCCGGCATTACAATGAGTCATACTGACTCATTGTATGCCGTCACCAGCACAGCCCCCGTCGCCACACAGTGCCCCAGTCTGTACGCTTAAGTCCCGAACTCACGGCCGGAGCGCGAGGAGGACCCGCTCTCCCTTCTCAGAGCGTCTCCTCCCCCCAGCCTATTAGTGCAGTGATGCTGCCGCTACTGTGTTCAGTGACGTGGGGGGAGGACATTCTCCCCACTACTACTATCAGCTCCTCCCCCCAGACTTAGAGGGATATTTACGAACATGCGTGGTGCAGAGGGAGAGAGTACTGGGCTGGCGGCTGGCAGCTGCGGGGGATGGAGTCCTTACGGCCAGCCGCGGGTATGTGTGCAGGCGCCGCCTGGGCAGTGCTGCTGCTTTCCATTCCCGGCCGGCTTCCTGCAATCCCTGTCTGTCAGCCGAGCGGGGTGATTGGCACCAGAGCAGGCCGCTCGTCTGCTGTTCATATGTAATAGTGGCCACTACAGGGTGGGATGAAGAGAGGGAGGGAGTGACGGTGGATGCCTGAACGCTGCGCTGCTCTGGAGGTGGGTAGAAGCTGCCTGCAGAGTACAGGAGGGTGCTACTGTTTGTGCACGGAGGGGAGGGGTGCTGTGTTCTGTGTAGCACAGGTGGGGGGAGGGCAGAGAATAGAGAAATGCCTTTGTTTCTGACATGGGGAGGGGGGAGAGATGCCGCATGCCCCTGTGATGGGGGTAGGGAGTAGCCAATAATACTGTGCCCTCCCATTAAATGATGGCGGTCATAGGGACCTCACCAGAGCCACACCGAAGGCCTCCTCTCCACACTGCCGCCGCACATAGTCTCCTCTGCAACGCTGCCGCCCATGGCCTTCTCCGCACCGCCGCCACCCATGGGCTCCTCACCGCTGCCAACTACAGCCTCTGCACCGCCGTCGACCACAATTCCCTCCGCACCTCTGCTGCTCATTAGGTAATGTTACCCTGCTTCCCTATGTCCCTCTGTCGTGCTTTTTGTCCCTCTGTCACTCTCCCTGTCACTCTTTTTGTCCTTCTGTCACTTTCTCTGTCACTTTCTCTATCACTACTGTCACTCTCTCTGTCACTCTATCACTGCTGTCACTTTCTCTGTCACTGTTGTCACTCTCTCTCACTTTCACCCTCTCTGTCACGGCTGTCACTCTCTCTGTCACTGCGGTCATTCTCTGTCACAGCTGTCGCTCTCGCTGTCCTTCTGTCACTTTCTCTGTCACTGCTGTCACTCTGTCCCTGATGTCACTCTGTCTGTCCCTCTGTCACTCTCCCTGTCACTGCTGTCAGTATCTTTGTCACGGCTGTCACTCTCTCTGTCCCTCCTGTAACTGTCCCTGTCCCTCCTGTCATTCTCCCTTTCCCTCTGTCATTCTCCCTGTCACTCTCCCTGTCACTGCTGTCACTCTCTCTGTCCCTCTGTCACTCTCCCTGTCACTGTCCCTGTCCCTCTGTCACTCTCCCTGTCACTGCTGTCACTCTCTCTGTCCCTCTGTCACTGTCCCTGTCCCCCTCTCTGTCCCTCTGTCACTCTCTCTTTCACTGCTGTCACTCTCCCTGTCCCTGTTGTCACTCTCCCTGTCCATCTCTCTGTCAATCTCCTTGTCCCTGAATTTTGGATCATACTGTGTGGCATTTTGTGAATTTTGGCTCATTCCGTGTGGCATAATGTGAATTTTGGCTTATTCCGTGGGAATTTTGGCTCATACTGTGTGGCATAATGTGAATTTTGGCTCATTCCGTGGGAATTTTGGCTCATACTGTGTGGCATAATGTGAATTTTGGCTCATTCCGTGGAAATTTTGGCTCATACTGTGTGGCATAATGTGAATTTTGGCTCATTCCATGGAAATTTTGTCTCATTCAGTGTGGCATAATGTGAATTTTGGCTCATTCCGTGGAAATTTTGGCTCGTATGGTGTGGCATAATGTGAATTTAGGTTCATTCTGTGTGATATAATGTTTAAGGGGAACCAGTACTAGATAATATAAGGGGCCTACTATTGTGGTGCGTAATGTGTATAAGGGGTATATGGTATGGTACACTAAACTTATGGACATGCCCCTTTTGAGTGGCCACACCCTCTTTTCCACAGCGAGGCGCACACATAATTACAACCTTCACTATTCCATACCCCCACTTCAAATTCCCACTTCGACAACCAGTGGGGTGATTCTCCAGAAAGTGAGCATAAAGTCGCGTGCATTACACGCTTTAAAAAATGTTTTCCTTTTAAACTGGTCTGTTAAGAAATTGTTATATTAAAACTTAATTGCTTAAATCTTGGTATTTTGGAGAAGTATGGGGGTCATTCCGAGTTGTTCGCTCGCAAGCTGCTTTTAGCAGCATTGCACACGCTAAGCCGCCGCCTACTGGGAGTGAATCTTAGCTTATCAAAATTGCGAACGAAAGATTAGCAGAATTGCGAATAGACACTTCTTAGCAGTTTCTGAGTAGCTCCACACTTACTCGGCATCTGCGATCAGTTCAGTCAGTTTCGTTCCTGGTTTGACGTCACAAACACACCCAACATTCGCCCAGACACTCCTCCGTTTCTCCAGCCACTCCCGCGTTTTTCCCAGAAACTGTAGCGTTTTTTCACACACACCCATAAAACGGCCAGTTTCCGCCCAGAAACACCCACTTCCTGTCAATCACACTACGATCACCAGAACGAAGAAAAAACCTCGTAATGCCGTGAGTAAAATACCTAACTGCATAGCAAATTTACTTGGCGCAGTCGCACTGCGGACATTGCGCATGCGCATTAGCGACTAATCGCTCCGTTGCGAGAAAAAAATAACGATCGAACAACTCGGAATGACCCCCTATATGTCATTTGAATTTGTGTAGCTGTCCTGTGCATCATGGAGAATCGCCAACCGTATGTATGTGTGTGCATGGGTCTGTTGCTCTGCTCCTCTATTAAGTGGTTGAAGGTAGGCACTAGCTATGACCTCCATGGAGATAGCCACACCCATGGTACAGGCCACACCCCTTATTTAGACCACCCCCACCGCAGCGATTGTCATGCCTCCTGCCAGGGCACACAATAGGCCTTTCATAAATTTCAGCTCCAGGCCCATTTGGACCTTAATCTGGCACTGGGTGTGAGGATACAGGGTTCTTCTAATCACTCAGACATAGAGCAGATGAAACCAACGCAATGGTTTATTTCTCATTCACACACATGAGTACATAACACACAGGAAACAGAGGTAAATATAGCCCAGAAACAATGCGCAGGTAGCAGTCCAGATAGAGTCAGTCCCAGAAGAGGATTTGGTTCCACAAAGTAATGACAGATTAACAGGTCCACACAGCAGAACTCTCACTGAGTCCACACAACAGCGATAGCAGATTAGTCCACAGGAGAATGGGGGTCATTCCGAGTTGTTCGTTCGCTGCTATTTTTAGCAAAATTGCTAATAGGCTAAAATCCGGCAGTTCTGTGCATGCGTATGCACCACAGGGCGCACGCGCTAAGCAATTTTACACTAAAGTATGCTATTTTACTCACGGGCGAACAAAGCTTTTCAGTCGCTCTGTTGATCGGAGAATGATTGACAGGAAGTGGGTGTTTCTGGGTGGTAACTGAGCGTTTTCCGGGAGTGTGCTAAAAAACGCAGGCGTGTCAGCAGAAAACACAGAGTTATGGGAATGTTGCAGGCGTATCAGTGAAAGGGGTTGTGTACACAGAAGCAACATAAGTGGCTATACTCGGACAGGGAAAGTGCACTTGCCAAAAGGCTGGTTCAAGTTTTGATGGTGTGAACAATGGTATTTCAGTGCAGTATGTCTACTGACAGTGGACGTACCTTACACAGTCAGACACATGGGTGTAAATCAGGGAAGAGCTATGTAGCGGCATTTGCATAAAATCACAGATGGTTGACTGCCAATAGATGCGTCTCTGTCTACCTAATCAGCCCCACAATGTTCTGGAGTCACTCTCCACACTAACAATCCACTACAGTATAATGCTGGAATTACCCAAAGCTTGTGGATGAGTGTCCTATCAAAGTTATTTGAAGCAATCAAAGAACTTTAATGGGACACATCCACAAACATTGGGTATACTTTAGATTGACAGGAAAGGCTCTGCCTCATCTCACCGCACGTCCTGCTATATTGTATCCGTCCAACAATTATTAAACAACACAGCACTGTTTTTTTGTTTTTATGTGCCTACTGCAGAGCAAGTCAGTCTTGAAGACTGTTGCAGTCAAGAGAGACTACTTGTTGAGGCAGAGTCCAGCTGTGGCTGCAGTCAAAGTCAAGCAGGCAAGATGGCCAGGATTTACTGTATATCTGCAAGGAGGCAGGTAGATCTCTAGATTCTGACACTGTTATACGTGAAGCTGTGGCAGTGAGCTAAGCCAAGCCAGGAAACAGAACTGAGACTATATATGGGAGTATTGTAGCTGTGGCAGCCCAAACCCAGAGATCAGGCTGGAGCCTGTGTTACTCTGCAGGAAGCAGAGTGTAAGACTTTTGTTGAGACTTTGTATGCAGTCTAGCTGCCCGATGAAAGTCAGGAGTGAAGAAGTGAGTTAGTGCCCTGAATGGGGGCTAGATGTTTATTATTTTCTGTTCATTTGTGTTGAATGCTGCCAGTAAAGCTTCATTATTTAATTTATTCACTGGACAAGTGTTTGTGGATCCTGATTTAGCACCTGGACACTGCACCAAATACACCCCTCTAACGAGATAATTACCCCATAGCATTACATTTGGTACAAATAATTTAGCTATATTTCGAGTAAGCAGTATACCTAATACTTTTCATTTTGTATAATTTTTTATAGTTCATAATTTATATTTGAATAAATTGTTGTGATTGTTTCAATTCATAAGTGATCCATAGAGTTCTTGATCATTTATTGATAGGTGTATGTAGGAATATAGAACTGTAATTACAAAATGGAAGAGTAAAAGGCAACCCTCTTACAGCCATTTTATCTCAAACTCTAAATTAACACTATTGTGTTTCATACGTTTAAATGAAAGTATGTTTTCCTCAGCTTCTGCTAATAATGTTACTGAAGGGGAGATGTATGAAGCAGTGAAAAGAGTGGAGAAGTGGGCCAGTGGAGAAGTTGCCCATGGCAACCAATCAGCTTGAAATAACATTTATCAAGTGCATTCTATGAAATTATAGGAGCAGCTGATTAGTTGTCATGAGCAACTTCTCCACTCTTTTCATTGTTTCATATATCTCCCCCTAATTTCTCATGCGCCAAAGACATTTCACTTGTTTGATACCACAAATCGTTTACTTAGAGTATATATTATATTGATGGATTTCTAGTGTAATGGCAGAGAATGTTTCTCAAACCATTTCTGACCAGATCATTTGTACCATCTAGAAGGGATGTAGTTATGTGACTGGCAGTCAGAAAAACGCCGGTCACAATATCGGCACCTATATCCTGGACCCTCACTATCCCGACGGTCGGCATGCCGACCAACAGGGAATATTTCCACTAGTGGGTGTCCACGACAACCATAGAGTGGGAATAGAACCTGTGGCGAGCGCAGCTCGCCACCAGCCTGTACCGTGGCAAGCACAGCAAGTCCACAAGGGGCTTCGTTGCGCTCGCTCCCCTGCCCAGCATCTAAATGCCGGGATCCCGTCATTGGTATTGTGACTGGCCCATTCCTAACCGCCGATCACACATACCTAACCCATCTAGAAGCACCATATAAATCATTTGAAGAATTAATATAGAGCTCTACAATCTGAATATGTTTTTTATTTTGAGTTTCAGGTAGTGTTTGAATATTCAACTGGAGATGTTGAAGGAAGATGGAAACAAGGCATATGAGAAGCAAAGACGTTAGCGGAGGAGAGCTGGGTTTAGGCATTATCTGCATGATGGAGGTAGATGACACAGAAGAAGCTCATTACAGTAGATCAGTGAGGGAGGAGGTATCAAGAGAAAAAAATGTAGAGGACTAAGAATAGAGCTTTGAAAGACCACAACATAAACAGGGAGTAAAGGGGAGAGTGATGTATAACCAGCTATGAAAAGGCCATTTTTTTCTAGGTATCATCTTCCCTTGTATATTCTATAGGGGAAATGTAAGTTTTATAACTGTATGTCATTCTGTATGTCTGGGGACATGTCAATTGTTAAGGGATATGTATGTGTACTCTAACCAGCAGGGGGGCCCAGTGTAACTAGTGCTGTCTCCTGGCTGTCCACTTTGAAGTAGGGTAAGAGAAATTTGGTCAGTCCTTCCTGATCTGACCCCTAAATCTGCCCACTTTGGCTAACCCTCCTCCCCTATTTACTGTGTTACAGTTACTTGGAGGTGAGTGATTTAAGAAAATTAAATCCCAAGCGTAGGGGCCTGGAGTAACCTCTAGCTGGAATAAGTATGAGGAGCACTTAACACAGTCCTTCCCTACCTAGCCCATAAATCTGCCCACTTTGGAGAACACTCCTTTTCTATTTACTGTGTTACAGTTACTTGGAAGTGAGGGATTTAAGAGAAATAAATCCCAAAGGTGGGGGCTTGGAGGAACTGCCAGCTGGAATAAGCAAGACAAGCACTCAACACACAATTTTCACTACTTGACGAGAAGTCAGCCATGACTGTAGGGTGCACCAATCTGCTGTACATTCTGTGATCTCCTACATGCATGAAACTAGGCCTGTGATGTAAGCAATCCTGTTTTCTGAGTTTAATCCTATTTTTGGGGGGGTTTTCCCCCTTGAAATTGCATATAATCTGTGTGTTTTTATATATAATCACATATATTTTTGTAACTGTAAGATTATTCTTCAAATTAAAACATAATTTCTCATTCTGACCTCTGTATTCTTAACCTATGCCCTGTGATACTCAAATTACCTGTTTTGGAAAATATTAATAATTGTGTTTGCAGGTAGAAGCAAAGGCTAACTAATGTCAGAGTACTGAATTCCTCTTGTTGGTGGCAATTACCATGTTGGAAGTAACCCATAAATCACTGGCGACGATTCTGATTGGCGTATCTGCAGAATCGGCCAGCCAATTGTGACATGGAGAATGTACCATAAATAGAGACACTGAAGTATTTTGAGGGTTAAAAAATGAACCAGTAAAGAACAGTGCTAAAAAAGCTGAGTGAAGGGCACCCAGGAAAAAAAGTGTGGTTACTTGTATCAAAAGTGGGAGAGAAGTCAATGACTAGGGAGAAGTTACACTTCAATGTAGCTTTCGATAGATCATTGGCCAATTTGGTGAAGGCAGTCTTGGTAGACACTAACGGACTTAAGCAGAGGATAGGAGTCTGTAAACAAGTAATCATCAGAATAGATATGTATTCATAACTCAGCAAAGAAAGAGTTAACTACTGAAGACAAGCCATGCAAGTGCTGCAGGTTTGAAATCTTGTTCCTTGCGAGTTATGAGTTTTCCTGCTCTCTTCTCATTGGTGCTCCTGTCTTTATTAGGCTCCCTCACAAAGGTTCACCTATGCTACTTATAGTTTAGTCTGACTCAGGAAGTAATTCAGATCTGATCGCTGCTGTGCATTGGAAATGGTGACTATATCCAAGTTACAAATGCTCAAGTAGTATTTTTTAAATACCTGTTTAATTCTGCATTAAATAAAGGTTATATTGTGTTTTGGTGTGTCATGGGTCTATGGAGGACAGTTACTAGTGCTGTCGCATGTGAATTCACGTGGTGTAGGTGCAGGCGTTAGCAGTGACGGGATGCAGCGGAGGTGCGGGTGGTAGCGGCAGATCTGGATCATTTTGAAAATGGCGGCTCAGCGTTATTCGTGAAGTTCAAGATAGCCACCACGAGCCAATCATGGCCCTCCCAATCATTGCCCTGCCCCCTCTGGTTGGCCTATATAAATCAGCAGCTGGCAGTCTGCCAGCAGGGAGGGAGCATGCATGAGTTTCTTAAGACAGAAGTCGCCGAAAGCCATGTAAAAGAACTTAAGTTTAGGGCCGCAGCCCCAAGGTGAAGATGCTGTATAATTAAAAAGGACATGCACAGTGTAACAAACCAAGCACTTCAGTGACATGGACTGACACTTTTGTGGCTGTAGTGCTTTGTTTAGGTCCCCACTAAATAGTTTTTTTGGAAGGATTACTGCTGATCATTAGTGAGGAGGTTGATGATGAAGGTGTTAATTACATTAGTATCTTGTAAAATACATTTCACTTCCACACATGAATCCTCAATTTCTATTATGCCCTCATCACTATCTTTACATGTGCTGCTCCCCACATGTGCAGATGGTGCAGAAATGGTGGATGGAGGTGAAAGAGGCTTCTCTATGTGGACAGTGTGAGAAATGTCAGACACACACATACTGTAGCTAACGTGGACAACATTAAACGTTCCTCAGGAATGTGTGACGGTTCCAAACGCACAGTTTGTTCTACTGCTTTAGTTGTTTTTTTTATTTTTTGACACCTCTTCTAGACTCTGAGTGAAACGTTCTTGTATCATCATGAGAAGCAGAGGAAGATGCCTCACTAACAGTTGTAGATCCATGAATTATAAATGAAGGCCAAGGTCTGAGTATTTCCTTGCCACTTTGTGTGGTGAATGGCATATTGCCAATTTTATGTTTCTCTGCAGCTAACTTTCCTTTTGATGTTTTTTTTCTTTACCACTGTAAAAATATATTGCTTCTTTGATTTTACATGCCCTGACTTGAGCCCTCTATGCCCTTGAGCATCTGCCTTAGTAGTTGACGTTAATTTGAAAAAACTTAGTAGTTGACGTTGACAGACTTGTATCTTCATGACTGGTGGCAGCAGCTGCCGCACTAGCATGTGCTTCCTGCTCTCCTCTCAATTGTTCATCCTCCATATCTATCCACAAACACAAACAAATGGAGTACAGGACACACCACAATTTGTACAAATCATGTACCACATACGGTATCACAACATGTTTTTGAGTCACAAATAGTAATCAATCACTGCAGTTTAATTACACCAACAGTGTAGCTAACTAGCTGTGCTGTCTAGTGACTGTGTATGGGTGGCATGCTGCATGCTGCTGTGTGCTGCACAATACTCTGCTATACTGGCTGTGCTGTGTCCAGACTCACAAGTGGCTGTGCTGTATAGTGACAGAATAATAAAAAAGAAAATATATATTTCTATTGTTGGTACTGTTTGATGCTCTTTGTTCACGTGCATCTATAAGCCCTGTGTTCCAAGCAGTTTGAACCGAGCTGCAAGCTTAAAAATATAAATATAAAATATATATAATATATCTATTGTTTTTGTACTGGTTGGTTGGTGTGCTTATAAGCCCTATGATCCATGCAGTTGGAACTGAACTGCAGATTTAAAAATAGAAAAATAAAATATATATAATATATGAATTGTATTTGTACTGGTTGGTTGGTGCGCTTATAAGCCCTGTGATCCATGCAGTTGGAACTGAACTGTAGGTTTAAAAATAGAATTTATATATATATATATATATATATATATATATATAATTATCTATTGTTATATCTATTGTTTTTGTACAGGTTGGTTGGTGCGCTTATAAGCCCTGTGATCCACACCGTTGGAACCAAGGTGATGGTTTAAAAATAGAAAAATAAAATATGTACTGTATAATATAATTATCTATAGTTATATCTATTGTTTTTGTACTGGTTGGTTGGTGTGCTTATAAGCCCTGTGAACCACACAACTGGAACTAAGCTGCAGGTTTAAAAATAGAAATATACTCATTACTGAATCAGTGTCTAAAACTATTTACTAAATTATTTGCATCACAGCTTTAATTCGTCCTGCAATGTGTTTTACATTCTGCTCAGAATGGATTTGTCAGAAATAGAAACTCAGTGCATAATGTTTGTATGTTGATTGCAGCAATGTATAGTTCAAAATACTTGGCCTATCAAACCATTCTTTTTGTGAGTTGCGATGCCGATAAGACGTTTGACCGCGTCTCCTGGTCTAATTTATTCCAGGTTTTTCATGTCCAGCAATTTGTGTAAAGTTCATCCGCATATTTAGAATGCTTTATGCGCAACCTCAGGCATACCTTACGATTAATGGTCTCATGGAAAGGAATTAAGGTCAGATCCCACGACATCAAAGTGTCTGCTTTAGCTGACTTCTTATTGTATTTTAGTAATCCTAAAATAGCACTTCCCTCGCTATTGACTATGTTAAGGTACTTTAACTTTATATCAGGGTTTTTAATTAATTTAGACAAAACGCAGGCATTGGCATTGGGGGGAGAGGCAACTTTGGGATGGGGCAACTCGTTTACATTTAAATGTGCTTGAAATGACTTAGTATATTTGGGTTCATGTATTCGTTCTAATATTACTGATTTATATTCTCTAAACGTCTCCCATTATATTACTCAGATGATGGAAGACTTTGCAAGATAACAACACCATCCCATTTCCCATTTGGGTAGGTGCCACCTATGTAAAATGGTCTCCTTCCTTCACTTGTTTTATCCAATTCAAATGCTTTTGTTTCTGTTGTTACAACGTGATTTACATGTAATTAATAATCCCTCACTAAATTTATCTGGGCAAATAAACACCAGTTATCGCGTTATTTACATTGAAACAAACTCCATCACTTGGAGGCGTTAATCTCCCTTTTCCGGAAGACTACTCCCTAGCCACCAATTATAGATAAGCCATAGACTGGAAAGGAGGTGGCAATAACTTTGTTAAACAGGTACTAGAACAAGCTTAATTGCCTTAGAGTAATTTGGTGAATTAATTACATTTTTCGGACAACTCCACACTGCCCAAACTACACCGTAATCCGTTAATATATGCTCTCTATAAAGCCTGCCGTCTTCTTAGGAAACACTTAGGCTTTTCCTTGGCAAACTCATTGTTCCAGCCTTGGTCATCAAATCCATGCTTCCAAGATGGGGAGGCCAATGAGATAGTTTGTGGTTGGCACATTCAGTGACTTCGATTATTGTATACATTTTTGAATGATAAATGCTCAGCGATCTTAACCCTATCCCAACTGAAACAGAAATACCCTACTCTTCATTTTCCTCTCTTTGCCTACTTTTAGGTATGTAGTTTAGGTACTAGCAAACTGTCACATTTACAATCCATAGAACTCACCTTTTCCCTTGGTGGCCTAGTACAGCAACATCCTAGTTTCCACTATTCCACTTCTCTATTCTCATACTAGGCGAAGGTTGGATCTATCTAGACTTACAACTGGACAGAAACTTTTCCAGAGATTGATCTTTCAACAGTGATTCGGTGGTGCACTATGCTCAAAAAGCAGCTAGTCTCTTCATCTTACGCAGAGATGTACTTTAAAATACTACATAGAGCTTATTATACGCCCCGACTACGGTTTCTCAAAGGAGTTTCTGATAACTCTCTATATTTTAAATGCAGTTCCCCAGATGCAGACATTATACATGGTCTCTAGACCTGCTCAGTGGCGCAAACATTTTGGAATACTGTACAGACTATATTAATGTGGACTTGAATATATATTTTAAAATCACAATGGCCTGGGCTCTTTGGAATTATATTGATGTCCAGACTCCCTCATTATCCAAAGGGACAAAATTGTTGTTAGCTTGTGTGGCCGTCACTTCAAAAAACAACAACAATCCTGTCCCAATGGATACAAACAGAACCAATACCCTTATCCCTCATGTTAGCTTGTTTGTCTCATCTTTACCAAATGGACTGGGTAGATTGGTCTCTGGATGCAGAGTCTCGTTCCTCAGAATTCTTTGCCATTTGGTTGCCTTAATTGTTAACTCTACCAGTTCCCACTAAGGAGTACATTTGCAAAGTGGTTAGACTGACTGTGTTGTACAATACGGAAACTCTCACTTCTGGATTTCCACCATTTTAGATCAAACCAAGGAAATTTCAATAATATGGAACTACCATGAAAATGGTCAACTGTTATATTATTGTTTCCTATACAATTATCTTATCATTTTCTCTTACTTCTGTAATTTGCAGTATATCCTGTTATTATATATGTTGTGATACACAAATTCCACATACAATGTATGGTCATTTTAAAAAAAAATCTATTTGAAAAAATATATATATAAAATACTGTATATATATTGTTTTTGTACTTGTTGGTTGGTACACTTATAAGCCCTGTGATCCACCCAGTTGGAATGCAGGTTTAAAAATAGAAAATAATATATATA
Source organism: Pseudophryne corroboree (assembly GCF_028390025.1). NCBI lineage: Eukaryota > Metazoa > Chordata > Amphibia > Anura > Myobatrachidae > Pseudophryne > Pseudophryne corroboree. The sequence continues at coordinate 276,958,116 of NC_086447.1, read as the reverse complement.
TCTATTGTTTTTGTACTGGTTGGTGCGCTTTACTCAAGTGTGCTTTGTTCACATGTATCTATAAGCTCTGTGATCCACACAGTGATCTGTAAAATGAATAACTATCAGTTTAGAGAAGAGCAACCAAATACTAATGCAGCAGCTGCTGCCACCAGTCAACATTATCAACTAAAGCCGATGCTCAAGGGTATAGCGGGTCAAATCAAAAACCCAGTATACAATGTTAAAGAAAAATACAATTAAAGGGAAAGTTTGGTGCAGAAAAACATAAAATTGCCAACATGCCATTCACGACATGCAGTGGCAAGGAAAGGCTCTGGCCTTGGCCTTTATTTCTAAGTGGTGGTTCTGCAACTGACAGTGAGGCATCTTCTTCTGTCTCTCATGACAATGCAAGAGTCTAGAAGAGGTATAAAAAAAAACTGAAAACCACTAAGGCAGTAGAACAATCTGTGGGGTAAATTTACTAAGATGGGAGTTCTATTTAAGAAAGGATGTTGCCAATCAGCCAATCAGATTATATTTCTCATTTATCTAACACCTTCTAGAAGATAATACCTGCAATCTGGTTGCTATGGGCAACATCCCATCTTAAATAGAACTCCCATCTTAGTAAATTTACACGTGTGTTCAGAAACAAAAAAAGTCACAAATCCCCGAGGAGAGTCTAAGTGTGTTCAAGAGTGCTATGTGTGAGCTTGATTTTTCTGATGTACTCACCTTCCACCATTTATGCTCCCTCTGCAAATGTGGAGATGAGCAGCAGTAGTATAGCTGATGACATAGAAATTGAGGATGCCACTGTGGAATTGCAAGAGGATGAGGAGGATATTTGTGTATGTTGCAAGAGGATGAGAAGGATGTTGCTTGTGTAAGTCAAGCACCAGTGGAAGCAGCTCTTAGCCATGATAGGAAGATGGTCATTGTCATGCCTGGGCTTAGGAACAACCAATTCACCTAGGATGTGTCTAATCATCTTTGCCCAAATCCTGACAATATTTGTCTAGACATCTGTAGCCTTTGTGGAACCACAGTAAGTAGAGGTAGGGATATTAAGCATCTAGGAACCGCCACCCTGTTACATCATTTGCAGTGAGCTCATGACAAGTTATTGATAACATCAAAAGCTGGTGCTAGAAAAATAAAAACTAACAGTACAGCATCAGCTAGCTCCCTTCTCTCAACTAGATCCCAGCACCTGTAATCTCCACCACCAACACCTTCATCCTCAATATCATCAGTAATCATCAGAGGTAGTCCTGCATCCAATTTGTTTAGGCTAGATGACTCCTCCCCATTCCAGGATTGCTCAAAAGAATCCTTAAGCGCTAGGCCTTCTGCTGCTGGGGGTGGTTCTTCATCCCAGAAGGGGACCAAGAGGACTACTAGTAGTATTGTAAAAAATCAGTTGACTATGAAACAATCCTTTGCAAGGTGAAGCAAGTATGACAGCTCTCACCCAGTCGCACAGCGAATCACTGATGCCATCACAGCTATGCTAGCATTAGATCTGCATCCAATATCCGCCATTAATGCAGGGAATTTTATACAGTTAATTGAGGTCCTGTGTTCCGGTACCAAATTCCATCTCAGTTCCATTTTAGCCGAAAAGCCATTCCTCGGCTGAACCAGGATGTAGAAAAACATTAATTAATTATTGGTCTACAAAATGCCATTGTACCCACTGTCCACCTAACCACAGCAGCAGAAGCAGTATCTAACAAAAAGCACCAGCTCATTCAGAGGCAGGCTACTCTGTATATCACCGGATTCAATAAGAGGCAAAAAGTATCTAACAAAAAACACCAGCTCATTCAGAGGCAGGCTACTCTGTGTATCACCAGATTCAGTAAGAGGCAATAAGTAGCTAACAAAAAACACCAGCTCATTCAGAGGCAGGCTACTCTGTGTATCACCGAATTCAATAGGAGGCATACCGCTGACAACCTCTTTGAAAAACTAAGGGATGTCATACAGTAGCAACATGGCTTACTTCACTTAGTCTCTCCTCAGGATTTGTGATATCTGATAATGCCACAAATATTGTGGATCAAGCGATACATGGCACTACAAAGTCTCATCATTCAGTTTCTTCAGCAGCAGCCAAAAAAACCCTCAGCTTTTCCAAATGACCCAGTGGTGACCAGATAAGTCAACCTAAAAGAATTGCCCAACATTTGTGACACCTCTACCATAACTCCATCTGATACAGTAACCATCCAAAGAATGGTGGAGGATTATTTTCATGATACTGTACAAAAAGGCATATCACAGAGTCTTTTTGAGTATTGAAAGGAAAAAAAGGCAATTTGGGAGCCCTTGTACAAACTGGCTTTGTATTACTTAAGCTGCCCACCCTCCAGTGTGTACTCAGAAATAGTTTTCAGCAGAGGCGGGAACCTTGTGAGAGAACCGCTTAGGAGTCTACTTCCTCAAAATTTGGAAAAAATTATATTTATCAAAATTAACTGGGAATTCCAAGAAGAAGGCCTTTCCTAGCAATTACATCAAAGTACAGAGACTTCTGTAATGGTGGATTCCAGTGGGAATTAATTAATATTGTTTGAGGATGATGTACACACTGATGAGGGTGAGGATGGCAATGACGATGACATCTTGCCATTGTAGAGCTGTTGCCATAAGCTGATTGATAGCTTCTTTTGTGGGGGCCAAACAAACCTAGCACTTCAGCTACAAAAGTGTCAGTCTCTGTTGCTGAAGTGCTTGGCTTGTTAAAGTGTGCATGTCCTTTTTAATATCCATTATAAGGGTGAGTGGAAGGGCCCAAGGACAATTCCATCTTGCACAACGTTTCATTTCTGCCACTGCTGTGTGGCAAAGTTTCACAGATGTGCTATAAATTGTTGTATGTTTGTGCCACTGCTCTGTCACTTAGTAACCAGCTAGCTCATAGCAAACTTTGGCCAAACATGGTGAAAACAATATTGTGAGCTGTGGTGTGGTCAAAATTAACTGTAAATTACTGTAAATTAATGTTATTTAGAGTTAATATTAGTCTAGGAACAAAAAAGGCCAAAATGATGTGATTTTAGCTTTTTTGGTAATTTTTTTTAAATAATCCAAATCCAACTTGAGAATGCTGATTTATATACAGGAATGAAAATCTATACCTTAAACACACTTTAAATACACTTTACCATGGAGCCGCTGCGGCCGCTATACTTAATACACACTCTACGTACTCTTTACGCTGTTAGCGTAAAGAGTCCCATACTGTGTACGGACTTTGCGCACAAGCGCCGCGCTGACGGTACAAAGTACACACAGCGCGTACACACCCAGAGATACACCCCAAACCCTTAACAGCTATGCAATGCGATAATAATTAGTGATGTGCACCGGACATTTTTCGGGTTTTGTGTTTTGGTTTTGGATTCGGTTCCGCGGCCGTGTTTTGGATTCGGACGCGTTTTGGCAAAACCTCCCTGAAAATTTTTTGTCGGATTCGGGTGTGTTTTGGATTCGGGTGTTTTTTTACAAAAACCCCTCAAAAACAGCTTAAATCATAGAATTTGGGGGTCATTTTGATCCCATAGTATTATTAACCTCAATAACCATAATTTCCACTCATTTTCAGTCTATTCTGAACACCTCACAATATTATTTTTAGTCCTAAAATTTGCACCGAGGTCGCTGGATGACTAAGCTAAGCGACCCAAGTGGCCGACACAAACACCTGGCCCATCTAGGAGTGGCACTGCAGTGTCAGACAGGATGGCACTTCAAAAAAATAGTCCCCAAACAGCACATGATGCAAAGAAAAAAAGAGGTGCACCAAGGTCGCTGGATGGCTAAGCTAAGCGACACAAGTGGCCGACACAAACACCTGGCCCATCTAGGAGTGGCACTGCAGTGTCAGGCAGGATGGCACTTCAAAAAAATAGTCCCCAAACAGCTCATGATGCAAAGAAAAAGAAAAGAAAAAAAGAGATGCAAGATGGAATTGTCCTTGGGCCCTCCCACCCACCCTTATGTTGTATAAACAGGACATGCACACTTTAACAAACCCATCATTTCAGCGACAGGGTCTGCCACACAACTGTGACTGAAATGACTGGTTGGTTTGGGGCCCCACCAAAAAAGAAGCAATCAATCTCTCCTTGCACAAACTGGCTCTACAGAGGCAAGATATCCACCTCCTCCTCATCGTCCGATTCCTCACCCCTTTCACTGTGTACATCCCCCTCCTCACAGATTATTAATTTGTCCCCACTGGAATCCACCATCTCAGGTCCCTGTGTACTTTCTGGAGGCAATTGCTGGTGAATGTCTCCACGGAGGAATTGATAATAATTCATTTTGATGAACATCATCTTCTCCACATTTTCTGGAAGAAACCTCGTACGCCGATTGCTGACAAGGTGAGTGGCTGCACTAAACACTCTTTCGGAGTACACACTGGAGGGTGGGCAACTTAGGTAAAATAAAGCCAGTTTCTGCAAGGGCCTCCAAATTGCCTCTTTTTCCTGCCAGTATACGTACGGACTGTCTGACGTGCTTACTTGGATGCGGTCACTCATATAATCCTCCACCATTCTTTCAATGGTAAGAGAATCATATGCAGTGACAGTAGATGACATGTCAGTAATCGTTGGCAGGTCCTTCAGTCTGGACCAGATGTCAGCACTCACTCCAGACTGCCCTGCATCACCGCCAGTGGGTGGGCTCGGAATTCTTAGCCTTTTCCTCGCTCCCCCAGTTGCGGGAGAATGTGAAGGAGGAGCTGTTGACGGGTCACGTTCCGCTTGACTTGACAATTTTCTCACCAGCAGGTCTTTGAACCTCTGCAGACTTCTGCCTGCCGGAAAGAGAGATCCAACGTAGGTTTTAAATCTAGGATCGAGCACGGTGGCCAAAATGTAGTGCTCTGATTTCAACAGATTGACCACCCGTTGTTATGACACCAGTACGTCTGACCAGAGGTGATCTTATGACGGAGGTCAGAGTACTGGAATGGAATGCTGGTTACGGGAGCAGGAAAGCCTAGTAACCCCTGGCGCCCTAACTCCGTTGTCTCGCCCGTGTTATCAGAAATCCCCTGCGAGACTATGGTTGCTTGAGCCCATGGCAGCCGCGTTTGAAGGGCGGATTATGTCTGCCCAACTCCGATGCCCCCTCAGGTCTTAATGGGAGACAAAGGGAAATCCGAGACAGGGTGATAACAAGGGGCCCTCTGACTAAGCAACCAGGCCAGGGGCTACAAGCTAACTAACTTAAACCAGAAGTATGTGCGGACAAACCGCCAGGGAAAAGGACAACCAAAAATCCACGAATCCGTTACTCCTATCCAGCACCGCTGGATACCAGAGTGGATTTGTGGGAGCGGAATCCTCCGCAAAAGCTCCGAAACACAATGTAACCAAATAATAAATAGTAAGCGGTCAAGCCGCAACACACGGCTACGCCGCGACTCACGAACACCACAGGATGTTAAAGGTGCTCGGTCAGGACTCCAGGAAAAGATGACAACTTCCGAGTATTGGACCACTGAGGACAGGAACGACCGGATAGACAGGACTGGAAAACTCTCTGCAACAGACACAGCAAACAGGAAGCTATTACCGGCGTCTGTGAGAAGTCCAGAGAGTGCTTTTAACTGGGAGCTCTCCAATCAGGAGCCAGACAGGGTAATTAACAATCATGCCGTGCAGCTGCATGCTGCACGGCCAGGATACCAATGAGGTGATTAATCTAGACCCAGCAACGGGGAACGCGGTCCGACAGTGGCGTCCCCGTTGCTAGGGTCTGAGCGGCTCCGTGCGCCCGGCGTCTAGCGTTGCTAGGGAGCCGGCGGCTGTCCGCATGCGGCGTCCCTAGTTGCTAGGCGCCGGGCCGCACTGACGGGCGGACCCTCGGCGCCTAACAGTACCCCCCCCCCCCCTTGAGGAGGGGTCAAGGAACCCCTAAGGCCAGGTTTCTGAGGAAATTCTCGAAAAAATGCCTTTTTGAGCCTCGGGGCATGGAGATCCTCATCCAGGACCCAAGACCTTTCTTCTGGACCATAACCTCTCCAATGTACCAAAAAATAAAGCCGACCCCGGGACAACTTGGAATCGAGAACCTTCTCCACCAAGAACTCCTGCTGACCCTGTACATCTATTGGTGATTTCCCCTGAGAGATCTTCCGAGGAAATCTACTGGAAGAAACGTATGGTTTCAACAGGGAGCAATGGAAAGTATTTCCGATCCGGAGAGTTCTTGGTAAACGTAACCGGAAAGCAACTGGATTGATTTTTTTTATAATATGAAATGGTCCAATAAATTTAGGGCCCAATCTGGCTGAGGTTTGTCGAAGTCTAATGTTGCGAGTCGACAACCACACCCTATCTCCAACTTTAAAAGTGCACGGCCGCCGGAGCCTGTCAGAAAATTTTTTCTCCCGAAATGCCGCTTTTCTGAGAGCAAGGTGCACTTTTCTCCAAATGAGTCTGAGATGAGCGGTCAAGGTCAGTGAGGAGACAGAGGAATGTTGAAAAAAGGAATTAGCTCTGGGGTGAAAACCGAAAACTGTAAAAAATGGAGACACATTGGTGGAGGAATGACAGGCATTGTTGTAAGCAAACTCCGCCAACGGAAGAAACTCGGACCAGTCATTTTGGAGTTTGGCCGAGTACAAACGCAAATATTGTTTTAATGATTGATTAACTCGCTCAGTCTGCCCGTTGAATTGGGGATGGTAGCCAGACGTTAAAGACAATTTCATCTTTAAAGAGGAACAAAAAGACTTCCAAAATTGTGCAATGAATTGTGGACCCCGATCAGAAACAATATCAGTGGGTAACCCATGGAGCCTGAAAACATGGCGGAGGAACAAAACTGCCAATCCCTGGGCAGATGGCAATCGGGGAAGAGCAATGAAATGGGCCATCTTGCTAAAACGGTCAACTACCACCCATATGACTCGGCATCCGACTGACAGAGGGAGGTCCACCACAAAATCCATGGAAATATGAGACCATGGCCTGAGAGGAACATTCAAGGGCATAAGTTGACCGATAGGCAAGGAACGGGGAACTTTATGCTGTGCACAGACCTGACACGAAAAAACAAACTCCTTAATGTCTTTGGAAAGACCAGGCCACCATACTGAGCGGGAGACTAATTCCAAAGTCTTAGCGATCCCCGGATGCCCGGCAACTTTGCTATCATGAAACTCCGTCAAAACGGTTGCTCTCAAAAACTCAGGGACATAAAGACGACCAGCAGGAGTATTTCCAGGAGCTTGATGTTGAAGCTGCTTTAACTGGGTAAATAAATCTTGTGTGAGGCCTGCCCGAATGACTGAAGACGGAACTATGGGAGTAACAGGACTGTTATCATGAACTGGAAGAAAACTGCGTGACAGGGCATCCGCCTTGGCATTCTTGGAACCTGGCCTGAAGGTGATAATAAACTTGAAACGAGTAAAAAATAAAGCCCAACGAGCTTGCCGGGCATTCAGCCGTTTAGCTGATTCAATGTACTGAAGATTTTTGTGATCAGTCAAAACTGAAATGGTATGTGTTGCTCCCTCAAGCCAATGCCTCCACTCCTCGAAAGCCCATTTAATAGCCAGTAATTCCCGGTTACCAACATCGTAGTTGGATTCAGCAGATGAGAATTTCCTGGACATAAAGGCACAAGGATGTAATTCCAGAGAATCCGGATCCTTCTGAGATAGGATAGCCCCTACTCCAACCTCCGAGGCATCAACCTCAACAATGAAAGGCAATTCTGGGTTGGGATGTCTGAGGACCGGGGCTGAGACAAAGGCTTGTTTCAAGGCCTGAAAAGATAACTCAGCTTCACGTGACCAGTTGGTTGGATCCGCTCCCTTCTTAGTCAGTGCCACAATGGGAGCAACTAGGTCGGAGAAAGAGTGAATAAATCTTCTATAATAATTCGCAAACCCTAAAAAGCGCTGAATTGCTTTTAAGTTGGTGGGTTGCGCCCAACTAAGGATGGCTTGGAGTTTCTTCGGTTCCATACAGAATCCCCGAGGGGAAATAATGTACCCTAAAAAGGATACCTCCGTGACATGAAATTCACACTTCTCCAGCTTGGCATATAGGTGATTTTCACGTAATTTTTTTAGAACCTGACGCACCTGGGTAACGTGTTGTTCAATAGAGTCAGAATATATCAAGATATCGTCTAAATAGACTACTACGAATCTTCCAAGAAAATCACGGAGCACATCGTTAATGAGATCCTGGAAAACTGCCGGAGCGTTAGACAGGCCGAATGGCATAACCAGATACTCATAGTGACCCGACTGGGTACTGAATGCCGTTTTCCACTCATCCCCTGACTTGATTCGGATGAGGTTATATGCTCCTCTCAGGTCAATCTTAGAAAAAATCACAGCCGAACGTAGCTGATCAAAGAGGACAGAAATCAGCGGCAAAGGGTAAGTATTTTTTACTGAGATTTTATTCAAGGCTCTAAAGTCAATGCAAGGTCTGAGTGATCCATCCTTCTTCTCCACAAGGAAGAAGCCTGCACTTAAAGGGGATTTAGATGGCCTGATAAATCCTTTCCCTAGGCTTTCTTTAACATATTCATTCATGGCCACAGTTTCTGGTCCAGACAATGCATATAACCTTCCCTTAGGCAAAGTGGCACCAGGAATTAGCTCAATAGCACAATCATAAGGCCGATGGGGAGGCAGAATGTCCGCATTGCCCTTGGAAAATACATCAACAAAATCCTGGTATTCTACAGGAATGGGTGCGGGAATGACAGCAGCTATTCTGATGGGAAGCGTAATACATTCCTTATTACAGATGGTACCCCACTGTGAGATCTCCCCCGACTGCCAATCAATGATGGGATTATGAAAGGCCAGCCAAGGGTGACCCAGAACCACTGGAACTGCTGGGCAATGGGTAAGGAAAAATTCAATTTTTTCGGAATGAAGAGCTCCTACCGAAAATAGTACAGGAGGTGTACAGAGAGAAATAACCCCATTGGACAAGGGACTCCCATCTAAACCATGCATGGTGATACACCTACCTAAGGCTAACTGAGGAATACCTAAGGCCTTGGCCCACGTTAAGTCCATAAAGTTCCCTGCAGCTCCACTGTCAACAAAAGCAGACACCGAGGAACAGAGGCTGCCAAAGGAAACTTTAGCTGGGACTAACAGTGAATTATTTGAGGAGATAAGCTGCAGACCAAAGTGAACCCTCTCACAATTCACTTGGTCGAGGCGTTTCCCGACTTGTTCGGACAATTACGGGCAAAATGTCCCTTACTCCCACAGTACAAACAAAGACCAGAATTTTGCCTTCTGGTTCTTTCTTCAGGAGACAGCTTGGAGAGACCTATCTGCATGGGCTCCTCTATGTCCACAGGAATGGAAAAAACACCAGGAGTAGACCCGACAGATGCTCTTTTTTCAGCCCTCCGCTCTCTGAGACGACGATCAATCTTAATAGAAAGCTCCATGAGTTTATCAAGAGTCTCAGGAGCGGGATACTGAAGGAGACTGTCTTTTATAGACTCAGATAAGCCGAGGCGAAACTGACTGCGCAGGGCTGGGTCATTCCATCCACAGTCGTTCGACCAACGGCGAAACTCCGTACAATAAATCTCTGCGGGATTCTTACCCTGTCTGAGAGCACGCAAATGACTCTCGGCGGATGCCTCTCTATCAGGGTCATCATACAATAGCCCTAAAGACCCCAGAAAGGCGTCTACAGACAACAATGCCGGATCGTCAGTTCTTAAACCAAAAGCCCAGGTCTGGGGATCCCCCTGAAGTAAAGAAATAATAATTCCGACCCGCTGAGATTCCGTACCTGAGGAGACTGGTCTTAAACGAAAATAAAGTTTACAAGACTCTTTAAAATTAAAAAACTGCTTTCTATCCCCAGAAAAACGGTCAGGCAAATGCATTTTTGGTTCAGGAACGACCCTCGGGGAAGTCCGTAACAGATCTTCCTGTGACCTCACCCGAAGGGACAGATCCTAAACCATCTGAGTAAGTTCTTGAATCTGACTAACTAGAAGCTGGCCAGGATTTGGCCCTACACCAGTGGGATTCATGAGGCCGACAAATCTTCCAAACTGAAATAAGGGAAAAAATCAAACCCTGTTTAATTTTAAATTTTAGTCAGGCCGGTAATAATGTTATGATACCAGTACGTCTGACCAGAGGTGATCTTATGACGGAGGTCAGAGTACTGGAATGGAATGCTGGTTACGGGAGCAGGAAAGCCTAGTAACCCCTGGCGCCCTAACTCCGTTGTCTCGCCCGTGTTATCAGAAATCCCCTGCGAGACTATGGTTGCTTGAGCCCATGGCAGCCGCGTTTGAAGGGCGGATTATGTCTGCCCAACTCCGATGCCCCCTCAGGTCTTAATGGGAGACAAAGGGAAATCCGAGACAGGGTGATAACAAGGGGCCCTCTGACTAAGCAACCAGGCCAGGGGCTACAAGCTAACTAACTTAAACCAGAAGTATGTGCGGACAAACCGCCAGGGAAAAGGACAACCAAAAATCCACGAATCCGTTACTCCTATCCAGCACCGCTGGATACCAGAGTGGATTTGTGGGAGCGGAATCCTCCGCAAAAGCTCCGAAACACAATGTAACCAAATAATAAATAGTAAGCGGTCAAGCCGCAACACACGGCTACGCCGCGACTCACGAACACCACAGGATGTTAAAGGTGCTCGGTCAGGACTCCAGGAAAAGATGACAACTTCCGAGTATTGGACCACTGAGGACAGGAACGACCGGATAGACAGGACTGGAAAACTCTCTGCAACAGACACAGCAAACAGGAAGCTATTACCGGAGTCTGTGAGAAGTCCAGAGAGTGCTTTTAACTGGGAGCTCTCCAATCAGGAGCCAGACAGGGTAATTAACAATCATGCCGTGCAGCTGCATGCTGCACGGCCAGGATACCAATGAGGTGATTAATCTAGACCCAGCAACGGGGAACGCGGTCCGACAGTGGCGTCCCCGTTGCTAGGGTCTGAGCGGCTCCGTGCGCCCGGCGTCTAGCGTTGCTAGGGAGCCGGCGGCTGTCCGCATGCGGCGTCCCTAGTTGCTAGGCGCCGGGCCGCACTGACGGGCGGACCCTCGGCGCCTAACACCCGTGAATCCTGGTTAAGCGAATTAAGGGCTCCATCCACAAGTCCCACATGCCTAGCGGAATCGCTCTGTTTTAGCTCCTCCTTCAATGTCTCCAGCTTCTTCTGCAAAAGCCTGATGAGGGGAATGACCTGACTCAGGCTGGCAGTGACTGAACTGACTTCACGTGTGGCAAGTTCAAAGGGTTGCAGAACCTTGCACAACGTTGAAATCATTCTACACTGCGCTTGAGTCAGGTGCATTCCCCCTCCTTTGCCTATATCGTAGGCAGATGTATAGGCTTGAATGGCCTTTTGCTGCTCCTCCATCTTCTGAAGCATATAGAGGGTTGAATTCCACCTCGTTACCACCTCTTGCTTCAGATGATGGCAGAGCAGGTTCAGGACTGTTTGCTGGTGCTCCAGTCTTCGGCACGCAGTGGCTGAATGCCGAAAGTGGCCCGCAATTCTTCGGGCCACCGACAGTATCTCTTGCACGCCCCTGTCGTTTTTTAAATAATTCTGCAACACCAAATTCAATGTATGTGCAAAACATGGGACGTGCTGGAATTTGCCCAGATGTAATGCACGCACAATATTGCTGGTGTTGTCCGATGTCACAAATCCCCAGGAGAGTCCATTTGGGGTAAGCCATTCTGCGATGATGTTCCTCAGTTTCCGTAAGAGGTTGTCAGCTGTGTGCCTATTCTGGAAAGCGGTGATACAAAGCGTAGCCTGCCTAGGAACGAGTTGGCGTTTGCGAGATGCTGCTATTGGTGCCGCCGCTGCTGTTCTTGCTGCGGGAGGCAATACATCTACCCAGTGGGCTGTCACAGTCATATAGTCCTGAGTATGCCCTGCTCCACTTGTCCACATGTCCGTGGTTAAGTGGACATTGGGTACAACTGCATTTTTTAGGACACTGGTGACTCTTTTTCTGAGGTCTGTGTACATTTTCGGTATCGCCTGCCTAGAGATATGGAACCTAGATGGTATTTGGTACCGGGGACACAGTACCTCAATCAAGTCTGTAGTTGCCTGTGAATTAACGGTGGATAACGGAAACTCATTTCTCACCACCCAGGCTGCCAAGGCCTGAGTTATCCGCTTTGCAGCAGGATGACTGCTGTGATATTTCTTCTTCCTCGCAAAGGACTGTTGGACAGTCAATTGCTTACTGGAAGTAGTACAAGTGGTCTTCCGACTTCCCCTCTGGGATGACAATCGACTCCCAGCAGCAACAACAGCAGCGCCAGCAGCAGTAGGCGTTACACTCAAGGATGCATCGGAGGAATCCCAGGCAGGAGAGGACTCGTCAGACTTGACAGTGACATGGCCTGCAGGACTATTGGCTTTCCTGTGTAAGGAGGAAATTGACACTGAGGGAGTTGGTGGTGTGGTTTGCAGGAGCTTGGTTACAAGTGGAAGGGATTTAGTGGTCAGTGGACTGCTTCCGCTGTCATCCAAAGTTTTTGAACTTGTCACTGGCCTATGATGAATGCGCTGCAGGTGACGTATAAGGGAGGATGTTCCGAGGTGGTTAACGTCCTTACCCCTACTTATAACAGCTTGACAAAGGCAACACACGGCTTGACACCTGTTGTCCGCATTTGTGTTGAAATAATTCCACACCGAAGAGGTGATTTTTTTTGTAATTTGACCAGGCATGTCAATGGCCATATTCGTCCCACGGACAACAGGTGTCTCCACGGGTGCCTGACTTAAACAAACCACCTCACCATCAGAATCCTCCTTGTCAATTTCCTCCTCAGTGCCAGCAACACCCATATCCTCATCCTGGTGTACTTAAACAGTGACATCTTCAATTTGACTATCAGGAACTGGATGTCAGGAACTGGTGCAGAATCCGGAATTCGGGATCAGGTACCAAGTGGTTGATGTTACCCAGAACAGAGGCGCGGAGTCTAACACGCCGGAAGGTTTTCACCAGGGAACCCCGCAAGGGGATATGGGCTTCGCGGCTTCCGACGTGCAGGTCGCGGCCCCCTGTCTGGGTCACTTGATACCTGAACTGGATTAGAGTAATGGTAGAGGTGTTGTATATGATCAGCCGCAGGGATACACAGGAACAAACAGGAACTGGAGAAGGTGGCAGGGTGCACACGGACAGATGGTACGCTGGGGCCGTGGAGATGGAACAGCAGCAGGCACTCCAGGGGTGACATAGGAGGAAGCGGCACACGGACGGACTGGGCTGCAGACACTTGGAGACAGGGTAACGGCAGTCGGCAGACTAAAGTCGTCAGCAAGATGTTGAAGCTGGAATTCAATACTGGAACAAGGCAATACCCACTGGACAGATGAACTGAGACCAGAGAGGAACCAGAGAGCAGAACACCACATGAAGTAGCTATAACTGGCAAAGCTTCTTGGGATTGAGAGGCTTAAAAGAACAGGCTGGACCAATCAGTTGTGAGCACCAAACAGGCCCCCAGTAATTGATATAACATGCAGCTGCAGTGCAGACTGAGCAGGCTGACAAGCTGAATAGTAGTTTTCAGGTAACGAGCTGTAATTACAGAATCCAGACACCTGTGAAGTCAGTTGCTGAGTGCAGGAGCAAAGGCACTGGGAGACAACTATGCAGAAGCTAGCTGTGACCTGTAGTTCCACAAACTGAAGCAAAGGTAATTTATAACAATAACAAAACATGAGTGCTCAGGATTGTAACAGTACCCCCCCTTGAAGAGGGGTTAAGAACCCCTAGAACCAGGCTTATCCGGAAATTCACAGAAGAAAGACCTCTTAAGTCTGGGTGCATGAAGAAACCGCTCTGGTACCCAGGTTCTCTCTTCCGGACCGTAACCCTTCCAATGCACGAGGAAATGAACTTGACCCCTCCTGAACTTGGAATCCAGAATCTGTTCCACAACAAACTCCTTGTGACCTTGGACTAACACAGCGGCAGGCCTTCTGGAAGGAGATCTTCTAAATCTCTGGGACACAAATGCTGGTTTCAACAAGGAACAGTGGAAAGTGTTATTGATCTTAAGTGATTTTGGTAAAAGGAGTCGAAAGGCTACTGGATTAATCTGTCTAATAATCCGGAATGGACCAATGAACCTGGGCCCAAATTTTTGAGAGGGCTGGCGTAACTTGATATTTCGAGTGGACAGCCACACCATGTCACCCACTTTAAAAGTACAAGGTCTTCGTCATCTGTCAGCAAATTGTTTGGAACGAACAGAGACTTGGTTGAGTGCCAGACGTACTCTCCTCCAAATTTTCCTCAGACGAGCTACAGGATCAAGGGAAGAAGTCTGTTGCTGCAGGATGTCAAAAGCGTTAGACCTAGGATGGAACCCAGAGAGACAAAAGAAGGGTGACATGGATGAAGAAGAGTGACTGGAATTATTATATGCAAATTCAGCAAATGCCAGATGGTCCACCCAATCGTAATGGTACTTGGAAACATAACAACGGAGATACTGTTCAAGAGACTGGTTCACTCACTCAGTCTGTCCATTGGATTGCGGATGATAACCAGAGGACAGACTAAGATTAATATCCAAGGCTGAACAGAAAGCTCGCCAGAATTGAGCAATAAACTGAGTTCCTCTGTCGGAGACGATGTCCTGTGGTAATCCATGTAATTTAAAGATATGTTGGATAAACAAGGTTGCCAATTCCCTGGCACTGGGGAGCTTGCGAAGAGGAACATAGTGAGCCATCTTACTGAACCGGTCTACCACAACCCAAATGGTATTGTACCCCGATGACTTGGGAAGATCAACCACAAAGTCCATAGAAATATGGGACCAAGGTCTTGAGGGAACTGTAAGAGGCGTAAGATGTCCCATGGGAGCTTTACGAGGAGTTTTATGTTGAGCACAGATCTCACAAGCAAGAATGAACTCTCTAACATCTTGATACATAGAAGGCCACCAAACTGAGCGAGACAATAAATCCAGAGTCTTAGAAATCCCTGGATGCCCTGAGATTCTTTTTACATGAAATTCAGATAAAACTGCTTTCCTGTACTCTTTAGGGACAAAGAGGAGTCCTGAGGGAGTCCCCATGGGTGCAAGAGACTGTTTGGCTTGAATCTGGGAGACTAAATCTTGAGCAAGACCAGCATGGATATTGAAAACAGGAATAATTGGTTCAGAAGAGCAGGATGAATTTTGAATTGGAAGGAAGCTTCGTGACAAGGCATCTGCTTTAAGATTCTTCGATCCTGGCCGATAGGAAATCACATAGTTGAATCTAGTGAAGAATAATGACCATCGTGCCTGTCTTGGATTCAGTCTCTTGGCTGACTCAATATAGGATAAGTTTTTATGGTCAGTGAGGATTGTAATCACGTGTCTCGCCCCTTCCAACCAGTGCCTCCATTCTTCTAGAGCCCACTTGATAGCAAGCAGTTCACGATTTCCAACATCATAGTTGGCTTCGGCAGGAGAGAACTTTCTGGACAGACAAGAGCACGGGTGAAGTTTAGAATCCACTGGATCTTTCTGTGATAGGACTGCTCCCACTCCCACTTTAGAAGCATCCACTTCCATAACAAAAGGCAGGTCAGGATTTGGATGACTAAGAACAGGTGCAGATATAAAGGCTTTTTTTAACTTGAGAAAAGCTTGTAGAGCTGAAGGTGACCAATGTGACGGATCCGCACCTTTCTCGGTCAAAGCAACAATAGGTGCAACAATGTCTGAAAATGAACGAATAAATCTCCTGTAATAATTAGCGAACCCAAGAAAGCGTTGTATAGCTTTAAGGTTTAGCAGGTTGTGCCCAATCTTGAATTGCTTGAAGCTTACTGGGATCCATGGAGAACCCCTTGGGAGAGATGATGTATCCTAAGAAAGCGACTTCCTTCACTTCGAATTCACATTTTTCTAACTTGGCGTATAGATGGTGCTCCCGGAGCTTTTGCAACACCATCTGGACATGGACTCGATGCTGCTCCAGTGACCGTGAATATATCAGGATGTCATCCAAGTAGACCACAACAAATTTTCCCAGGAATTCTCGGAGCACATCATTGATAAAATCTTGGAAGACGGCAGGAGCATTTGACAATCCAAATGGCATAACAAGGTATTCATAATGCCCAGAATGAGTGTTGAAGGCCGTCTTCCACTCGTCACCGGCCTTAATTCGTATGAGGTTATATGCCCCCCGAAGATCAATTTTAGAGAAGATTTCCGCCATCCGGAGTTGATCAAACAACACGGAAATCAAAGGCAAAGGATAAGAATTCTTAACAGTGATTTTGTTGAGTCCTCTATAATCAATGCATGGACGTAAGGAGCCGTCCTTTTTTGCCACAAAGAAGAATCCTGCTCCTACTGGTGATTTTGAGGGACGAATAAACCCTTTGCTTAGGTTCTCCTGAATATAGTCTTCCATGGCTTTAGTTTCTGGCAAAGAAAGAGCATATAATCTACCCTTAGGTAATTTATCTTCGGATACCAGACTGATGGCACAGTCGTAAGGTCGATGGGGGGGAAGAGTATCCGCCTCTTTCTTGGAGAAGACATCCGCAAATGAATGATATGGAGTCGGTAGCCCCTCTGGTATAACTTGAGAGCATCGCACTGGCAAGGACAGACATCTTCCTGTACATTCTGTACCCCACTGTAAGAGTTCTCCTGTCTTTCAGCAGATGGATGGATTATGGGATTTCAACCATGGCAGCCCTAGGACTATGGAGGCCATGGGGCAATTGACAAGGAGAAAAATAATCTTCTCCGAATGCAGAAGACCAGTAGTTAAATGAACAGGAGGAGTTTGCTGAGACACTTGCCCACTGAGGAGGGGGTTACCGTCAAGGCCACAAATAGTCACAGAAGGCTTCATCTTTAGTATAGGAATGTTCCAGGACCGGGCGAAAGAGATATCCATAAAGTTGGCAGCTGCACCACAATCAACAAAAGCCTTGACTGCAACTTGCTGAGTAGGTAGACTAATTTGAACTGGAAGCAAGACTGAATTTTTTGGAGAGATTCCAGCCAGACCCAGGAGTAACTCCCCTTTTACCCCTGGGTCTTGTCTTTTCCTGACTTCAGGGTGCAAACATTAGCAAAATGACCCTTTGCTCCACAATATAAGCATAGGCCCATCGATCGCCTACGAGATTTTTCCTGAGCAGAAAGACGAAAGGCCCCAATCTGCATGGGTTCACTGGAATCTTCGGCTTCTTCCAAGGCTACTGCTGAGGGAGATGGTGACCCTCCACCTTTCTCCATCCTCCGTTCCCTGATCCGACGATCTACTCGAATTGCTAACTGCATGAGCTTGTCCAGGGTTTCAGGAGTAGGATACTGGAGAAGGTAGTCTTTAATTTGCTCAGTGAGGCCTAAGCGGAACTGACTTCGGAGGGCTGGGTCATTCCAACCACTATCACCTGCCCATCTGCGAAACTCAGTGCAGTATACCTCGGCCGTGTTTTTCCCTTGTCTCAGGGCTCGTAAGTGAGCCTCTGCAGAAGCTGCTCGGTCCGGGTCATCATAAAGAATTCCTAGGGCGCTAAAAAAGGCATCCACTGTGTGCAAGGCAGGATTCTCCGTTTTCAATCTGAACGTCCAGGACTGGGGTTCCCCCTGCAGGAGGGAGATGATGATACCTACTCGCTGAGCCTCAGAACCAGACGATAATGGCCGGAGTCTGAAATATAGCTTGCAGCTATCACGGAAATTCTGGAACTGTTTCCGGTCACCTGTAAACCGATCTGGAAGACGCAGCTTTGGTTCAGGCCCAGGAGCTCTGGTTACAACCAATGACCTGCTAGTTTCTTCCTGGGTGGAAACTCGGAGCTTTAGATCTTGCAGTTGCTGCGTCAAATTTTGTATTTGACCAGCCAAGATTTGAGCCGGATTTTGCTGTGATGGGTCCATGCCCAGGAAGTGGTGGGCCAGTTATAATGTCAGGAACTGGTGCAGGATCCGGAATTCGGGATCAGGTACCAAGTGGTTGACGTTACCCAGAACAGAGGCGTGGAGTCTAACACGCCGGAAGGTTTTCACCAGGGAACCCCGCAAGGGGATATGGGCTTCGCGGCTTCCGACGTGCAGGTCGCGGCCCCCTGTCTGGGTCACTTGATACCTGAACTGGACTAGAGTTATGGTAGAGGTGTATATGATCAGC
Source organism: Pseudophryne corroboree (assembly GCF_028390025.1). Classification (NCBI taxonomy): domain Eukaryota; kingdom Metazoa; phylum Chordata; class Amphibia; order Anura; family Myobatrachidae; genus Pseudophryne; species Pseudophryne corroboree. The sequence goes on along the minus strand of NC_086447.1, from coordinate 276,939,922 downwards.
CGCAGGGATACACAGGAACAAACAGGAACTGGAGAAGGTGGCAGGGTGCACACGGACAGATGGTACGCTGGGGCCGTGGAGATGGAACAGCAGCAGGCACTCCAGGGGTGACACAGGAGGAAGCGGCACACGGACGGATTGGGCTGCAGACACTTGGAGACAGGGTAACGGCAGTCGGCAGACTAAAGTCGTCAGCAAGATGTTGAAGCTGGAATTCAATACTGGAACAAGGCAATACCCACTGGACAGATGAACTGAGACCAGAGAGGAACCAGAGAGCAGAACACCACATGGAGTAGCTATAACTGGCAAAGCTTCTTGGGATTGAGAGGCTTAAAAGAACAGGCTGGACCAATCAGTTGTGAGCACCAGACAGGCCCCCAGTAATTGATATAACATGCAGCTGCAGTGCAGACTGAGCAGGCTGACAAGCTGAATAGTAGTTTTCAGGTAACGAGCTGTAATTACAGAATCCAGACACCTGTGAAGTCAGTTGCTGAGTGCAGGAGCAAAGGCACTGGGAGACAACTATGCAGGAGCTAGCTGTGACCTGTAGTTCCACAAACTGAAGCAAAGGTAATTTATAACAATAACAAAACATGAGTGCTCAGGATTGTAACACTGGACTGCGGGTGCTCCTTCCAGCACTTGCAGGGGGCGTGCAAATGCTGGAAGGCGCCACCTCTTCCCGTCCAGTGTTGGGAAGGTCAGGCATCGCACCCGACAAAATTGGACTCTCCTTGGGGATTTGTGATTTAGAAGAACGCACAGTTCTTTGCTGTGCTTTTGCCAGCTTAAGTCTTTTCATTTTTCTAGCGAGAGGATGAGTGCTTCCATCCTCATGTGAAGCTGAACCACTAGCCATGAACATAGGCCAGGGCCTCAGCCGTTCCTTGCCACTCCGTGTCGTAAATGGCACATTGGCAAGTTTACGCTTCTCCTCAGACGCTTTAAATTTAGATTTTTGGGTCATTTTACTGGACTTATGTGTTTTGGATTTTACATGCTCTCTACTATGACATTGGGCATCGGCCTTGGCAGACGACGTTGATGGCATTTCATCGTCTCGGCCATGACTAGTGGCAGCAGCTTCAGCACGAGGTGGTAGTGGATCTTGATCTTTCCTTATTTTACCTTCCACATTTTTGTTCTCCATTTTTTAATGTGTGGAATTATATGCCAGTATCAATAGCAATGGCCTACTACTATATATACTGCGCACAACTGAAATGCATCACAGGTATGGATGGATAGTATACTTGACGACACAGAGGTAGGTAGAGCAGTGGCCTACTGTACCATACTGCTATATATTATATACTGGTGGTCAGCAAACTGTGCAAAACTGAAATGCACCACAGGTATGGATGGATAGTATACTTGACGACACAGAGGTAGGTAGAGCAGTGGCCTACTGTACCGTACTGCTATATATTATATACTGGTGGTCAGCAAACTGTGCAAAACTGAAATGCACCACAGGTATGGATGGATAGTATACTTGACGACACAGAGGTAGGTAGAGCAGTGGCCTACTGTACCGTACTGCTATATATTATATACTGGTGGTCAGCAAACTGTGCAAAACTGAAATGCACCACAGGTATGGATGGATAGTATACTTGACGACACAGAGGTAGGTAGAGCAGTGGCCTTCTGTACCGTACTCCTATATATTATATACTGGTGGTCAGCAAAATTATGCACTGTACTCCTACTATATACTACAATGCAGCACAGATATGGAGCGTTTTTCAGGCAGAGAACGTATAATACTGGTGGTCACTGGTCAGCAAAACTCTGCACTGTACTCCACCTATATAATACTGCTGGTCCCCAGTCCCCACAATAAAGCAGTGTGAGCACAGATATATGCAGCACACTGAGCACAGATATGGAGCGTTTTGCAGGCAGAGAACGTATAATACTGGTGGTCACTGGTCAGCAAAACTCTGCACTGTACTCCTCCTATATAATACTGCTGGTCCCCAGTCCCCACAATAAAGCAGTGTGAGCACAGATATATGCAGCACACAGAGTACAGATATGGAGCGTTTTGCAGGCAGACAACGTATAATACTGGTGGTCACTGGTCAGCAAAACTCTGCACTGTACTCCTCCTATATAATACTGCTGGTCCCCAGTCCCCACAATAAAGCAGTGTGAGCACAGATATATGCAGCACACTGAGCACAGATATGGAGCGTTTTTCAGGCAGACAACGTATACTGGTGGTCACTGGTCAGCAAAACTCTGCACTGTACTCCTCCTATATAATACTGCTGGTCCCCAGTCCCCACAATAAAGCAGTGTGAGCACAGATATATGCAGCACACTGAGCACAGATATGGAGTATTTTTCAGACAGAGAACGTATAATACTGGTGCTCACTGGTCAGCAAAACTCTGCACTGTACTCCTCCTATATAATACTGGTGGTCCCCAGTCCCCACAATAAAGCAGTGTGAGCACAGATATACGCAGCACACTGAGCACAGATATGGAGCGTTTTTCAGGCAGACAACGTATACTGGTGGTCACTGGGCAGCAAAACTCTGCACTGTACTCCTCCTATATAATACTGCTGGTTCCCAGTCCCCACAATAAAGCAGTGTGAGCACAGATATATGCAGCACACTGAGCACAGATATGGAGCGTTTTTCAGGCAGACAACGTATAGTGGTGGTCACTGGTCAGCAAAACTCTGCACTGTACTCCTCCTATATAATACTGCTGGTCCCCAGTCCCCACAATAAAGCAGTGTGAGCACAGATATATGCAGCACACTGAGCACAGATATGGAGCGTTTTGCAGGCAGAGAACGTATAATACTGGTGGTCACTGGTCAGCAAAACTCTGCACTGTACTCCTCCTATATAATACTGCTGGTCCCCAGTCCCCACAATAAAGCAGTGTGAGCACAGATATATGCAGCACACTGAGCACAGATATGGAGCGTTTTTCAGGCAGACAACGTATAATACTGGTGGTCACTGGTCAGCAAAACTCTGCACTGTACTCCACCTATATAATACTGCTGGTCCCCAGTCCCCACAATAAAGCAGTGTGAGCACAGATATATGCAGCACACTGAGCACAGATATGGAGCGTTTTGCAGGCAGAGAACGTATAATACTGGTGGTCACTGGTCAGCAAAACTCTGCACTGTACTCCTCCTATATAATACTGCTGGTCCCCAGTCCCCACAATAAAGCAGTGTGAGCACAGATATATGCAGCACACTGAGCACAGATATGGAGCGTTTTGCAGGCAGAGAACGTATAATACTGGTGGTCAGCAAAATTATGCACTGTACTCCTACTATATACTACAATGCAGCACAGATATGGAGCGTTTTTCAGGCAGAGAACGTATAATACTGGTGGTCACTGGTCAGCAAAACTCTGCACTGTACTCCACCTATATAATACTGCTGGTCCCCAGTCCCCACAATAAAGCAGTGTGAGCACAGATATATGCAGCACACTGAGCACAGATATGGAGCGTTTTGCAGGCAGAGAACGTATAATACTGGTGGTCACTGGTCAGCAAAACTCTGCACTGTACTCCTCCTATATAATACTGCTGGTCCCCAGTCCCCACAATAAAGCAGTGTGAGCACAGATATATGCAGCACACTGAGCACAGATATGGAGCGTTTTTCAGGCAGACAACGTATAATACTGGTGGTCACTGGTCAGCAAAACTCTGCACTGTACTCCTCCTATAATACTGCTGGTCCCCAGAATAAAGATATTTGCACTGCAGCCCCCTGAAACAAAGTGAGAGGACGCCAGCCACGTCCTCTCACTATAATTTCTAATGCACGAGTGAAAAATGGCGGCGACGCGCGGCTCCTTATATAGAAACCGAATCTCGCGAGAATTCAACAGCGGGATGATGACGTTCGGGCGCGCTCGGGTTAACCAAGCAAGGCGGGAGGATCCGAGTCTACCTCGGAACCGTGTAAAAACGGTGAAGTTCGGGGGGGGGGGGGGGTTCGGATTCCGAGGAACCGAACCCGCTCATCACTAATATTAATACACTTTAAACCTTAGCAGGGAAAGGAAGACACGACACCAGATTGTAATTAAACTGCTGGGTTCCGACACCACAGCATATTATTACTGAAAGGGGGTTACAATATATACAATACAATACAATAGAATAATGGCTACAGTCAATGTTACATACTTGTTTGGATTTCGCCGCGCTACCCAGTCTGGTCCTCCGTCATCTAGATAGATAACTTTGTGAGTCTTGTGTCTGACCAGGCCTGCAGCAGGCTCTCTTTATACAATTTTTCCAAAACCAAACACAATGGATACTGTAATCTCTTTGTCCATTGGACACAGGGATGGTCATTTACAGTACAGGAGAGGTCATAGGTTGGTTTGAATAGGTGGGCGATGTCTGTTCCAACTGCTCTTGTGGGTGGTCTCCTCTGGATTCCCGCCGCATACATAATGTACAGTAAATACAGTTTATATCTATATTCTGCTCCTGCACATAACTATTCGCAGGAACATGCGATCTTCTTCAAACCAACACCGCAATATTACCCTTACAATACCCTACGGCGGGATACCAAACACCACCTTATTACCTTGTTCTGTCCCCTCCTATCCTGTAAAGGTGAATCCATTTGTTCTGTTACCATTTAAACTGCTGTAACTTACTGATGTGGTGCAGGGAGACTATGTGTACATTGTGCACTATTTGGATTAAATGTGTAATGAGTTTTGATAGCTTTCCATGCATTCACAAACTCTACCATAAATACCCATACCACGCGCTAATGCGCAGAACCGCGGGAGCAACCATACGCAAATTGCGGATATGTGCACGCACTGCAGAACAAGTACACGCGCGGAGGCCATCTGTGTGTAGTTTGTACGTGATGTGTGTACTGCAATATTTTTCGACTTTGACAGTCCACCCTTTGGCAGTCACCAATAACTGCCACTATCTACTCAATAAACAGAAAAAATAAGATTTTACTTACCGGTAAATCTATTTCTCGTAGTCCGTAGAGGATGCTGGGACTCCGTAAGGACCATGGGGAATAGACGGGCTCCGCAGGAGACATGGGCACTTTAAGAAAGCTTTGGATTCTGGGTGTGCACTGGCTCCTCCCTCTATGCCCCTCCTCCAGACCTCAGTTAGGGAAACTGTGCCCAGAGGAGATGGACAGTACGAGGAAGGATTTTTGTAAATCTAAGGGCGAGATTCATACCAGCCACACCAATCACACCGTATAACTTAAGATAAACTTACCCAGTTAACAGTATGAGCAACAACATAGCCACGGTATCACCGAAAACTATAACATAACCCTTATGTAAGCAATAACTATATACAAGTCATGCAGAAGAAGTCCGCACTTGGGACGGGCGCCCAGCATCCTCTACGGACTACGAGAAATAGATTTACCGGTAAGTAAAATCTTATTTTCTCTAACGTCCTTGAGGATGCTGGGACTCCGTAAGGACCATGGGGATTATACCAAAGCTCCCAAACGGGTGGGAGAGTGCGGATGACTCTGCAGCACCGATTGAGCAAACAGGAGGTCCTCCTCAGCCAGGGTATCAAACTTATAGAACTTTGCAAAGGTGTTTGTCCCCGACCAAGTAGCAGCTCGACAAAGTTGTAATGCCGAGACGCCTCGGTCAGCCGCCCAAGAAGAGCCCACCTTCCTAGTGGAGTGGGCCTTAACCGATTTCGGTAACGGCAATCCTGCCGTAGAATGCGCCTGCTGAATCGTGTTACAGATCCAGCGAGCAATAGTCTGCTTTGAAGCAGGGGCGCCAACCTTGTTGGCCGCATACAGAACAAACAAAGCTTCAGTCTTCCTGATCCGAGCCATTCTGGTCACATAAGTTTTCAAAGCCCTGACTACATCAAGGGACTCAGAATCCTCCAAGTCCCTTGTAGCCACAGGCACGACAATAGGTTGGTTCACATGAAAAGATGAGACCACTTTTGGCAGAAAGTGAGGACGAGTCCTCAACTCTGCCCTATCCACGTGAAAAACCAAGTATGGGCTTTTATGCGATATAGCCGCCAATTCTGTAATACGTCTCGCCGAAGCTAACGCCAACAACATGACCACTTTCCACGTGAGGTATTTCAACTCCACAGTTTTAAGTGGTTCAAACCAAGGTGACTTGAGGAAACGTAACTGAAAGAAAATGGATAAGGCCGAAATCTGGATCTTTATGGACCCTAATTTTAGGCCCAAGGTCACTCCTCTTTGAAGGAAGTGAAGTAGACAGCCCAAATGGAACACCTCCGTAGGAGCAGCTCTGGCCTCACACCAAGCAACATATTTCCGCCATATACGGTGACGTCTTTCCTAGCCTTGATCAGGGTAGGAATGACTTCCTCCGGAATTCCTTTTTCCGCTAGGATCCGGCGTACAACCGCCATGCCGTCAAACGCAGCCGCGGTAAGTCTTGGAACAGACGAAGGTCTGTTCCAAGACCTGCCTTAGAGGAAGAGGCCACGGATCTTCTGTGAGCAACTCTTGCAGTTCCGGATACCAAGTCCTCCGTGGCCAATCTGGAACAATGAGTATTGTTCTGACCCTGCTTATTCTTACAATTCTCAACACCTTGGGTATGAGAGGAAGAGGAGGAAACACATAGACCGTTCTGAACACCCAAGGTGTCACCAGAGCGTCTACCGCTACCGCCTGAGGGTCCCTTGACCTGCGCAATACCGCTTTAGCTTTTTGTTGAGACGGGACGCCATCATGTCTATATGAGGCAGGCCCCACCAATCCGCGATCTGTGCAAAGACTTCTTGATTAAGTCCCCACTCCCCCGGATGCAGGTCGTGCCTGCTGAGGAAGTCCGCCTCCCAGTTGTCCACCCCCGGGATAAACACCGCTGACAGCGCGCTTACATTGCCTTCCGCCCAGCGTAGAATCCTGGTCGCTTCTGCCATGGCCACTCTGCTCCTTGTACCGGCTTGGCGGTTTATATGAGCCACTGCCGTGACATTGTCTGACTGAATCAGAACCGGTCTTCTCCGAAGTAAGTTCTCCGCTTGACGCAGGGCGTTGTATATGGCCCTCAACTCCAGGATGTTGATTTGGAGACAAATCTCCAGGCTTGACCAGAGACCTTGGAAATTTCTTCCCAGTGCCACTGCTCCCCAGCCTCGGAGGCTTGCGTCCGTGGTTACCAGGACCCAGTCCTGAATGCCGAACCTGCGACCCTCTAGAAGGTGAGCACTGTTCAGCCACCACAGGAGAGATACCCTGGTCCTTGGAGACAGGGTGATCCTTTGATGCATTTGTAAATGGGACCCGGACCACTTATCCAAGAGGTCCCATTGAAAAGTCCTCGCATGGAATCTGCCGAAAGGGATGGCCTCGTATGAAGCCACCATCTTCCCCAGGACCCGCGTGCACTGATGCACTGAAACCTTCTTTGGTTTCAATAGGTTCCTGACCATGGTCATGAGTTCCTGAACCTTTTCGATCGGAAGAAAAACCTTTTTCTGGTCTGTGTCTAGGATCAGGCCCAGAAAGTTCAGACGCATTGTAGGAACTAGCTGGGACTTCGGTATATTGAGAATCCAGCCGTGTAGCTGCAACGTCTTCATGGACAGAGACACGATGTCCAGCAACTTCTCCCGAGATCTCGCCTTTATTAGGAGATCATCCAAGTATGGGATAATTGTGACCCCCTGCCTGCGCAGGAGCACCATCATTTCCGCCATTACCTTGGTGAAAATCCTCGGGGCCGTGGAAAGCCCAAACGGCAACGTCTGAAATTGGTAGTGACAGTCCTGCACTGCAAATCTCAGGAACGCCTGATGGGGGGGGGGGGGGAATATTGGAACATGAAGGTATGCATCCTTTATGTCCAGGGACACCATCCAATCCCCCGCCCTCCAGGCTGGCGATGACCGCCCGGAGTGATTCCATTTTGAACTTGAACCTTTTCAAGTACAAGTTCAGAGATTTCAGGTTTAAAATGGGCCTGACCGAACCGTCCGGTTTCGGGACCACAAACAGGGTTGAATAATATCCCTCTCCCTGCTGGAGATGAGGAACTGTGACAATCACCTGTTGAACATACAATTTTTGGATTGCTGTCAACACTGACTCCCTCTCTGACATTTGAAAAACCGGCGAGGAGGCAAGTCTTCGAATTCTAGCCTGTATCCCTGAGCAACAATCTCTACTGCCCAGGGATCCACCTGCGATTGAACCCAGACGTGGCTGAAAAACCGAAGACGAGCCCCCACCAGATCTGCCTCCCCCCCGGGAAGCCCTAGCGTCATGCGGTGGACTTTGCAGACGCAGGGGAGGACTTCTGCTCTTGGGAACTAGCTGTGTGCAGCTTCTTTCCCCTGCCTTTTCCTCTGGTAACAAAGGACGATCCCCGCACCTTCTTGTTTTTATTGGAACGAAAGGACTGCATTTGATAATGAGGTGCCTTCTTAGTATGCTGCGGGGGGAAATAAGGTAAGAAATTCGACTTACCAGCCGTAGCGACAAGGTCCAAGAGGCCGTCTCCAAACAACTCCTCCCCCTTGTACGGCAAGGACTCCATGTGCCGCTTAGAATCGCCATCTCCCGTCCACTGCCGGGTCCACAGGAGTCGCCTAGCAGAAATAGACATAGCATTAATTCTGGAGCTTAATAAACAAATGTCTCTCTGAGCATCTATCATATACAAGGCAGCATCTCTGATATGCTCTATGGTCATTTGAATGGCATCCCTATCTAAGGTGTCAATCTCCGCAGATAAGGAATCTGCCCATGCCACAACCACACTACAAACCCAGGCCGACGCCATAGCCGGTCTAGCAATCGTACCGGAGTGAGTGTAAATGTGCTTCAAGGTAATTTCCTGCCTGCGATCGGCCGGTTCCTTGAGGGAAGCCGTATCCTGAGAAGGCAGTGCCACCTTTTTGGACAAGCGTGTCAGCGCCTTGTCCACTTTTGGTGAAGATTCCCAGCGTATCCTATCAGTTTGTGGAAAAGGATACGCCATAAGAATCCTTTTGGGAACTTGTGGTCTCCTATCTGGAGAGTCTCAAGCCTTTTCGCACAATTCACTTAATTCAAATGATGATGGAAAAGTGACTTCAGGCTTTTTCTCTTTATACATGTGTACCCTCGTTCCTCAGTAATATGCAAAACCTCTTTAATGGCCATAATCATGTACCGAATACCTTTTGCCACCTTCGGCTGTAATTTTGCATCTTCATAGTCGACACTAGAGTCAGAATCTGTGTCGGTATCTGTGTCATCGATCTGGGATATGGTGCGCTTCTGAGACCCCGACGGGCCTGGCGCCACAGGGACAGGCATGGACTGGGTACCTGACTGATCCCTAGCTTCTGCCTTGTCTAACCTTTTATGCAATAGATTGACATTTGCATTCAAGACATTCAGCATATCCACCCATTCCGGTGTCGGCGTTGCAGACGGAGACCTGACATTCAAACACTCCCCCTCCACAGTAAGCGAGCCTTCCTCGTCAAACATGTCGACACACGCGTACCGACACACTTCACACACACAGGGAACTCCTTTTCTGAAGACAGTATCCCTGTCAAGGCCCTTTGGAGAGACAGAGAGAGAGTATGCCAGCACACACCCCAGCGCAACAACCCTGGAGACCAACACAAAATGTTTTTCCCCAGCAGCGCTGTGTAATATGTAAACCGCCAATTATGTGCCCCCCCCCCTCTCTTTTAAGCACCCTTTCACCATGTGTAAGCAGGAGAGAGTCTGGGGAGCTTCCTCTCAGCAGTGCTGTGGAGAGAAAATGGCGCTGGTGAGTGCTGAGGGAGAAGCCCCGCCCCCTCGGCGGCGGGCTTCTGTCCCGCTCAAACTTAGTAAAATATGGCGGGGGCTCTTTTATATACATGTACAGAGCCCACCTGTACATGTATATAGTCTTTTTGCCATGCAGAAGTTTATATTGCTGCCCAAGGCGCCCCCCCCTGCGCCCTGCCCCCTTACAGTGACCAGAGTGTGTGAGGTGTATGGGAGCAATGACGCACAGCTGCAGTGCTGTGCGTTACCTCAGTGAAGCTGAAGGCTTCTGCCACCTGAGACGTCTTCTGACTTCTGTACTTCTGGCTCTGTGAGGAGAACGGCGGCGCGGCTCCGGGGGTGGACGCCCAGTAAGAACCTGCGTTCACCCCCTCTGGAGCTAATGGTGTCCAGTAGCCGAGGAAGCAGAGCCTATCTTTGACAAGAAGGTCTGCTCCTCTCTCCTCAGTCCCTCGATGCAGGGAGCCTGTTGCCACCAGTGCTCCCTGTGAAAAAGTAGTAAAAAGTAGAAAGAAAAATCCAAACAAAAATGCTTTCAGGCAGAGAACTCTGGAGAGCTCTCTGCAGTGCACCCATCTTGCTCTGGGCACAGTGTAAAACTGAGGTCTGGAGGAGGGGCATAGAGGGAGGAGCCAGTGCACACCCAGAATCCAAAGCTTTCTTAAAGTGCCCTATCTCCTGCGGAGCTCGTCTATTCTCCATGGTCCTTACTGTCACGATCCGGGTATCTGGACGCCATTTCTTACCCATCAGATGCCTCCTAAGGCTGGCTCAGCGCTCCAGGACCGGATCCCATCTGTTATCCTGATGTGTACATTCCTGTATCCTCTCCTGTCACTCTGGGACGCTGTCACAGTAAACGCCATATTACACCTGGCATGGCGTCTCCCGCGGCCTCCGCCGCCGTCCCTGAACTTCTGCATGCAGAGTGTCTGAGTGGCGATTACGTCAGCCGCGGCCTCCGCTGTGTCCGCGTGGTTGGATGTGCATCTGTCAGCCTGGCGCCTCCTGTCTCCGGTGGCCGGCGCCGCCATTACTGTTTTCATTACCACATGGATTACAAACCAAACTTCCCTCCAAGTGTCTGCATGGGCGCAGCCATCTTGGATTCTGTCAGCTGATCATTTCCACCAATCTGTTCTCAGTATTGATAATCTGCATAATTGCCTAGCCAATCCCTTCCTTGCTGCAGGTATAAATACACTGTGCCTGAGCAAGGAAGGCGTCAGTGCTTTGGTTGTCAAACCTAGTTCCTGTTTGTCTCTCCTGTAGTACCCAGGAACTGTATTTATTCTTTGCTGACTTTTACGTTTTCTTTTACTGCTGCTGTGTTGCGGAGTTGTCATAATAAACATCATTGACTTTTATCCAAGTTGTCGTGGTCACGCCTTCGGGCAGTTATTATTCATGTTACTTACATGTCCAGGGGTCTGATACAACCTCCCAGGTTCCGGTACATCTCAGCCCCTACAACTGAGGCTGCCTCCCGTCAGCTCAGGCCCTCAGTTGTGACAGTAAGCACTGACCTAATGAATCCAGCCAGAGACCAGGATCAAGCGGCCAGGCCGATGCAAGAACTGGCAGCCCGACTAGAACATCAGGAGGCTGCACAGGGCCACATCATCCGCTGTCTCCAGGATCTCTCTACTCGGCTGGATGGGATTCAGACAACTCTCCGTGGATCAGGCGCGTCTGGTGCGTCAACCACAGTGACTCCAGCTATAACCCCACCCACCTTACCCATTTCTGCTCCACGTCTTCATCTTCCAACGCCAGCAAAATTTGACGGATCTCCAAGATTCTGCAGGGGATTTCTCAACCAGTGTGAGATTCAGTTTGAGCTACAACCTGGCAATTTTCCCAGTGACCGTACAAAAATTGCCTACATTATTTCTCTTCTCAGTGGCTCAGCCCTTGATTGGGCATCACCGTTATGGGAGAGGTCCGACACCCTGCTATCTTCCTACACTGCCTTCGTGTCAACATTCAGGCGCATCTTCGACGAGCCAGGCCGGGTAACCTCAGCTTCATCCGAGATTCTCCGTTTACGCCAGGGGTCACGTACTGTAGGACAATATCTGATACAGTTCCAGATCCTGGCATCCGAACTGGCATGGAACGACGAGGCCCTGTATGCTGCATTCTGGCATGGCTTATCTGAGCGTATTAAAGATGAGTTAGCTACCAGAGACTTACCTTCTAAGTTAGATGAGCTAATCTCACTCTGCACGAAAGTTGATTTACGTTTCAGAGAGAGAGCAACTGAGCGTGGAAGATCATCTGCTCCAAAATCTTCTGCTCCTCCTCCTCGTCAACTGTCACCATCTAAAGATGAGCCCATGCAACTTGGCCGTTCCCGTTTAACTCCTGCTGAGCGCCGAAGACGTCTCTCCGAGTTTCTCTGTCTCTATTGTGCAGCTCCGTCTCACACCATTAATGCCTGTCCCAAACGTCCGGGAAACTCCAAATCCTAGCTCGCCAAGGAGAGGGCCAGCTAGGAGTAATGATCTCCTCTCCATCTCCTCAAGATTGTAATCTCCCAGTCTCGCTTCAAGTTGCTCAACGTTATCGGAACGTCATTGCCCTCCTTGATTCCGGAGCAGCTGGGAACTTTATTACCGAAGCCTATGTTAAACGGTGGTCCCTACCCACCGAGAGACTTCCTTCGTCCATTTCTTTAACTGCCGTGGATGGCAGCAAAATTTTTGATGCAGTTATTTCTTTAAGGACTCTACCAGTTCGTCTGAGAGTGGGAGTTCTTCATTCCGAACTTATTTCTTTTTTAGTGATTCCAAGAGCCACACATCCTGTGGTCCTGGGCCTTCCATGGCTCCGTCTTCACAATCCTACAATTGATTGGACAACTACGCAAATCCTGGCATGGGGTTCCTCCTGTGCTGAGACATGTTTGTTTAAAGTATTGCCTGTCTGTTCTTCCTCCCCCAGGTCGTCTGATGTTCCACCTCCTCCATATCAAGATTTCACGGATGTGTTCAGTAAAGCTTCTGCTGATATCCTTCCTCCTCATAGAGAATGGGACTGTCCGATTGATCTCGTTCCAGGGAAGGTTCCACCTCGAGGCCGAACTTATCCGTTGTCTCTGCCTGAGACGCATTCTATGGAGGAATATATTAAAGAGAACCTAGCAAAGGGGTTCATTCGACCTTCTTCTTCTCCAGCCGGCGCAGGCTTCTTTTTTGTAAAAAAGAAAGATGGTGGTCTGCGGCCGTGCATCGACTACAGAGGTTTGAACGACATTACCATCAAGAACCGTTATCCTTTACCCCTGATTACTGAGCTCTTTGACAGAGTTAGCGGAGCTACCATCTTTACAAAGCTGGACTTGCGAGGTGCATACAATCTCATCCGGATCCGTGAGGGTGACGAGTGGAAGACCGCCTTTAACACCCGTGATGGACATTATGAGTACCTCGTCATGCCCTTCGGATTGAGCAATGCTCCAGCTGTCTTCCAGCATTTTGTCAATGAGATCTTCAGAGACATTCTATACCGTCATGTCGTGGTCTATCTAGACGATATCCTCATTTTTGCCAACGATTTAGAGGAACATCGTTTTTGGGTTAAAGAGGTTCTGTCCCGTCTCCGTGTCAATCATCTCTATTGCAAATTAGAAAAATGCGTCTTTGAAGTCAAGTCCATTCCGTTTCTAGGGTACATTGTGTCCGGTTCCGGACTAGAGATGGATCCTGAGAAACTACAAGCAATCCAAAATTGGCCGGTACCCTTAACCCTCAAAGGGGTCCAGAGGTTCTTAGGGTTCGCCAACTATTACCGAAAGTTTATACGAGACTTTTCCACCATTGTGGCGCCTATTACTGCTTTCACTAAGAAGGGTGCTAACCCGTCCAAGTGGTCTGAAGAAGCCATGCAAGCATTTCATCTTTTAAAACAAAGGTTCATCTCTGCGCCTGTTCTGAAACAGCCTGACATCGACTCTCCTTTCATCTTAGAGGTGGATGCCTCCTCCGTTGGAGTAGGAGCGGTGTTATCTCAGAGGGCTAAAGATGGCCATTTACACCCTTGCAGTTTCTTCTCCCGGAAGTTCTCCCCAGCTGAGCGCAACTATGCCATTGGCGACCAGGAGTTGCTAGCCATCAAGCTCGCTCTAGAAGAGTGGAGGTATCTGTTGGAGGGAGCTTCTCATTCAATCACCATACTTACAGACCACAAGAACCTTTTATACCTGAAGGGCGCACAATGTCTCAACCCTCGTCAGGCCAGATGGGCACTTTTCTTTTCCAGGTTCGACTTTAAACTCCAGTTCTGTCCGGGCTCTCAGAATCGCAAGGCCGATGCCCTTTCCCGCTCATGGGAGCAAGAAAATGAGTCAGAGTCTTCAGACAAGCATCCTATTATAAATCCGTTGGCATTCTCCACGGTAGGGATGGACTCTACGCCCCCATCAGGGAAAAGTTTTCTGAAGCCGATGCTAAGGAAGAAGCTCATGCATTGGGCCCATGCTTCCCGTTTTGCCGGACATACAGGTATCCAAAAAACCCTGGAGTTTATCTCTAGGTCCTATTGGTGGCCAACTCTGAAAAAGGACGTCTTGGAGTTTATTGCATCTTGCCCAAAGTGTGCCCAACATAAAGTATCCCGCCAGTCGCCTGCGGGGCAACTGGTTCCACTATCCGTTCCCCGTCGACCATGGACCCACTTGTCGATGGATTTCATTACAGACTTACCCATGTGCAACAAGTTCAATACCATCTGGGTGGTAGTTGACCGGTTCACCAAGATGGCACACTTCATTCCTCTCACCGGTCTTCCGTCAGCTTCCAAGTTGGCTCAAGTATTCATACAAGAGATCTTCCGACTCCACGGTCTTCCTGAAGAAATTATCTCAGATCGAGGAGTTCAATTCACAGCCAAATTCTGGCGAAGTTTATGTCAAGTCCTCCAAGTCAAGCTAAAGTTTTCCACGGCTTACCATCCTCAGACCAATGGTCAAACCGAGAGGGTGAATCAGGACTTGGAGGCCTTCCTCCGCATCTATGTGTCCTCCTCTCAAGATGACTGGGTTCAATTACTTCCCTGGGCCGAGTTCTGTCATAACAACCAGTATCATTCTTCATCTGCTTCAACACCATTCTTCACTAACTTTGGATTCCACCCTAAAGTCCCTGAGTTCCAACCGCTTCCAGCAACTTCTGTTCCCGCAGTGGATATCACCTTGCATCAGTTTGCCAATATCTGGAAGAGCGTACGATCAGCTCTGCTCAAGGCATCGTTCAGGTACAAGAAGTTTGCGGATAAGAAGCGTCGAGCAGTTCCTGCTCTCAAGGTGGGTGATCGGGTATGGTTATCCACGAAGAATTTGAGGTTAAGAGTTCCCAGTATGAAGTTTGCACCTCGCTATATCGGTCCTTTCAAGATTGAACAAGTCATCAATCCTGTTGCTTACAGACTCCAGTTGCCTCCCTTCTTAAAAATACCCAGGACATTCCATGTTTCCCTGTTGAAACCGCTGATCTTGAATCGGTTTCATTCCTCACTTCCTCCAACTCCGAAAGTCCAAACTCAACGAGGCGTTGAGTATGAAGTGGCCAAGATCCTGGACTCACATCACCGTTACGGTCAACTACAATATCTTATTGACTGGAAGGGTTATGGTCCTGAGGAACGTTCATGGACCAATGCTTCTGATGTCCATGCTCCTGCCTTGGTCCGGAGATTCCATTCCAAGTTTCCTCAAAAGCCAAAGAAGTGTCCTGGGGCCACTCCTAAAGGGGGGGGGGTGCTGTCACGATCCGGGTATCTGGACGCCATTTCTTACCCATCAGATGCCTCCTAAGGCTGGCTCAGCGCTCCAGGACCGGATCCCATCTGTTATCCTGATGTGTACATTCCTGTATCCTCTCCTGTCACTCTGGGACGCTGTCACAGTAAACGCCATATTACACCTGGCATGGCGTCTCCCGCGGCCTCCGCCGCCGTCCCTGAACTTCTGCATGCAGAGTGTCTGGGTGGCGATTACGTCAGCTGCGGCCTCCGCTGTGTCCGCGTGGTTGGATGTGCATCTGTCAGCCTGGCGCCTCCTGTCTCCGGTGGCCGGCGCCGCCATTACTGTTTTCATTACCACATGGATTACAAACCAAACTTCCCTCCAAGTGTCTGCATGGGCGCAGCCATCTTGGATTCTGTCAGCTGATCATTTCCACCAATCTGTTCTCAGTATTGATAATCTGCATAATTGCCTAGCCAATCCCTTCCTTGCTGCAGGTATAAATACACTGTGCCTGAGCAAGGAAGGCGTCAGTGCTTTGGTTGTCAAACCTAGTTCCTGTTTGTCTCTCTCCTGTGATTGTCTTCCAGGTTCCAGCTCCTGTCTCAAGACTTCCACCATAGAGACCCGCACCAGCATTCCACCTGCGGTGTAGCCTGACTCTCCAAACCATTGTGGATTCATCTGTTTCCAGCTACAACATTACCTGCTTCCAGCTCAGCTTCCAGCAGAGTACAGCTTCCCTTAAAGGGCCGGTGTCCTTTCTACACTTTACCACTCTCCACCGGTATTATTATTTCTCCGCTCTCAAGTTCTACATTTCAGTTCATATTTCATCGCTCCCAAGTTCATTTATTATTTAACTGGTTCCAGCCAGTATCCACTCCGTGCTAACAACAGTCTGGTTCCAGCCAGTATCCACAGCAGCTGTTTTATCTTCAGCAACCCAGCTTTTCCTGGAACACCAGCTGGCACAATCCTGGGTTATCTCCATTGCTACAGTCGGGCCTGGTAAGGACTTTCCATCTAGAAGATCATAAGAACTATCTCACACTACCAGTGCCCTGTGGCTCCTGCCATCCTGTAGTACCCAGGAACTGTATTTATTCTTTGCTGACTTTTACGTTTTCTTTTACTGCTGCTGTGTTGCGGAGTTGTCATAATAAACATCATTGACTTTTATCCAAGTTGTCGTGGTCACGCCTTCGGGCAGTTATTATTCATGTTACCTACATGTCCAGGGGTCTGATACAACCTCCCAGGTTCCGGTACATCTCAGCCCCTACAACTGAGGCTGCCTCCCGTCAGCTCAGGCCCTCAGTTGTGACACTTACGGAGTCCCAGCATCCTCAAGGACGTTAGAGAAATATCTACACAATATCTACAGAAGTTTGGATGGTCGGGGGAGAGTTGTAGGTGGGAAATATATGACCTAGTGGGATAGTAAAAAGCATGTATGTATGAATCCATGTCTGAGGGGCATGTATCATCGTGCCGTATATGTAATAAGCTTAGAGGTATTGCGAAGTATACATTAAATCCTTCTCATCCCGTATCAAGGGTCTGTAAATGGCCAACAAACACTACCGAGCTCTTTTCGGCTTCTTGTTCCAACAAATGGGGTGCACATTTAGTTGATGATACATGGAGGAGGAAACATGTGAATGCTAGTACATGTGGATATCACCTGTCGACTATGTGTGCCATTAGCTGGGGGTTGCAGAGATGAAGATAAGACACACATATAAAATTACATTCACATAAACATTTTGGGTAGGGTTGATGTCTTTTTCTGGATGGATGTATCTGGGCAGAGGGGGAGACAAAAGAAAAACGGGTGAAAGAAACAGGCCATGAAATTCATTTGCAATCCTTATCATAATACTGTCTCTATGGATGAGTCATAAATCAAATCTGCTGCTATAACAGCGCCCTCGCTCCTTAGACTCATCAACTTTGTGCCGTGCTTGCGCTGCGTCAGAATTCGAACACACCTAAATATCGAACCAATAATTATGACGACTCCCAGGATACAAAGGAGAAACT
Organism: Pseudophryne corroboree; assembly: GCF_028390025.1. NCBI lineage: Eukaryota > Metazoa > Chordata > Amphibia > Anura > Myobatrachidae > Pseudophryne > Pseudophryne corroboree. The sequence continues at coordinate 276,922,329 of NC_086447.1, read as the reverse complement.
TCCCTACACTCATGATGACATTTTGAGCCCACTCTCCTAAACCTGAGAACCAATTGCGTGGGTTCAACCATGAGACCCAGCCGGTCAGTTCATTACTCCTAGTCTCTAAAGTAAGGTTGTGCTTCCTCCTGAACTCCCACTTCAACTGCAAGATATCGTCCATCTTTCGATCGATAATCTCCGTGGGGTCATCAGTGCTGTTTGTAATATATGAACAGCACTTCACACCATATTGAGTTGCCAGAGTAACACAGTACCCACCAGTCACGGCTGTAACATAATTAAGGACCATCCTGTGCTGAATCAGTTCCTTCTTGTAAGCTTGTAACTCCCTTCCCGTATACCTGAAGGTGTCGTCATACATCTCAGTGATATTATCTATCAAGTTCGCTAGCGCATGAATATACCTATAATTTATAGTTCCTCTGGCAGTACGGGTGATGTCTAATGCGAGAAGGAACTGAATCCCGGTGGTTTCGTGGATCAAATCAGAGGCTGCGTGCTATGCCCTATCTATGAGGTGTCTCTTGATGATGTGTTCATAGTGAGTATGAGTATAAGGAGCCTGAGCACTGCGGTGAACGTCTTTCATCTTATCATGGGTTATGGTCATGACCTCTGGCAGTACTCTCCCAATGAGCTCTCTGAGCTCGGGGCAAGCCACTTGTACGCCTTCCTCCCACATATAAAATAGGCATCATCTGGGAGAACATAGGGGACAAAATATAACATCACCATATTACAAACTTTCCAAGTAAAGAAACCAATCCCTAGTTCTCCCATCTGCTCAGTACAAGTATCGGGCTGGATGATATGGGCACAATACCCTGGCAATACTTTTCCAACCCACACGGTCTTGCTTCCACGAGTATACCTATACCGAAAATACCTTCCACTGTTGGCTATTTGGCGTACAAGTTCAGAGTCTATGGGTATCCTATCAGCTCTGTATGAAAAGGTCATTGTCTGGTTATTCCACGTCACTTCCCAATTTCCTGGTTTTTGGTAATTGGAAATATTAAAGCACAGTAAGGACCTGTCTACATGATACTGGTGGAGCTTCAAACTAGGGGGCCTAGAAATATTGAATTTCTTGTCCACCGGCCTCCCACCCCGCAATTCGAGTACCTCATCTATTGCTAAAGGGTACGGTACTAATCCTGACTTGCTCTGACCTTGAGGTACCTGTGAGCACACCCAGCATTCTGTCTGGTTTAAGACCTTACCCACTAGTGAGTGGTAATCACTCAACGGATGACGGTCCATGTCAATATTAAGGTTGGACTGACATCTCTGGATGCACCCATCCTCTACTATATTCTCACAATTCCTACAAATACAATATTCATCAGACAATAACCCCTCACAGTGCCTCCGAGCTCCCTGACTACCAGAGCGCTTACTGATGCCAGCCTTTACTAAAGTGATGTGCTGCTCCTGAGATCCTACAAATTCATACTCGCCATCAGAACCCATTCCAGATCCCTGCTCGACCTCTCTAACAGAACCCCGAAACGCAGTCTCTTGTGATCGATCCATTTCGTTAGGGGAAAGGAGGAAAATAAGAAGGAGAAAAGAAAGGAAAATGCAGGGGGAGGTGAAAAAAAGAAAATGGTACGACAACCGTTCTAGATCTTGTTACTCTCTGTGCTCAGATGCCCTTCAACAGTACTGCCTCTCAACTTTCCCGGAACAGACACTCCAGTGATACGAGGTTCTCTACACTTTGCTCTTTGTCACGAGTTCTCTCCGGGTCAGCGACCTTTTTGCAATGGGACGAGTGGATCCAAGTCTCTATTTCAGCGACCTTCAATGCTGTTGTGCTGGTTAACAAGACTTGGTATGGTCCTTCCCACCTGTCTATGAGTCAACCTGAGCGTAAGAAATTTTGAATCATCACATAATCCCCAGGTTCAATGTCATGACAATTACTGTTCGGTAGGTCAGGAATCACCAGCTTTAAATTTCTTTGTTGATTTCTCAGCTGCTGGCTCATCCCAACTAAATATTTCACAGTCACTTCATTATTACATTTCAAATCATCCTGGGGGTCTATCATTACATGAGGTTGTCGACCAAAAAGAATTTCGAAGGGTGATAGGTTAAGGCGAGACCTGGGAGTGGTTCTGATGCTGTACAACAGTAGTGGCAAAGCTTCTGGCCACGACAATCCAGTTTCAGCCATTAATTTGCTCAGCTTGTGCTTAATAGTGCTGTTCACTCTCTCCACCTTTGCACTCGCCTGTGGACGGTACGGAGTATGCAGCTTGCTATTAATTCCCATCAGTTTGCACATGACCTGAAAGACTTCACCTGTAAAATGGGTTCCCCTGTCACTTTCAATTATTCTAGGGATACCATATCTACACACAAATTCCTGCACAATTTTCTTTGCAGTGAACGTAGCAGTATTTGTGGCAGCAGGGAACGCTTCTACCCAGTTGGAAAATACATCAATACAAACTAACACATATTTTAAATTCCTACCGGGTGGTAACTGTGTGAAATCGATTTGTATTACCTGAAAAGGTCCATCTGTCGGAGGGATATGGGATGGCTCTGTTGGTATTGACTTTCCAATATTCTTCCTCAAGCAAGTAAAACATGTCATTGCTCTCTTACCTGCATGAGAAGAGAATCCTGGCGCACACCAGTAGGCTCTTACCAGCTTACACATACCCTCTTTTCCCAGATGAGTCAGACCGTGTGCCGCCTCAGCTAAGCTTGGAAGATATGCTCTGGGGGCCACCGGCTTACCTTGTCCACCTGTCCACAGTCCTGAGGATTCCTGGCCATACCCCTTTAACCTCCAGACCGCCTTTTCCTGTTTAAAACACAAATCTTGCATTTCAATTAATTGTTGTGTGTTGATTGTGTTAAATGTCATCAGTTGTGTGATATCTGTCTGTATGGGGGTGTTGGCTGCTGATTTAGCAGCTTCATCTGCCCGGCTGTTACCAAGTGAAATTGGGTCTTGACTGTAAGTATGTGCTTTGCACTTGATAACAGCCACTCTGTCTGGTTCCTGTATCGCTGTTAGAAGCCTTTTTATGTGGGACGCATGCGCTCCAGGTGTGTCAGCTGCCGTCATGAAATTTCTGAGGCGCCATAGGGCCCCGAAATCGTGCAGTACTTCAAAGGCGTACCTAGAATCCGTGTATATATTAGCTGACTTACCCTTGGCCAATTCACACGCTCTGGTTAGGGCGACCAACTCAGCAACTTGTGCTGAGTGCGGTGGGCCCAGGGGTTCAGCTTCTATGATACCTCTGTCGTCTACAACTGCATATCCAGTACACAAGTCTCCCGATTATGTCTGTCTGTGGCAACTACCGTCAGTGTAGAAGGTAAAGTCTACTCCTTCCAGTGGGTTGTCACTGATGTCAGGTCTCACTGTGAAAGTCTGATTCAGGTACTCCATACAATCATGCGTATCAGTATCTGCACTAAATCCTCCTTCACCATTATTCTCATCCTCCACCCTTTGTGCCTGTCCAGGCATACTTGGCAGATAAGTTGCAGGATTTAGTGAGCTGCATCTCTTAATGGTGATGTTTACCGGGGCCATCAGTGATAATTCCCACTTTGTAAACCGAGCAGATGAGACATGTCTGGTTTGGGCTGAGTTCAGTAAGGCTGATACTGCATGAGGTGTATGAATGGTCAGGTCATGTCCTAACACTACATCCTCGCTTTTACTTACTAGCAAAGCTATCGCTGCAACACTTCGCAAGCAAGTGGGGAGAGACCGCGCTACCGTGTCCAACTGTGCACTGTAGTATGCTACCGGTCTGCTGGCATCACCATGTCTCTGAGTTAAAACGCCTGCCGCGCACCTTGCACTTTCTGTACCGTACAATTCAAAGGGCTTCTCATAATCTGGCATACCTAATGCAGGTGCCTGTGATAGGCACTGTTTGAGTCTCTCAAATGCCAGTTCGGACTCATCTGTGCGCGAGACCCACTCTGGTTTGAAGAGACCATTTCTTGCAAAGGTAAAGCCAGTATAGAGAACCCTGGAATCCAGTTTCGACAGTACCCACACATTCCAAGGAAAGTGCGGATCTGTTGTTGCGTTTGTGGCGAATCGCCAGTATTCTATCAGCGGTGAGGTGTCTAAGTCCTTGGGTCAAGCAATGTCCCAAATATTTTACCCTGGTCTGGCACAACTGCAACTTATCCTTTGAAACCTTGTGTCCCGTTTGGGAAAGATGAAACAGAAGCTGTTTCGTGTCTTTCAAGGACGATTCGAGTTAGTCAGAACATAACAATAAGTCATCGACATACTGTATTAGCACTGATCCACTCTCAGGTTGAAAGGATTGTAAACAGTCATGCAAGGCCTGAGAGAAAATACTCGGGCTGTCAATGAAACCTTGGGGTGAGACGAGTCCAGGTGTACTGTACTCCCCTGTATGTAAAAGCAAAAAGGTATTGGCTGTCAGGGTGAAGAGGGACAGAAAAGAAAGCAGAACAGAGGTCAATGACAGTGAAAATGTTTGCAGTAGAGGGAAATTGCATGAGGATGACTGCTGGATTGGGCACTACGGGGAATTGGCTCTCAACTATCTTGTTTATCCCCCTTAGATCCTGCACTAGCCTATAACCCCTCCTCCCACTCTTTTTCACAGGGAAGATGGGACTATTGGCGGTGCTGGACGTCCTGACTAGGATGCCCTGCTGTAGCAGCCGCTCTATGACAGGGTACACTCCTAATTCTACCTCTGGCTTCAGAGGATACTGAGGGATTTTTGGAGCTATCCTACCATCTTTTACTTGTACTACTACTGGAGCTACATTCGCCATCAAACCAGTGTCTTGTCCATCTTTGGTCCAAAGGGAACCCGGTATTTGTGAGATAATTTCCTCTACCTTTGATGGACACTTGTCTATAACAGTAGAATGCAACATTAGCCTTTGAGGGGTGTCTAATATATCTTGTACTTCTTGAGCGTGGTTCCCAGGTATATCCAAGAAGACACCCTCAGGAGTACAGTATATGATACACCGCATTTTACACAATAAATCTCTGCCGAGTAGATTAGTCGGAGCCGATGCAGCCAGCAGAAAAGAATGTTTGGTTTGCAAAGGCCCTATCGTAATCTCTGCCGGTCTACTCAAAGGGTATTGTTGCACAGTTCCTGTTACTCCCATTGCCGAAATTGTTTTACCCGTGGTTTTTATACCTATCGTTGAATTTAACACTGACCTGGCCGCCCCTGTATCTACGAGAAAAGGTAATGGTACACCAACTACATCAACCGTTACCTCAGGTTCACTACCAAGGCTAGCAATCAACTTCACTGGCTGCAGACTACAGGTGTGGCCCAACCCCTATTGTGTGTTGAGACCCTCCTGCAGCGCATTGACAGCTACAATATGTGAGGGGGGTAGCTGAGAATTTTCGAAGGCCTGCCAGTCTCTCCTTGGTGGGTACCTCCTTGTTTCCCCTGCATGTGGCTCGTAGTTTCTCCTAAGTGGTCCCTGATCCCAATTATGTGCATTGTAGTGTGGTTCATATCCTGGTCTAGGGGGTCGGTATACATTATGTGTACCTTTATTCTTACATTCCCTCGAGTAATGCCCTACCTGGTGACAAGCATAGCATGTTACTATACGTGACTTACCGTCAGGGGTCTGTGGTTTCGGCTGATATGGCTTTTTTGTAAGTGCGTCTATACTCACTGTCATCAGCTTTTCCCCCTGAGACTCCCTGTGCTTACTGATGTTCCTGTCGTGCTCGATAGCGGACTCTCTCAATGCAGCCACCGAGATACCTCTCCAGTTTGGTAGAGAGGTCTGTACCCTTGCTCTTAATGCCTCTTTTAACCCGTCCATTAATACAGTAACAGCTACCTCCCTGTAATGCGCATTATCTTTTATGTCCTCGATCCCAGTGTATCTAGACATTTCCTGCAGTGCTCGATGGAAATATTCGGATGCCATTTCACCTTCCTTTTGTCTTATGGAAAAGATTTTATTCTATTTGACAACAGTAGGGAAATATACTCCTAATTGCAGATTGATTTGCCGTACATTCTCCTGACTGTATTCATCAGTGAGAGGTACTTCTGCGTCTAACTTACAATCAGTTCTGAATTTTGCGGGGTCAATATTTGAGGGTAAACATACCCGTAGCACTGTTCGCCAATATTTGTTCGTGGGTTCGTTGGCATTACCTAACTCTTTAATGAACCTCTGGCATGCGACTAGATCTTTTCTGGGATCGGGAAATTCTGACATAATTGATCTTAACTCTGCTCGGGACCAGGGACAGTGCATGGCAATGTTCCTGATGGGAATGACTCCCTGATCGTCAGTCTTCCCATTGGGGACTGCAATCACCCTGACAGGATTTAATTCAATTACATCATTCTGGTTTGATTCTACAATGTGGGGAGCTATTGTCTCTGCATAATGTATGGTACCGTACTTACCTGTGGACACGACCTCACTTATCCCTCCACTAGGGGGCCTGAATACTGCTCTTGTTGGTTGGGCCGTGCCCACCAGAGTGTTCTGTATGGTGGCTGCTAGAGAGAGTGCCGATATCGTGCTTGGCTCATCTTCCTGCTCGCAGGGGAAAATTAAAATGGGATACAACTGGCAAGGGTTAGCGTTAGTACATTTATCAATTACTCTCCTATCCTGTACCAATGTACCATTGTCTGTAGCCACTTTCTCCCCAACAATATATGGTGGTGGTGGTGCGGTCGCCATTGTTTTCCCGCTAGGTTTGGAACCTGCTGCGCGAGCTAATTCCCTTTGCACATCCCCATCCTGTTGCCATAAATGTAAACAATCTGTATGTCTAATCCTTTGTTTCTTGGATTTTATCAGACATATCCTTATCCTTAAATTCTGTAATACCTCTGGTTCAAAGCTGCCCACCCTAGGTAATGGTACCCTATCTTTGTTAGTCATACGTACCCATTCAGACAAAAAGTATTCCGTGTGTGATCCATATTGACCACACATAACAAACCTCGCTGACCCCTTGGGCCACGGGTCTTCAACCTGAACCCTGGCTACAAAACGTCCACCGCTTGTGCAATTGGATCCCATCGCGGACTTTTTCCTTTTTACCCAATCCCCAATGCACAATACGAATAGACGGTGAAAGTTCTTAGAGCACTTTCACCCACTCCTTCTCCGCTGAGTACCACGACTCACTCCAATAGTGACCACCGCGAACCAGTGATGCCCCTATCTGGTTTCTATTCACTGGAAGTGTGTAGGAGTGACTTACCTATTCCAGTGAATATACACCGCTGGAGATTTTCCTGAGAGAGACCAGCGAAAACTCCCTATACACTTATACACAAATCACACTTGCGTATGCTCTATACAGCGCTAATGATACCGCGATTTTACGCAAACGTTCGTAAAGGGGTATCAAGTTGCGCTGTATATATTGCACCCACAAACGCGCGGTCCAATTGCACAGCGTATAGGTACTTGTTACCTATATGCCGTACAACCACGGGTCAATGTACAAACTGTGACCCTCAGCCCGGAGCGTAATACAAAAACCTTTTAACTTCAATCGCAATACTATGCACTATCACGCTCCTCTGCAAATCACCTCACGACTTGCGTATTTTAATCTATATTAACGTGAGTCAGCCACTTCACGCCACCAAGCCTCCTCTTACTTGATGTACCACACGACGGGATCCCGAATTCCCTGGGTTCAAATATCCACTCACTCCAACGTTCGCTCACTCAAATACACTTTGTTTTCCTGTACAGAAAATTTGGATTCATTCAGGTTGGCAGCTTTACCCCAGAGGCAATTTAAAAAAATGTTTTTATACTAATCTGCTTTAGAAACCGGGCAGTTTTGTGCTATTGTAGTGTGGCTACTGTCCCACCTTTAAACGAAACAAACTATTGTGTAATTTGTACTTAGCGCCCGTACTATTACGCACCTTGCGTAAACACGCGACCGTGCGTGTCTCTTACGCTGCGTGCGCTGTCCTGTACTTTGTCCAAGACACGTGTACAAAACCGTACGTCCGTAATAAAACAAATCCCACAACTTCTATAAATGTGAGCAATACTAACTACAATCGCTCACTTAACACAACACAGTTTCTTTCTGTATAAACCTTTACAACCAGGCCAGACTGCGTTTGTGCTTTACACTTACTTCCTTTAACATTTATTTTAGTTTTAACTATATAGCAACAAAATGTAACCAGTTTCACACAGATCTAAATGAATCTAACAATTTGAGTCTTATGGCAACAATGTGAGAGGGTATACAAAGGGTATGGGTGCCTTTTGTTGTGTACGCTTTTGGCGCCAAAAAAATCACAGATTTTTAAATAGCTTTTTTCCTGTTTACTTTACGGGTTCTACCAGCATCTCTACAAACCATACAGAGCAGACGTCATCTAATCGGCACACAAGTAGGGTTTTTAGTGTATCCACCGACCAAGAAAAGGTTACGTAGGATACTTTCTGTCCATCCTTTTGCTGATAGATTAAGTCTGCTGTTACCTGTTAGTATGTGGAATCCCTGACGGAGCCCCCAATTGAGAATGCTGATTTATATACAGGAATGAAAAGCTATACCTTAAACACACTTTAAATACACTTTACCATGGAGCCGCTGCGGCCGCTATACTTAATACACACTCTACGTACTCTTTACGCTGTTAGCGTAAAGAGTCCCGTACTGTGTACGGACTTTGAGCACAAACGCCGCGCTGACGGTACGAAGTACACACAGCGCGTACACACCCAGAGATACACCGCAAACCCTTAACAGCTATGCAATGCGATAATAATACACTTTAAACCTTAGCAGGGAAAGGAAGACACAACACCAGATTGTAATTAAACTGCAGGGTTCCGACACCACAGCATATTATTACTGAAAGGGGGTTACAATATATACAATACAATACAACAGAATAATGGCTACAGTCAATGTTACATACTTGTTTGGATTTCGCCGCGCTACCCAGTCTGGTCCTCCGTCATCTAGATAGATAACTTTGTGAGTCTTGTGTCTGACCAGGCCTGCAGCAGGCTCTCTTTATACAATTCTTCCAAAACCTAACACAATGGATACTGTAATCTCTTTGTCCATTGGACACAGGGATGGTCATTTACAGTACATGAGAGGTCATAGGTCGGTTTGAATAGGTGGGCGATGTCTGTTTCAACTGCTCTTCTGGGTGGTCTCCTCTGGATTCCCGCTGCATACATAATGTACAGTAAATACAGTTTATATCTATATTCTGCTCCTGCACATAACTATTCGCAGGAACATGCAATCTTCTTCAAACCAACACCGGAATATTACCCTTACAATACCCTACGGCTGGATACCAAACACCACCTTATAACCTTGTTCTGTCCCCTCCTATCCTGTAAAGGTGAATCCCTTTGTTCTGTTACCATTTAAACTGATGTAACTTACTGATGTGGTGCAGGGAGACTATGTGTACATTGTGCACTATTTGGATTAAATATGTAATGTGTTTGATAGCTTTCCATGCGTTCACAAACTCTACCCATACCACACGCTAATGCGCAGGACCGCAGGAGCGACCATACGCAAATTGTGGATATGTGCACGCACGGCAGAACAAGTACACGCGCGGAGGCCATCTGTGTGTAATTTGTACGTGATGTGTGTACTGCAATATTTTTCGACTTTGACAAACTCCAAAATCAGTCATGGCGGATTGGCAAATCCAAAGCCTGATGACGAATCAGAGTCAAATCCAAATCCAGTAAAAATGGCTGGTGACATATCTAACTATTATCATACCGTGAACCCCGTACCTTTTACATGTGCTGTCTGTAATTCTGTTCTGTCAGTTTAATTGCAGCTCTATTCTGTCTGTTTAATTGCTGTAGCAGCACACCTGTTGGAAGATGCCTTGTTACCTTACTCAAGCATGTGGTTTCTTGTTAAAGTCAGGAGCCTGGTGGATGTGCAGCAGCACAGTTGCACTGAGTTAGTAATTAAAGGGGGCTTGTCTGTACTGAATCTTGTCATTGGTTAGTACTGAATCTTGTCATTGGTTAGTACTCCCTTTATATTCCCATTCTGCCCATTATTCCCTGCTGGTCATAGATCCTGTTGGCCGCGAAAGCCTTTGGTTCTCTGTTTTATATTCTTGTCCTGTGTTATCCTGTGCTAAAGTGTCCTTGCCAGCCCAGCTCTGTCTGGTTCCTGTCTGTCTTGGCTTTAGCTGCAGTGGGGATTTCTACACACCATACTTGTTCTTTGTCTTGTCTGTATCTTGGTCTTTCTGATGTTATCCAGTATCATTTCATTTACATAGAGCTGCTTTACACACACCGCCACCTGTGTCTCTATTTCCACAGTCCCATTCCACTACAGTCTCTCTCTCTGGCCTGTTTACCTGTGTACATTGTCATAGACCTATTAGTCTGTTCTCTGAACAATTCCTTGTCTCAGCCTTCTCTGCTCCTTTGTGTTGGTACTGCAGTTGCCAGGAGTAACATCCACTGGCCTGGAGCACTCTGTGTTGTTTGTATGTCTGTTCTGCTTTCCCTGTCTTCTATTGTCATACATTTGTTGTTGCCAGTAGCAACCACTGTGAGTTCAGAGCATTCCTTGTCATTTATGTACCAGTTGATATGTCTTATCCAGTCCTGATTCCTTTGTGTGTTATACTCCTGCTATTTACCAGTACCTTCCAGTCCAGTCTTGGCTTATCCAGTCCTGATCCTACTGTGTGTTATACTCCTGCTATTTACCAGTACCTGCCAGTCCAGTCTTGTCTTATCCAGTCCTGATCCCACTGTGTTATACACCTGCTATTCAGCAGTACCTGCCAGTCCAGTCTTGTCTTATCCAGTCCTGATCCCACTGTGTGTTATACTGCTGCTACAGTATTTACCAGTACCTGCCAATCCGGGTTCACTACGATATGCCGGCGGTCGGGCTCCCGGCGACCAGCATACCGGCGCCGGGAGCCCGACCACCGGCTTACCGACAGTGTGGCGAGCGCAAATGAGCCCCTTGCGGGCTCGCTCGCCACGATACGGGCACGGTGGCGTGCTATGCACGCCACACTATTTTATTCTCCCTCCAGGGGGGTCGTGGACCCCCACGAGGGAGAATAAGTGTCGGTATGCCGGCTGTCGGGATCCCGGCTCCGGTATACTGTGCGCCGGGATCCCGTCAGTCGGCATACTGAAGACCACCCGCCAGTCCAGTCTTGTCTTATCCAGTCCTGATCCTACTGTGTGTTATACTCCTGCTATTTACTAGTACCTGCCAGTCCAGTCTTGTCTTATCCAGTCCTGATCCCACAGTGTGTTATACTGCTGCTACAGTATTTACCAGTACCTGCCAGTCCAGTTTTGTTTAGTCCTTGTCTAGTGTGTGCCTATTTGTCCAGCTTTAACTCACTCTGAGCCAGGTGGGTGTCTACTCCAGCACATTCCTTGCACTTGCCTCCAATTATTTCCTTGTCCGCATTAAGACCTGGGGGCATCTGAGTACTGGGTGGACTTAATCCACCTAGGAAAGGCAGCTGCTTAAGGTGAAACTTTAGTATGCAGGAGACTTGAGGATTGCTGGGCTTGCGTAACACTCCATCCAGATACATGCCCCAGATCTTAATATTATGACCAGCCAAAACATACTGAAGTTTTGCTAGATGGGTCCTGCTTTGCAAAATCCAGTCCAGTCCTCCATCTCAAGCCAGATTCCTGTCCAGCAGACTCAAGTGGTGTGAGGATATGCAAAATCTAACATCACCAGCCTTTCTAGGGCTGTCTATTCGTGTGGATGCTCTACAACAGCAGATCTCTGCACACAATTTTTTTTCTAATCTTTGCTATTCATGTGGGAAAATAATAAATGACACCTCTCAAAACAGCTGTTCGCTGCCTTCTCAGTTTGCCAACACAGGAGATCCAGAACAACTGAGGATTCAGCAGTCTCTATGTGAACAGTTGTTAAAGCCATATTCAGGAAACAATCGTTTTATTCCTGAAGAACTTGTGAATTCCTTGGACACCACAAGAATCGCTTCTCGATCTGCTAGGGCAGAAAAGACCATAAACTCCGGTTCCCCTAGGTCAGGGTGACATCTCCTATGTCTTCAGAAAGGAGATTCTGGAGTTTTCGGCGGTCCAAACTTTCTGAAGCTGAGCGCCAGTGACGAAAGGATGAGCAGCTTTGCATGTATTGTGGAAGTCCAAGTCACTTTATTAAAGACTGCTTTCTTCGCAAGTCAGGTAAAAGTGGCGCTCAACATATCGAGGTGCTGGTTGCCAAGCCATCTCTAGTGGTGGCTCCAGACTCCACGAATCCCAAGGAAGGTTTCATGGGTTCTCAAAAGGGTATCCGGACTCCAGGTCGACAACAAAAAGGTCGACACACCTTAGGTCGACGCCAGTTGGTCGACACACCTTAGGTCAACATGGACAAAAGGTCGACATGGACAAAAGGTCGACATGAGTTTTTACATTTTTCTTTCTTTTTTGGAACTTTTTCATACTTAACGATCCACATGGACTACGATTGGAATGGTAATCTGTGCCGAGCGAAGGCACCATGCCCGAAGCATGGCGAGCGTCACTCTACGAAGAAAACGACACCAAAAAAACATTAAAAACCTCATGTCGACCTTTTTTCCATGTCGACCTTGTTCCTGTTGACCTTTTGTCCATGTCGACTTAAGGTGTGTCGACCAATTGGCATCGACCTAAGGTGTGTCGACCTTTTTGTTGTCGATCTGGAGTCCCAGACCCCCAAAAGGAGGGTCAGGTCTATAACTGGGGACCTTTGACCCAAACTCCCAAGTTTAGATTTGGGTACACATATCCCTCATTCCCAGGGTAACCCCATGTCCTGTAGCCCTAGGAAATGCTTCCAACTCTACAATTTCTGAAGAGTCCACTAGCTCTGCACCCCCTGGAGGGGCACTGGATTTGCCAACCTCAGTAGAGGAAACCAGTGTGTCTAATTGAGGGATCCGATGTTGTGGTCAATGGCGTGGCTTCAGCAGGGGAAGCCAATGATCCGGTCCCAGGGAGAGAATCCGATGATCCGGTCCCAGGGAGAGAGTCCGATGATCCGGTCCCAGGGAGAGAGTCCGATGATCCGGTCCCAGGGAGAGAGTCCGATGATCCGGTCCCAGGGAGAGAGTCCGATGATCCGGTCCCAGGGAGAGGGTCCAATGATCTGGTCCCAGAGAGAGAGGGGTCATTCCAAGTTGATTGCTTGCTAGCTACTTTTAGCAGCCGTGCAAATGCATAGTCGCCACCCACAGGGGAGTGTATTTTTGCTTTGCAAGTGTGCGAACGCATGTGCAGCCGAGAGGGACGAAAAAGTTTTTTTGCAGTTTCTGAGTAGCTCTGGACTTACTCAGCCCTTGCGATCACTTCAGTCTTTTTGGTCCTGGAATTGACACCCACCCTGCAAACGCTTGGACACGCCTGTGTTTTCCCAAACACTCCCTGAAAATGGTCAGTTGCCACCCACAAACGCCCTTTTCCTGTCAATCTCCTTGCGATCGGCTGTGCGAATGGATTCTTCGTTAAATCCATCGTCCAGCAACGATCCGCTTTGTACTTGTATGACGCGCCTGCGCATTGCGGTGCATACGCATGCGCAGTAGTAACCTGTTCACTGCGAAAAATGGCAGCGAGCGATCAACTCGGAATGACCCCCAGAGTCCGATGATCCGATCTTAGAGAGAGAGTCCAATGATCCGGTCCCAGAGAGAGAGAGAGTCTGATGATCCGGACCCAGGGAGAGAGTTCGATCCGGTCCCAGGGAAAGAGTCCGATGATCCAGTCCCATCAAGGGAATCCGATCTTCCATTTCTTTAAGGGAATCTGAAGTTCCGGTCTCTTCAAGGGTGTCCAATGTTGGGACCCCAGGAGCCATGTCTGAGGTGCCAACCCCAGGAGCCGTGTCTGAGGTGCCGACCCCAAGTTGGAAGTGTGAGGTGCCAAACCCAGGAGGAGAGTCTGAGGTGCTGACCCAAAGAGGGGAGTCTGAGATGCCAACCGCAGGAGGGGAGTCTGAGGTGCCAACCCCAGGAGGGGAGTCTGAGGTGCCAACCCCAGGACGGGAGTCTGGGGTGTCACCCTCAAGAGAAGTGTCTGACATGATGGCTGATGGGTCAGTTCCAGAAGTGTCTTCTGAATCTGTGGCCTTGGAAAGGTCATCTGACTCTAAAGCCTCAGAGGAGGTGTTTGTCTCCATGTCAAGTCTTGTAGCTCCATGTGGAGCATCTGTCTTAGTGTCAAGTCCTGTAGCTCCAAGACGGCCATCTGTCCATGTCTCAATTCCTGCAGCTCCTTGTGGAGCATCTGATCCTGCCAGGTTCCCAGCAGGGGAAATGCCAGTCGAGACTCCAGGAGGGGTGGATCCTGTTGTCTCCAGAAGTGAAGAGTCTAGCCATGACCTCAGATGGAGTAGTTCATGCCATGTCCTCTGAAAAAGGCTTCTAGACACTCAACTTCTGAAAGAACTTCTGACCCTGGATGATCTAGGAAAAAATCTAAGCCAGTTATGTTTGAAGAAGATTCACAACTTCCTCCTAAAGGCCAAAATCCAGATTTAGCCCTCTACTTTGGGAAGATGGAGCAGTTTCATGAAGTGTTGTTCCAGTGCCAGGACGTGGCTCCACTCTTTTCCTCTCCTGCAGAGATTGTGTTGCTTCTTGTCATGTCTTTCAGAAGGGAGCATAGGGAGTACGCTGTCCAGTTGATCATAACAGAAGATCTATTCTGCAGGACTGTGGTCAAGAGGTTTGGTGGACCAGACTTTATTTTTTCTGGATCTTCTGAGGATTCTGTGTCACTTTCCAAGGACTCGATTACCAACAAAAAAGTGGGAAGTGCATGAACCAGGATTTTAAGGAACTCAGGCTGTTCACAGAGCAGTATCCTCCTCATCAAGTTTTTCTATCCTGAAGTTAACTTCTGGTTTTGCCTCACTGTCTGCACGCTGTACAGGAGTTGTGAAGAAGTCTGATCTGGGGTGTCCAGGCTGCCCATGTCCAGGTGCAATCCAGTCGTGCTTTTCTAGTTCTACCTGTCCCTAAGAAGAAAACAGTTATCCTCCCCCTGGATGTAGAGTCCAACTCTGATTACGATTCTGAAGCCGATGAGGTTCCTTTGTTGGAGGGTACTATCAGTTCGGATAATGTATGGGGACTTACCTTGCTCAGACCACTAGGATCCTGCTAAAAGAAGTCTCAACTGAAGTCTTTAATCAGCCTTGTTTGTAGTCCCTCTTAGTTATGTGTGGGCGTCCGGAATCCACCCTCGAAGTGGGTAAGGGGGGGGGGGGGGTTACTGTTACATGTGCTGTCCGCAAATCATTTCTGTCAGTTTAATTGCAGCTCTATTCTGTCTAATTGCTGTAGCCGCACACCTGTTGGAAGATGCCTTGTTACCTTACTCCATCATGTGGTTTCTTGTTAAAGTCAGGAGCTTGGTGGATGTGCAGCAGCACAGTTGTACTGAGTTAGTAATTAAGGGGGGCTTGTCTATACTGAAGCTTGTCATTGGTTAGTAATCCCTTTATATTCCCATTCTGTCCATTATTCCATGCTGGTCATAGATCCTGTTGGCTGCTAAAGCCTTTTGCTCTCTGTTTTATATTCTTGTCCTGCGAGATTCTGTGCTAAAGTGTTCTTGCCAGACCCAGTCCTGTCTGTCTTGGCTTTAGCTGCAGTGGGGATTTCTCCACACCATACTTGTTCTTTGTCTTCTGGAAGAGCTGAGCTACGGCTGCTGCTGGCAGCGACACCATGCATCGGCGGAGTGGAGGAGGCTGAGTTCTGTCAGTAACCCCGGGGATTAGAGCATGTGAGCTATTCCCTGGAGTGGGAGTTGGAGGTGGGCGATACCATATGCTGGGCTGCCCTGCTACCGCCCCTCCCCAGCCTGTAACCCTCATCCCGTCCACTGCAGTCTGGCATGCCACCAGCCTCTCGGGGCCGACTATCAGGGAAGTTTCCCTGAGCTGCCACTGTCCTGCGGTATTGAACAGGAAACTTTACAGTGGCCCTGGCAGCAACTACTGCCCTGCACCAGTGCACTCACACCCCCTCTTCTCTGCTCACCAATCCCTCACTTTTACTCCTCTATGCTCACCAGACCTTCACATTTCCTCCTCTATGCTCAAGAGACCTTCACCCTTTCACTTCTATGCTCAGCAAATTATCAACTTTCCTCCTCTCTGCTTATCAGGCAATCACCACTCCTCCTCTATGTGTACAGACACTCACATCTCTTCTTCTGTGATCGCCAATCCTTTACTTTAACTACTCAGTAAACCCTCTTGTTCACACAACTTCCGCTCCGCTCACCAGACCTTCACCCTTCCTCCTCTCTGCTCACCAGAACTTCTCACCCTTCCTCCTGTTTATTGAGTGCATCACCCATCTTCCCTGCTCATTACACCATTAGCATTGCTCTTCTCTCCTTGCTGCTCACCTGATCCTCACCCTTTCTCATTACTGCTTACAGATAATCAGCCTTCCTTTTGTCTTCTCAACAGACCTTCACCTTTAATTCTCTTTGCTTTCCTGACCCTTACCCTGTCCTTACTGAGTACAGATCATGAGCCTTCCTCCTCATTTTTCACCATATCCTTGTTTCCTCCTCTCTGTTCATCAAACTCTCACCCTACCTCCTCACTCATCAGACCCTCACTCCTCTTTGTTCACCAGACTATCATGTTCCCTTCCTGTGTACATGTACACTCATCCTTCTACCTCACTACTGTACAGGCACTCACCCTTCTTCTTCTCTGCTCACCAAACCCTCACTTTTACTCCTCTATGCTCACCAGACCCTATTTCATTCTCTATGCTTATCAAATCTTCACCCTTCCTCTGCTCTGCTATGTATCCTTCCACCTCTTTGTTCACTAGTTCCTTACCCTACCATCTTTGCTCACAAGATCCTTGCTGGGCACTAGGATCACTAGGAACCCCAGGGCTGTGCCAAAGTCTAGTGTGCATTTGCAGGTCTCCAGGAAAATGGCACGGCAGCCATTTTCCCTGTGATTTTTCTACTGTGCATGTGCAAAACGCGGCATCATTCTCCCGGAGATTTGTGCAGCGCTGTTGCCACTGCTGATATGGGACTCCGGAGGGGTAAGTTTTCAAGAAATGAGTGCAGGATGTGCGGTGTGGGACTCCCTGGACCCTGGGAACCTTGTGCACCACAGTGTGACCACACAGTTTGCACCCATTATAGATACACTACTGTGTGGTTTAGGAAGTGCTCCTTGTTACTGCACTGAATCTAGAACGGTCAGTATCTCCCTTTGCCCACTAGATGGTAGTATTGGCCCAGGAAAAATAGGAATAGTATTAGTGTTCTTAAGCCCTGTGCTTATGTGTCAGTTGTGCTGCTGGCCTTGTGGTATAATAATAAAATAAAACTGAGTGCTGTTCGAAATTATGTAATCACTTTTACATGCACGTCATACCTAGCAAGCACGTTGCACTCAGTGGGAGTCGGTGCATGCATCGCAGACTCCCACATTGATGGTAAGCACAAATGCAAACCAAATGCAGTTACATACTTTATAATGTAAAATGTGTAGAGATGTGCGCCGACCCATTTTTGCTGGTTTGATTTTGGCTCTAATTCATCATCAGGTTTTGGATTTGGTTTTGGACCTGTATTTTATGTTATTTTTTTCAAAAATGTATTAAAACGGCTAAAACCTTTTTATGTTCTGCAGTATTCTCGATTACATTAATTTCCAGTCAATTTTGACCACCTCACAAAATAGTTTTCACCTTTTCAACAATATTGGCCAAAGGCTGCAGCGAGCTAGCTAGTTAAACAGACAGAAAGTGACAGAGCAGCAGCACAGATAAACTGCACAGTAATGTCCATTAGTCATATTACAGCACACAGTAGTACCCCCTTATACAGTATAGCCACTTACACACTTTAGACCACAAAAAAGCCCCTTATACACTTTATGCCATACAGTAGTACCCCTTATACATGTTACGCCACAGAAGAGCCCTTTATACACATTATACCATGGTAGATCTCCTCCTCATTCCTCCCTGCACTGTACCAGCAGACAACAGGGTTACACCGCACTGCGCTAGCACACACAAGATTATATAGTAGACATGACTATACACGCACATGGTATGTAATCAGCATAGCGATAGTCGGGATCCCGGCTGTCACAATACTGACGCTGGGATTCCGACAGGGCCACCATACCGCCACCGGTATACTGGCGAGGTAGATGATTCCACCCCCCCCATCCTTCTTAATTATGTAACACACCCCTGTAGTACATCTGTGATGTACACCAGAGAGTCTGAGGGATAATAACATGTTTTTCCTCAAGTGGTGCTTGATGGAACTGTCCTTGGGCCCTACCATCCACTCACATATACAAAGAGGCATAAATACAGTAGACAATAAAGGCAGTTCGCTTCTGGGTAACAGCACATTGCTCCAGTTTCTGCTTTATGCACCACATAGCTGGAACAAGTAGGGAGCCGAGGGGGCATGTGCTGCGGTCCTCCCTCTCTCAGGGCCCCAATCCAGAGTCCAGTCCCTGTCTAGAGACAGAACTCTAGCAAGGAAAGAGCATCAATGTACATAAAAGGGCTGGCAGAGGCTGAAGTGCATGGCCTTGTTGGCTGCTGGGGTGTTAGTAGTGAATCCAGGGGACGTAGAGTGCATGTCAGGGTGCTGCTGGGGTGTTAGTAGTAAATGCATGGGGAGTACAGAGTGTGTTAGTTTGCTGTTGGGATGTTTGTAGTGAATGCAGGGGTGGTATTCATGTGACCAGCGGACAGCAGACTGACTGTCACATGACCTCCCCCAACATACCGCCCCCTCCATGCCGACCAACAGGCACTATTACCACTCGAGGGTGTCCACGACACCCATAGAGTGGGAATAGAACCCATGGCGACCGCAAGGGGCTTGCTGCACTCGTCCTCCCGCCAGGATCCCAGCGTCTATATGCTGCCTGTGGGTCAGCCATACCACACCCAAATGCAGGAGGCACAGAGTGTATGTCAGGATGCAGCTAGTGTGTTAGTAGTGAATGTGATAGAGGGAGAGTATGTCAGGATGCTGCTAGGGTGTTAGTAGTGAATGCAGGTGGAGTAGAGTGTGTGTCAGGGTGCTGCTAGAATGTTAGTAGTGAATGCAAGGGGGGCAGGTGAGTGTATGAGTGCTACTAGGGTGTTAGTAGTGAATGCAGGGGATAGGTGAGTGTCTGGGTGCTGCTAGAGTGTTAGTAGTGAATGCAGGGGGTGGAGAGTGTATGTCTGGGTGCTGCTAGTGTGTTAGTAGTGAATGTGGTGGGGGGAAAGTATGCCAGGGTATCTGCTAGGGTGTTAGTGAATGCAGGGGGAGTAGAGTGTGTGTCAGGATGTAGCTAGTGTGTTAGTATTGAATGCAAGGGGTGTGGGTGAGTGGATGTTGCTAGGGTGTTAGTCAGGAGCGCTT
Organism: Pseudophryne corroboree; assembly: GCF_028390025.1. NCBI lineage: Eukaryota > Metazoa > Chordata > Amphibia > Anura > Myobatrachidae > Pseudophryne > Pseudophryne corroboree. Next base: position 276,902,859 of record NC_086447.1, on the reverse strand, counting down.
TAAGAGAGGAGACCTGTGTGCTGCCTCCTCCGTGTGGGCCCCTTCCTCTCTGCCGGCAGCGCTGAATAGTCTGAGCTCTAGAAGGCTCAGACTCTACTGTGCATCCGCAGCTCACCGGGAAAATGGTGTGGCGGCCATTTTCCCAGTAATGTCTCTACTGCGCATGCAGAGAACACCATGAAAATGGAGCTGCGCCTTTTTCACGGCAATTCCACAGCACTGCTGATGTCAGCGTGGGACTCCGGAGGGGTAAGTATTCAAAAAATGGGTGCAGCATGTGCGGTGGGGGCCCCCTCTGGATTCAGGGGCCTGTGTGTACCAAACACACTGTGCCCATTATAGATACGCCAGTGGTGTTAGTAGTAAATGCATGGGGCGGTGTCTGGATGCTGATAGGATGTTGACAGTGACTGCAGGGGGAGTAGAGTGTTTGTCAGGGTGCTGCTGGGGTGTTAGTAGTGAAAGCAGGGGGTGAAGAATGTGGGTCTGGGTGCTGCTAGGGTGTTAGTAGTGAATGCAGGGGGGTGGGTGAGTGTCTGGGTGCTGCTAGGGTGTTAGTAGTGAATGCAGGGGACAGGTCTGGGTGCTGCTAGGGTGTTAGTAGTGAATATGGGGGGGAGGTAGTGTATGTCTGGGTGCTGCTAAGGTGTTAGTAGTGAATGCGGGAGGGAGTGTGTGTCTGGGTGCAGCTAGGGAGTTAGTAGTGAATGCTGGAGGGAGTGTGTGTCTGGGTGCTGCTAGGCTGTTAGAAGTAAATGCAGGAGGGAGGGAGTGTGTGTCTGGGTGCTGCTAGGCTGTTGGCAGTGAATGCCCCCATTTTTTTTTTCACCAACAAATATTGGGGGCCAGTAAGGAGATCTCTGGACTCACTGCGGCCTTGGACTGGCTCTTAGTGCAGTTTGCTACATAAGGAAAATGAGTAAAGCTGGTGCTTTATTTTCACATTTAAAAACAAAAAAAACAAAAACAATAATACATTGGTTCATAGGCAGCAGGAAGATTGTGGCAAAAACAGTGGAGAAAATGTATGTACAGTATATTGTAACTTTATGAAATGCCAATTGGTATGTAGCTGCATATACAAAAAGATGTTTGAAGATGACAGCAATCTCTATATTTCTCTAGTAGAGTGCAGCTCACTTCTATACAAATGCTATGTACGAGGGATGAGGAGGCCCTGATGTCTGTGTTGCCGTTATTTTTGTTACGAATATTATTAATTTGCATGCCCCCACAGTGCCGCTGCATGTACCAGGGCTGGATTAACCACCTGCCAACTGCCACCGCCAGCATGTCTAATCCTTTTTTTTAATTTGGTAGTGCAGATCCCACTCGGCCAGCGGGCATGTGTGGCCAGGAGGCAGCTCTAAATCACCCATTATGTGACCTAGACCCGTCGGCTGAGTGGGATCAACAATACTATTTTAATTTTTAATTTAATTTTAATAATTTTATAATTATAAAATTATAATATATTATTAATATTAATTAATTAATATTATATAATTATAAAATAATAATTTTAATTTTAATAAAATAAAAAGGATGATCCGTGCGGAGGTCACTCGCAATTATGGGATCACAGTCAGTGTCGGCCATTGAGAAAAGGGTGGCCAGCCCCACTGTGCTGATTGGGGGTGGTTGGTCCTTCCCCCTTAGAATGAGCTGCAGTGAGGGCGTCCCTACTCCATGTCCCCAAGAAGCCACCACTTTCCTCTTCTCCGACGAGTCGCCACCCCATCTTACATCCAAGCTCAATATATCACCCTGGTGATGATCAACTCATCCACTGCTGACACCAGAGAGGTGAGGTAGGTATCTGTGGGGGTATGGTGAACAATTCATATGTGTAATGATGGTGTATAGGAATCAAAGGTAATACGTGCTTTGAAAATATGTTAATTCACTAATTTTAGTTGGATGTGTACATACAGTAGGCAACATTAATTGTATATCAATTTTGTCACATTCCTATTAGGAACCTTAAGTAATACGTGTTTGAGACACAAACACTGTGTTTACACGACTTTTGATACCAGTAGACTTTTGCTGATATCACTGTCCACTTAGTGTTCCACTGATCCACAGGACTGATACTTATCAAATTGGCAACTCATAATTCTATGTGGACTCTCATCAGCTGGGAGTCCAAGCTCGGCTATGTCAATTACCCCTGTCTAACACTGGCAGCAGATCCACCCTACCTTCTTTCTATCTAGGGATCATTCCATGACTCCAGTCTTTATTTATTTCTTACCACAGCCTCTTTTCTGCTAGGTGAACTCTTATCAGTGATTCCAGAGGGGCAATAAGTTACAAACCATCTACTATCATATCGCACTGTTGACGCCCAATACCGTCTGATCTTGGAAACTAAGCGGTGTTGGGGTTGGCTAGTATTTGGATGGGAGACCTCCTGGGAATACCAAGTGTTGTAGAAAATAGGATTTTAATTACCTACCGGTAAATCCTTTTCTCGTAGTCCGTAGAGGATACTGGGGTCCACATTAGTACCATGGGGTATAGACGGGTCCACTAGGAGCCATGGGCACTTTAAGCCTTTTGATAGTGTGGACTGGCTCCTCCCTCTATGCCCCTCCTTCCAGACCCAGTCTAGGAAACTGTGCCCAAGAAGACGGACATACTTTGAGAGAAGGATAGAAAATATAGTGGTGAAATTCCAAACCAGCACACACAGAGGAAAGCCAAGCTAACCAAACCAAACTTCAAACCAGGAACAGCAACAGCTGAACCAACAATACTTAACCAAGTAACAGTGCAGGAATAAACGAAGCACTGGGCGGGCGCCCAGTATCCTCTACGAACTGCGAGAAAAGGATTTAGCCATAGGTAATTAAAATCCTATTTTCTCTGACGTCCTAGAGGATACCGGGGTCCACATTAGTACCATGTACATGTACCAAAGCTCCCAAACCGGGTGGGAGAATGCTGAGGTTCCTGCAGAACAGATTTACCAAACTGAAGGTCCTCAGATGCTAAAGTATTGAACTTGTAGAACTTAGCAAACGTGTTCAAACCTGACCAAGTAGCTGCTCGGCAGAGCTGTTAAGCCAAGACACCCCGGGCAGACGCCCAGGAAGAACCCACTGACCTAGTAGAGTGGGCCTGTACGGATCTTGGAACCGGCCTGATCCAGCGAACAATAGACTGTTTTGAAGCAGGACACCCAATTTTATTGGGATCATAGAGAACAAACAGCGAGTCAGATTTTCTGTGACAATCTGTCCGCTTCACATAGATCTTCAGAGCCCTCACAACATCCAAGGACTTTGAAGTAGTAGAGATGTTGATAACCACCAGAACCACAATAGGTTGGTTTGTATGAAACGCAGACACCACCTTAGGAAGAAATTGCTGACGAGTTCTGAGTTCAGCTCTATCTTCATGAAAAATCAAATAGGGGCTCTTGTGAGACAACGCCGCCAACTTCGACACACGTCTTGCTGAAGCCAAGGCCAACAGTGTGACAGTCTTCAACGTAAGAAACTTTATGTCAACCTCCTGTAAAGGCTCAACCCATTCTGATTGCAGGAACTGCAACACCGCGTTGAGATCCCAAGGTGCCGTAGGAGGCACAAAGGGCGGTTGGATGTGCAGAACACCCTTCAAAAATGTCTGAACCTCAGGGAGAGAAGCCAATTGTTTCTGGAAGAAAATGGATAAGGCCGAAATCTGGACTTTTAAGGAGCCCAAATGTAGGCCCACATCCACACCCGACTGCAGAAAAAGGAGGAAACGTCCCAGTTGAAAATCAGCAGCAGGAAATTTCCTGTGCTCACAACAAGAGACATTTTTTTCCAAATACAGTGGTAATGTTTAGATGTTACCCCCTTTCTGGCTTGTATCAAGGTTGGAATAACCCTATCCGGGATCCCATTCCGTGCTAGAATTTGACGCTCAACCTCCATGACGTCAAACATAGCCGTGGTAAGCCTTGATAGACGAACGGCCCCTGTTGTAGAAGATCCCTGCGAAGAGGTAAAGGCCACGGGTCCTCTAGGAGCATCTCCATTAGATCCGCGTACCAGGCCCTTCTTGGCCAGTCCGGAGCAATGAGAATTGCTTGAACATTTTCCCTTTTTATTATTTTGAGAATTTTGGGGATAAATAGAAGTGGTGGAAACATGTACACCATCTGGTAGACCCAAGGAATCACCAGAGCATCCACCGCCACTGCTTGTGGGTCTCTCGACCTGGGACAATACCACTTGAGCTTCTTGTTGAGACGAGATGCCATCATGTCGATTTGTGGCATTTCCCACCGACGTGTCAAGCACCAGAATACCTCCGGGTGAAGGCCCCACTCTCCTGGGTGGAGGTCATGTCTGCTGAGGAAGTTTGCTTCCCAGTTGTCTACTCCCGGAATGAAGATTGCCAACAAGGCCACAGCGTGTCTTTCCGCCCAGAGGAGAATCCTTGACACCTCTGACACTGCTGCTCTGCTCTTCGTTCCTCCATGTCGGTTTATGTACGTTATCGCCGTCACTTTGTCCGACTGAATCTGAATGGCGTGATCTTGAAGATGTGATGCCTGTAGAAGGGCGTTGTATATGGCCCTTAGTTCCAGAATGTTGATTGGAAGGATGGTCTCCTGACTCGACCATTTTCCTTGGAACTGTTCCCCTTGGGTGATTGCTTCCCAACCGCTGAGGCTTGCGTCTGTAGTTAGGAGAATCCAATTTTGAATCCCGAACCTTCAGCCCTTGGTCAGGTGAGAAGTCTGAAGCCACCACAGAAGAGAAATCCTGGCTTTTGGCGACAGATGGATTCTCTGGTGCATGTGAAGATGCGATCCGGACCACTTGTCCAACAGATCTAGCTTGAAGGGCCTTGCGTGAAACCTTCCCTATTGTAGAGCATCGTAAGAGGCTACCATCTTCCCCAGGAGGCGAATGCAGAGATGCACCGATATCCGGGTTGGTTTTAGAACATCCCGTACCATTGACTGGATTACGAATGCCTTATCTAAAGGAAGGAATACCTTCTGTACCTCCGTATCCAGTATCATTCCCAAGAACGGAAGCCTCCGTGTTGGTTCCAGATGAGATTTTGGTAGGTTCAGAATCCACCCGTGATACTGGAGTAGTCGGGTTGTATGGCAATGTTGTCCAACAACCTCTCCCTGGATGGCGCTTTTATCAGCAGATCGTCCAGGTATGGTATTATGTTCACTTCTTGTTTGCGGTGGAGAAACATCATCTCTACCATTACCTTGGCGAACACCCTCGGTGCCGTGGAGAGGCCAAATGGCAGGGCCTGAAACAGGTAGTGACAGTCCTGTAATGCAAACCTTAGATAAGCCTGATGAGGTGTCCAAATCGGAATATAAAGGTACACATCCTTGATATCCAGAAACACCAAGTATTCCCCCTCCTCCAGACCTGAGATCACCGATCTCAAAGACTCCATCTTGAACTTGAACACCCATAAGTACGGGTTCAACGACTTGAAGTTTAAAATGGGCCTTACCGAACCGTCCGGTTTCGGTACCACAAACAGGCTGGAATAATAACTCTGGTTTTGCAGTTGAAGTGGAACTGGAACAATGACCTGAGTCTGTACCAGTTTTTTAATTGGTTTCTGTAAAGTCATACTTGCTTCTTGAGAAGCTGTTAAGCCTGATTTGAAGAATCTGTGAGATGGGAGTTCCTGAAACTCTAATCTGTAGCCCTGGGCGATAAGATCTTTGACCCAGTGATCCTGGCATGATGTTGCCCATATGTGACTGAAATATCTTAATCGGGCTCCCACCTGCCTGTCTTCCAGGCAGTGTGGTCCACCGTCATGCTGAAGGCTTAGAGGAAGCAGAACCGGGGTTCTGTTCCTGTGAACCTGCAGTTGCTGGTTTTCTGGGTTTACCTCTATTGTCTTTGAAGGCCGTAGAAGAACCTTTGGGTTTATTTTTTAATTTTGCCATCCGAAAGGACTGCAGTGTAGGAGCACAGTAGGTTTTCCTAGCTGGGGGGGCTGCGGAAGGAAGGTATGTAGACTTACCCGCCGTAGCCTTGGCAATCCACGTATCCAGTTCAGCTCCAAACAGGGCCTCACCTGTAAATGGTAGGTTTTCCACACCTTTCCTGGAATCCTCATCCGCAGTCCACTGGCGTGGCCATAGGCCCCTGCGTGCTGACACTGCCATGGCGGTGCTGCGTTCATTGAGCAATCCTATTTCTTTTATGGCCTCTACCACAAAATTTGCAGAGTCCTGTATATGCTGTAGGAGTAAAACTATCTCCCCCCTGGATAAGGAATCTAACTCGTCAATTAGATTACCTGACCATTTTGCAATGGCGCAAGTGATCCATGCACAAGCAATAGTGGGTCTCTGGGCCACCCCAGCAGCTGTGTACAGGGATTTGAGAGTGTTCTCAATTTTGAGTCAGCCGTGTCCTTTAAGGAGGCTGCCCCAGGGACAGGTAAGACTATCTTACATGATAACCTAGATACCGATGCGTCAACAATTGGTGGGTTTTCCAATTTTTTTTCTATCATCCTGAGGGAAAGGAAAGGATGTGAGTAATCTCTTAGGGTTCTGAAACGTTTTATCAGGATTAACCCAGGGTTCCTCAAACAGAGAATTCAACTCTTTTGATGCAGGAAAAGTAGCAGAGGATTCCTTTTTTACACTAAAATAAGACACCTCATCCTTCTCTGTCACCTTATCAGGAATTTGCAGAACAACTCTAATAGCTTCTATCAGAGGCTGTACCCTCTGTGACAGAGCTGCAACCCCCCCCCCCACCACCACCACCACTGAGTCCACCTCACCCTCCTCTGCATCTGACATGTCATCATCAGTGTCAGTCTGCAGGATCTGGGCCAGTGTGTACGCTTTTGTGGACAAATAATAGGGGTCTGAGATGCTGGTATGCAAACTGAATCTCTATTCATCAGGTCATCCACAGACTATCTGAAGTATTGCGTCTCTTTCTCAATCTGGGATAATTTATTAGAAATATTCGAGATCATCCCTTTTAGAGAATCCAACCATGCTGGTTCGGATCCATTAGCCTGAGAATGAGTACTATCCTGAGTACATTGTAGTGATCCCCCTGGGGAAGAAAAAATAGGATTTTAATACCTACAGGTAAATCCTTTTCTCTTAGTCCGTAGAGTATGCTGGGAACTCCGTAAGGACCATGGGGTATAGACGGGATCCGCAGGAGACATGGGCACACTATAAGACTTTGAATGGGTGTGAACTGGCTCCTCCCTCTATGCCCCTCCTCCAGACCTCAGTTAGAAAACTGTGCTCAGGGAGACGGACAGTTCGAGGAAAGAATTTATTATTTAAACACGGTGAGTGTCATACCAGCTCACACCACGAACATACCGCAGAACGTGACATTCAACAGAATACCAGCCAACGGCATAAAAAAAATACACAGCCACATGCTGAGAGAATATGTAACACAACCAGTGTGTCAACACAACCAATAAAAAGACACCGCATGCCATGGCATGCACAACAGCAGCAATAGACTGACAGAAAAGAACCACCACCAGAGTGTAACCATAACCAATTACTGCAGACACAGTACGCACAGGGACGGGCGCCCAACATCATCTACGGACTAAGAGAAAAGGATTTACCTGTAGGTATTAAAATCCTATTTTCTCCTACGTCCTAGAGGATGCTGGGAACTCCGTAAGGACCATGGGGTTTATACCAAAGCTCCAGACCGGGCGGGAGAGTGCGGACGACTCTGCAGCACCAATTGAGCAACACGAGGACCCCATCAGCCAGGGTATCAAACTTGTAGAGCTTAGCAAAGTGTTTGAACCCGACCAAGTATCCGCTCGGCCAAGATGGATCGCCGAGACTCCTCGGGCATCCGCCCAACAAAACCCACTTTCCAAATAGAATGGGTCACCACCGAATTCGGTAACGGCAATCCAGCCGTAGAACGAGCACGCCGAATCGGATCACAGATCTAGCGTGTAACCGACTACAGAGACGCAGGCGCCCCAATTACGCTGGGAGCATACCGGACAAACAGAGCCTCTGTTTCCGCAATCTGAGCCAAATTGGCGACATAAATATTCAAAGCTCTGACTACATCGAGAGACCTTGAATCAGCTCAAGTAACCACAGGCATCAAATAGGGTGGTTTCTGCAAAAACACCTAAACCACTGTTGCCAGAACTATTATCTCAGTTCTCAATTTCGCTCTATCCACCTGGAAGATCAAACAGCACTTCCGACACCCGCCTTGCGGACGCCAAAGCCAAAAGCATGACCACTCTCCAAGAGAGAAAATTTTAACACAACCTTTCAGGAAAGGTTCTAGTCGTTGTGACACAAGAAAACTCAACACCACGTCAAGGTCCCAGGGTGCCAACGGGAGCACAAATGGAGGGTGGATGTGAAGTACTCCTTCCATGAAGGTCCGAACTTCCGGAAAGGTCGCCAATTCTTTCTTGAAAGAAAATTTATAAGGCCCAATCCGCTCTTGAATGGAGCCTAATCTTAGGGCTGCACCCACACCTGTTTGCAAAGAATAGAGAAAACGACCCAACTAAAAGTCTTCCGTAGTAGCCTTCTTGGATTCACACCAAGACACATATTTCTCCAAACACAGTGGTAAGGCTTTGCCGTTACTTCTGTTCTAGCCTGAAGAAAAGTGGAAATGACTACACTGGAAATACCCATTCTGGCTAGGATATGGCGTTCAACCGCCACGCCGCCAAACGCAGCCGCGGTAAGTCTTGATACACGCCCGGATCTTGCTGTAACAGTTCCTCACATAGAGGAAGAGGCCAGGGATCCGCTATGAATAAATCGTGAAGAACTGGATACAAAGCCTTCCATGATCAGACCGGAACAATGAGGATCGCCTGAACCTTTGTTCGTCTTACGTTTTTCACCTTCAGAAGAGTGAAAACGGAGGGGACACATAGACCGACTGAAAACACCCAAGGTGTCCCGAGGACGTCCACTGCTATAGCTTGAGTGTCCCCTGACCTGGAACAATATCCCTGAGATCTCTCGTTGAGGCGAGACACCAATATGTCGAATTGAGGCACACCTCAAAGACCTGTCGCTTCAGTGAAACTTCTCGATGACGCTGTATATCTCCCGGATGGAGATCGCATCTGTAGAGGAATCTATTTCTCCGTCGTTCACCTCCGGACCAAAGACTGCTAATATAGCGTTTACCAGTCCTTTCACCCAGCGGAAAACTTTTACGGCATCTGCCATTGCCACTTTGCTCCATGTTCCGCCCTAGCAGCTTACTTACACCACACCTGTCAAGTCGTCCGACAGAAGTAACACGGCAGATCACAAAGCATATGTTCATTGAAAATAGCTCTTAATTCAAGAAAGCTAATTGCAGACAAGCTTCCCAGCTTGACCTTTTCCTCTGGAAATACTTCCCTTGCAAGGACTGCTCCCCAGTCTCTGAGATCTGCATGCACGGACACCAGGATCTCATCCTGGATTCGAACCTTCTTCCCTCTAGGAGGTGAGAACTGAGCAGACACCACAGGAGCGCTAACCTGGCCATTAGGATTATATTCTGGCGCATGTGCAGGTGAGACCCGGACCACATTTCCAACTGGCCCCGTGAAAACCACTCTGGCATTTGACCTGCTCACTGAAAAACGTCTTAGGCCACACCATATTCTTCATCAACGGAACATATTGATGGATTGTCACAGCAAATCTGATCCGACTCTGGATCCTCAGACCTCTTTCCACAGGAAAACACAGAACCTCAACCGTTCAGTATCTACTCTGATACCCACCTCCGACATCTGCGTCGCTGGGAACAACAGCCATTCCCTGTGTTGAAGAACAGTCAGAGAGAAACAACGATTTGCACTACTTGTTTCTTGACCTCGCCTTAATCAGGAGAGCGTCTCAGTACAGAATAACAATGGCTCTTACTATTGAAAGAAACCCATCATACTGCCATCACTCCGGTGAAATGGCAAAGACAATCCTGGATATCAACCAAGGTAAGCCGAATGCGGAGAAAAACGCATTTACCCCCTTTTCTACCTTTACGTGCTGGAGCTCCCTTCGTAAGTAGAAAGCTTTGATTCTTTTTTTTTTTTTTTTTTTTTAGGGACAGCAGGACAATGTCCTGAACCTGACGCAACTCTGGAATGGCGTCGCATACCAACTCCCCTTCCAGAGGGGAATCGCTAAGATCTATTCGAAAATCAGTGAGGGGAATCATCTGTAAACTCCAGCATGTCCCCCTTTGGATTCAATTAGTAACTCACAGGTCCAAGTCCATTCCCGGACTGACTGAAGAATAGTAGACGAGTTCCTACCGGAGTGGGCTCCAGCCAGATAGACCCAGCAACATGCGGTGGATGTGGTAGAAACAGAAAACAACATCCGCTTCTGCGAACCTAACAAGGCTGCAGAACTCTTACCCTTTCACCTTCCACAGTCTACACCGAAAATGAAAAAAGAAGGGTATCAAACCGGTTAAAATGACTGCATCCCACAACCGAATGCGTCACCAACTGTTGTGAGGGAATCTAACTCACGAAGTTAGACTTACCCGTGGTATCTGCCGAGATTGACTGAATTGAACTAAGGCCTCCCCAACAGCAGTACACCGTCCCAGGGAAACACTCCAGTATCTCTCGGAATCAGCCTCAGCATTTCTTCTGCAGTCGCACGGCAACCTGCCGCCATGTTATAGAGAAGAATCAACGTAAGACACATCCTCTCTCTCTATAGGGTAATTCTATCGGATGCCTTTCCGAATACAAACATTCCCCCATGTGCCGGTAATGCAAATAACTCCAAAGTAAAGAATAAAATATCACTTAGCTTCCTGTGTACGATCCTTTGTGACAGGGCCCCGTGTCGACCAGGAGTTGACTTTCACAGTATTCTATCCGCCGCGGGAAAAGAATAAACATTCGGACTCCTTTTGAGGATCTGAGACCAACTCGTCACAGCCGACCTAGAGCTTTATCAACAGAGCGACCAGCACATGAGAAAGAATACTTTCACTTCTGCATTCATTAGAAGTTATAATGCAATACACAAATACACACACACACACACACATATATATATATATATATATATATATAAATAACATACATATAAGCGCATTGTCCGGAACCGTCGGGTTCCTAGTGACATTAATGTGTTCTGAATGTGTATGACCATGTACTGAATGCCCCCAATTGTGGATCTAACAGGAAACCTTATGGTCGACAGAAAACCCAGTAGTCGTCGACAGCAGGGAGTAGTAACCAGGCAAAATAACATTCTTGCGACCCTGAGGGGTCCGAGGGGAGTATACATAAATAATTTAAAAACACTCCCCCACATATACTACCATGTCTGTGCTCGAGCTACAGGCCCATGGAACCGTACCATACATATACATATAAATATATATACAGGCATAAGGCAGTTACAGTATGTTAATTTACACCCAGCAATAACAGTTGGTGCCGACAGGGTCACCCACATACCACTGTGTCTCCCATACAGTGTATACTTTCGACAAGCATACAACTACCGACCTGTTGACCCTGCATCTACTGTACTAAGTACCAACAGACGTCGGCGATGCCGACAGTGATCCCCATAGCTGTTTGTGACAGAACACTCACGCATGTCGACACATGTGGACTATAGTGGGTCTATCTGACAGCTAACACACAGAGAAATATGCACAACAATGATTACATGCCCATTTCTAAACAATAGTGCTATATTACCCTCAATATAACACTAAAAAACTGTGCCCCCCCCTCGTTTGCACTGTACACATTTTTGGCGGGGACAGAGAGAAAAATGGCGCTGAACACTGTTGTGAGGGCTAAGCTCCGCCCCGTTATAATATAGTCTTTTATGCAGGCAGTGGACCGTATATAGTGTCTATGCACTATATAACCACTGAAATAATATATATATTGCTGTCCAGGGCGCCCCCCCCTGCGCCCTGCACCCATGTAAAACCGTTGGTGTGTGGGAGCAATGGCGCGCAGCGCGACCGCTGCGGTATACTGGCGGGGGTATCGTAAACGGTGCCCGGGGCCCGAATATGCTGTCATGCCAGTCTAAACGAGACCCTCAGTAACTGCTGCCCAGGGCGCTCCCCCCCCAGCGCCCTGCACCCTGTGAGTGCAGTTAGTGTGTGGGAGCATGGAGCGCTGCGCTTACCTCCGTTACTGAAGTCTTCTGCCGTCTGACGCCTTCTGTTCTTCTCATACTCACCTGGCTTCTTTCTTCTGGCTTCTGTGAGGGGGTGACGGCGCGGCTCCGGGAACAAGCAGCTACTGTAGGCGCACCAAGTGATCGAACCCTCTGGAGCTAATGGTGTCCAGTAGCCTAAGAAGCAGAGCCCTTGAACTAAGAAGTAGGTCTGACTTCTCTCCCCTCAGTCCCACGATGCAGGGAGCCTGTAGCCAGCAGGTCTCCCTGAAAATAAAAAACCTAACAATAAAGTCTTTAGAGAAACTCTGTAGAGCTCCCCTAGTGTGTGTCCAGTCACTCCTGGGCACAGAGTCTAACTGAGGTCTGGAGGAGGGGCATAGAGGGAGGAGCCAGTTCACACCCATTCAAAGTCTTATAGTGTGCCCATGTCTCCTGCGGATCCCGTCTATACCCCATGGTCCTTACAGAGTTCCCAGCATCCTCTAGGACGTAGGAGAAACACTCTGCCGTGCATGAAACACACTCCTTGAACATTGTAATGTGAGGTACACACACACACACACACACAAAAAAGGTTAAGCCCAGTTAACCCACACAGAGCCCTTCTAGGGAGACACAGAGTAAGATGGAGCCAGCCACACAGCGCCCTTCTTGCTAAAGCTTACGCCTAGCTGGGTCGCAGACTAAGTGCCCTTAATAGGGTATCAGTACTCTTATACTGCTCCTTCCCCCTTGCTATGACCCTCCTTGTGGAGGAGCTGCACTTCTCTAGCAGTCTATTCAGTGAGGGCTGCAGAGGGGAAATGGCGCTGGTGAGCCACTGGATCCGCTCATAGGGAAGCCCCGCCCCCTTAATGGCGCGTGGTCTTCCCGGTTTTTTATACTGGCTGAGGTTTATAATGTGCTTTACAGTGGGTTAGATCGCCTGTAAGCTGCTGCCAGTGTGGATATTTTACATTTTAAGGCTTCAGCTCGCCCCTCACAGCGGAACACACATAGGGCCATATTCAATTAGCAGTGATAACGGACTTTTCACGTGAAAAGTCCGGTTTTCGGGTGAAAAACCGGACTTTTCACGTGAAATGCAATTACAGCCTATTCAATTATCCTGGAAAATTTATCGGTGATCATGTTTTCACTAATTTCACTTCACCTTCTCTGAAGCAGGTGAAAAGTTGGGAAAAGTCACTATTTTAAGGTAAAAATGTTTGGATATGGTACAGAACTCCTGGGACACCCCCCTTTATGACTAATTAGGCACGTTGAAGTTTTTAATTATTTTTAATTGGCCAATAATGACATGTCATTTTTGGGGTGAAAAAGTAAAAAGTGATGGAAATTGGGGTTCAAGGTATGGGACAGGTATATTGGGGTGCTTTATGAGTGGGACAGGTGTTTTTTAGGCTTGCAGATGGGAGTAATCGGTCTGTTTCCACTTTTTTTTAAAGTACCCTAAAATGACCCAAATATATACTTATACCCATTTTCATGTACCCCAAATTTAGTGAGAGCATTTATTTTGCTCAAAAAAACTTGCTTTCTATCATTTTTTTGCATTTAAAAAAAATGCATATAACCGCCATTTCACACAATTTAAGTCCCCAAAAACTCTCTAATGTGATCTCTAACACACTTCTCTTCTGTTTTCCTATGTTAGTTTAGCATTTTTTGGGGTACAGGCTGATTTCCCCATTTTCACCTGCACTTTTCACTGCAAGAATTTTCACGTGAAACCCGGTCGGAATTGAATAGGTCGAAAAATGGAGCGTTTTCGCGGCAATTTTCGGCCGATTGCCGCGAAAAATTGCTGCGAATTTGCGAAAAATTGAAAAACGGAGCGTTTTCGCTGCAATTTTCGGCCGATTGCCGCGAAAAATTTTCGGGCGAAAAATTGCCGCAAATTTGCGGATAATTGAATACCCTAGTAAGTATGCCTCTGAAACCTGGAGCCGCAGCCTGCCTGTCAGTGCTGCATCTCCATACCCTTATGCCGCCATTACCGCCGGCAACTCGCTAACCGGGACGCCGGCTTTCTACTCACCACTCTTCTCACTTCTGGCTGTTAGGGGTGGTGGCATGCTGCGGGAATGTACGCTTGCCGTGGTGGGGCTTGCCTCAGGAGCTCAGTGTCCTGTCAGCGGGGAACGGGACCATTAACAACCTAAAGCAGGTTATTGCTTGATCCAGTTATATCATTGCAGCCAGTTAGCTTGGATTTTGGAAAGGATTTAAATTACTTTACAAAACCAGCATATTTAAATCCTGTACAAAACCCAAGCTAATTAGCTTTATTGATAGGAGGAGACTAGTTTTGGGTCATGCCTGGTCTTGGGAATAGAAATAGTGTGGGCCCGATTAAAATCTGGATATACCGGACAATCCCTGAAAAGAGTTTAAAAAAAGGGTAGCAAGAAATGGCACCAGATGGGGAGGAAGTACTTAGAGCCATCAGGCAATGGGGCTTTATTGTTGTGTAAAGTGGATATCACAGTCGCAACCTCTAATTGAAAAATGTCCAAGTTGAAGAAATCACGTTGAGCAGTGGATAATTTAGGTAGACATGCCTCTTGCAAAATACACTCATATAACATGGGCTCATCAGCGCCCTTCTTGCTAAAGCTTACGCCTAGCTGGGTCGCAGACTAAGTACCCTTAATAGGGTATCAGTAATCATAGAAGAACCAGAATAGACAGTAGGCAGAATATACCCTGATGCTGTCACATTGGTGGTGCACCCCGAGTCAGTAGGTACTAGTAGACTATACAAAAGGAAAAGAAAGAGAGATTCCTTTTTGGGGATACTCAAGTTTGGTGGTCTATTAGTATATTAGAGATGCCCTCACAGGGAATGAAATGGTTCACGTGATCACTTAGACCAACTGACAGAAGTATTTTTATATATCGTGACCCTAACTAGGTCAATACAACAGGGGATCACGTGGGTATTGTAAGTGGTAGCTCTCAGATGTCAGTGTTTTGTTTGAAGGTAAACATAGTATAGACAGAATTGCTAAGATTCTTTTATTTGTATTAAAAAATACCTCCTTCAGACTAATGTGTAGAGCCACGCTTTGTGGTGTCACTCGGTCCTCAGTCTTGTTATGAACATCAATTTGAAGACATTGGCCCAAATGTAATAGACTGTAAATTCCAGGGACTGAGACACCAGATTGAGAGTAGAAAGTTTTTTTAAAAGGCAAAACCAATTGTAGCAGCTCAATCACAGAAATGTTGCTGCTCCAAACATCTCGCAAAATTTGGGACACTGTATACGCTCTCTGGGGACCACAACCATGTAAATACTTGTCTATGGTAAACTAATGATCCCATCAGAGAGAACAAACCATATAGAGGTGTTCCTTTCATGTGATTATTGCTGTAACATGTTGTACTGTATTAACATTATTTCCAACAGTGCTGAATTTGTGTAAAAAAGCCTTCTGCTTTACCAGTGGGATCCCAGTTGAAGAGGAGGGTATGGGGGGAGAGAAGGGGGGAAATTGTGAGCAGTTTTTGGGGACTAAAGGGGTAGTTTACCTTCAGAAAATGATACTGCCTTGGCAGTTGGTCCCCTTTAAAAAATTCCTTGCAAATCATTTAAATCTTAAACTTAGTTTGTTATGCGTGTGCAGTTCAGAAGTCCAGAGATTATGCCAACCAAAAGACCGTCACATACAAAACAAATGTTTAAAGTTTATTTTACATATTTATACATAAAACTTTTGACTGTGACTTCTTTTTAATCCAATTGAATATAATAGCACATCTAAAAATGGTAGTCAGATAATCAACATTCACAAAATGTTGACAACTGATTGCATTATACAGATACAGAAAGCTACAACGTTACGATGAGGCAGGCATGTAGTCGTTGACTTGTTTAGCACCGTCAATACCATTTGTGTTTGAGAACTACAGTGAAGAATAAAAGGTAGTTATCATAGTTAAAATACTGATCAACTCAAAGTTTGCAAATTAAAAAAAATAAATACAATTTGTAACTATTATTTGTCTCTTTATCCATATTCCGTAAGTACTGTACATATATAGTTTCTTAATAAAATGCCTCGTATTAAGTGGCACAAGTAAAAAGTTAAAATAAATTAGGAAGCATAGGCCAAGTCACTGGACGAAAAGCTTCAGACATCAAAGACTAACACTGATTTTCTTTGTGTATCATCTTTAGCATCGCATTTGACAACCACAAAAGCAAAATAAAAGTTTAGCTTTTTTTTTCCTAATGTTCAATGGCTTTTTGCTTTATTTCATAGGCATCTTCTCTGCCATGTGCTTCTGCTGACTTTCAGCATGTCTGCAAGAGAAGAGATAACACAACTTAGAAATAATGAAATTATAATATGCACATATTACCCAAGACAATTTGTACATACTAAGAACCTGTCAGCTCAGAGAATAACTCCACCAATACTGATTTTTTAATTCTACACATTATGGCCTTATAACTGCAGTCTATAACTAACATAAGTAATAGGCAATGCTTGGTAAAGCAGATCGTGTACTATACAGAATCCTGTCTATTCCAATCAGAGTACTTCTACCATATTACACTGACCAATGCCACCAGTTAATGTCGAGCTGGTCATTTAACTAGAGCTTATCATTGTTTACATAAATCCCACAACTTGCCTATAATAGGCTTCTAAGAGAAAATGGGTGGATATTCACAGCTTTTAATTGGTTTGGTTTTAGAATGTAATACTCATGTAAGCACTTTTTCCCCCCTATTCTTAAGGGGGGTACTCACGGGAGAGATGTGTGCTGAGCGATCTTAACACAGACCGCTCAGCACACATCTCTCTCCCCCGCTCAGCACAGCGCGTTGTGCTGAGCGAGGGGTAAAGCCGACGGGGGGCGCTCACTTCACACAACGGTGAAGTGAGCGACCCGCTAGATTGAGCCTGCATGCAGGCTCAATCTAGCACCGGCGATAGCGATGCGCGGGGTCGCGCATCGCTATCGCTGGGGGGCATACACACGGCAGATCCGTGCTTAAAATCTAAGCAATCTAGCAAGATTGCAAAGATTTTAAGCACGGATCTCTCCGTGTGTACCCCCCGTGAGAAGAAGAAGAAAAAACCAACACTTTCACAATTGCATTATGTGAATGAATGAATGAATGAATGAATGTATGTATGTATCTATTTGTGGATTGGACAACCACTCTGACTATGGGCCTGATTCAAAGAATGACCGTAACGCACAGCTGCTGCATCTTTGTCTGCAGCAACGACTGTGCTAAAATACGCAAAAGTAGCAGGAGGTGTTGTGTTATAAGACACCCACTACTAGCTTATGTAATCCAATGGCTGCGTCCGAAGATGCAGCATGGAATCCTGTGTGTGTAGATCAGGTGGCCGTTGGACAGCTGAGGAAGCCTCAGGTTACTCAGGATGTCTGACATAACCACATGCCGGGGCCAGTAATGCTGCCTCTGAGGACGCAGCCATTGGCTTCAGGACTCTTTTTTTTTTTTAGAGTGTACTTATCTAAAGTTATAATTCATTAATTCTTTTTATGTAGATTGTTACAGACAGGAGTCGGATACATTTTACTATTGGTTTATAGCTGCTAGTCTTCGAATTATATTTTAGATAGACTGACTTATGTTTATGTGTGTCATTGTAAGTAATGAGCGGTGAAGTAGTTTTTGCGATTGGTGCTTGTTTAAACAGCAAGGTCATTTATTCTTGCACCTACAGTAAGCGTGTGAGGAAGTGAGGAGGGCGGAAAGGATCCGACATTTAAGTATACAATTTGCATTTAAGTATTTTAAGTATTTAAGTATTCAGTCTCGACAATGTCAATCCGACTTTAAAAAAAGTCGGATTGACATTATAGGAATATAGGGGCTAAAACCGGTCAGATTTGGCCGCGAATCCGACAAAGCGCGTGGATTGGCGGCTAATCCGCCGACCCACGTATTTTCCAACAAGTTGGAATTGCCGACTTGTTGGACAAACAGCAGCCCAATTGAATAGGTCGGAACAGTATCCGACCTAAAAAAGTCAGAAACTGCCGTCTTTCCGACAAGATGGTAGTTCCGACTTTAATTGAATACCCCCCTTAGTCCCAAAGACTGAACTTTGTTCATGGTTTTTGGTGCTGTCCATCACTTTATCTTGGGGCTTTTTTCTTAATTTAGGAGATTAGTTGTAATACTGCTGCTGGATGGAGTGACCCGTCAATAATCACTGCCCAAATATCCTCTCGTTTCACTTTTGTTTATTCATAGATTAGATAAGTTTTCCAGCTATACAGTTTAGATATATCAACTACACTTTAGCTACAGTCTTGTGAGTCTTTTCTCAAAGGTGTGAAGGGGTTACTCCTATTTGTGTACAGTAGTTACTTTTAGATAGTGAATTATAAGTTGCCGGGACATGGTGTGGCTAGAGGCATCTGTTTACAGTATGAGGCTGAAACAATTGCTGTGTGTAATGTTATGCTGTCCCACACATGTATTCTGAAGGAGTGTGATAATTACTGGAACAAACATTGATCAGGTAGGTTTTTTCCTGTGAGGATCAATATTTTTATTGCAAGGGTATTTATGTGGACTTACTGTGTCCGGAAGAAAAAAAGGAGATTTATGGTAGACTTACCATGGCTAAATCTCTTTCTGCGAGGTACACTGGGTTCCACAGGGAATACATTGGAGTGTAGAGATGGATCTTGATGCAGAGGCACCAACAGGCTAAAGCTTTAGACTGTCCCAGGATGCATTGAGGGGCCTCCACTATATAACCCCACCCTCAGTTTTAGTTAAACAGTCCAATGCAGAAGCAGGTAAAAGAGAAGGCAGATGTTAGTCACATAGAACCACGTTCTCACGACAGGAGAAGGGACCAGCAGCTAATGCCATACAAACCAAAAGACGCCAAGTGCGTCAGGGTGGGTGACCTGTAGAACCTAGTGTACCTCACAGAAAGAGATTTAACCATGGTAAGTCTACCATAAATCTCCTTTTCTACAGCGGGGTACACTGTGTTCCACAGGGAATACATTGGGGATGTCCTAAAGCAGTTCCTCAAGGGAGGGGACGCACCTTAGCGGGTATGAGAACTCGGCGTCCAAAGGAAGCATCCTGGGAGGCGGAAATATCAAAGGCATAGAACCTAATGAACATGTTCACCGAGGACCACATAGCCACCTTGGCACAATTATTCTGCGGCCGCGCCATGGCGGGCCACCCAAGAAGGTTCAACAGACTGAGTAGAATGGGCCTTAATAGCAGCAGGAGTCGGGAGCCCAGCGCATAAACTTGTGCAATCCCCATTCTAATCCATCTGGCCAAGGTTTACTTATTTGCAGGCTAGCCATGTTTGTGGAAACCAAAAAGTACAAAAAGGGTATCTGACCTCCTGATAGAGGCAGTCCTCTCCACATAAACACGGAGAGCCCTTACCACATCCAAATACCGCTCTTTGGAGGACAAGTCAGAAGAGTTGAAGGCTGGAACCACAATCTCTTGGTTAAGGTGAAATAATGACACCACTTTAGGTAAGTAACCTGGGCGAGTTCTCAAAACTGCCCGGTCACGATGGAATATCAGAAAGGGTGGACGACAGGACAAAGTGCCTAAGTCTGACACCCTCCTAGCTGAGGCAATAGCTAGCAGAAACAGGACCTTGGCTGTGAGCCATTTAAGTTCTACTGACTCAAGAGGTTCAAATGGAGACACTTGCAGGGCATTCAGGACAACAGACAGATCCCATGGAGCCACAGGAGGGACATAGGGAGGCTGAAACCTCAGTACGCCCTGAGTGAATGTATGAACGTCAGGAATAGATGCAATTTTCCTCTGAAACCACACCAACAAGGCAGATATGTGAACCTTGAGGGAGGCCAGACGAAGTCCTAAATCCAGGCCTTGTTGCAAAAAAGCCAGAAGTCTGATAGTACTAAACTTGGAAGCATCGTAATTCTTAGCAGCACACCAGGTGAAGTAAGAATTCCAGACCCTATAATAAATCCGTGCAGAAGCCGGTTTGCGGGCCTTTAGCGTAGTTTAGATAACCACCTTGGAGAATCCTTTGGCCCTCAGGAGTGAAGCCTCAAGAGCCACACCGTCAAAGCCAGCCTGGCCAGGTCCGGGTAGACACAAGGGCCCTGAACGAGGAGGTCTGGGCATTGAGGAAGAAGAGGACGCTCTATCGATAGACCCTGCAGGTCTGAGAACCAATTCCGTCAGGGCCACATTGGAGCGACTAGAAGTAGTATTCCTCCTTCTTGCTTGAACTTCCGTAGTACCCTGGGCAGGAGTGACACTGCAGGGAACACGTAGGGCAGCTAAAAGTTCCATGGAATTGCCAGTGCGTCCACGAACACTGCTTGAGGATCCCTTGTCCTTGATCCAAAGACCAGAACTTTGTGATTGTGTCGAGATGCCATCAGGTCTTAATCTGGTAGGCCTCACTTGTCCACTAGAAGTTGAAAGACTTCTGGATGAAGACTCCACTCTCCAGCTTGTACGTCCTGACGACTGAGGAAGTCCGCTTCCCAGTTGAGGCCCCCAGAATGAACACTGCCGATATTGCTGGCAGACGGCGTTCTGCCCAATAAAGGATTTTTGATACTTCCATCATTGCCATGCGGCTTAGAGTGCCGCCTTAATAATTTATGTAAGCCACCGTGGTGGCGTTGTCTGATTGTACTTGAACAGGCCTGTTCTGTATCAGAGGCAGGGCAAGAGTCAAAGCATCGAACACTGCCCGCAATTCCAGAATGTTTATCGGGAGGAAAGATTCCTCCCTGGTCCACCGACCCTGGAGAGAGAGTGTTGCTCCAGAACGCGCCCCAACCCCTCAGACTGGCGTCCGTAGTCAGGAGGACCCAGTTGGGAATCCAGAAGGGACGGCCCCTGCTCAACTGTTGGTCCAGCTCAGTGACAAACGAACCTCCGGAGCAAGGAAAACATTTGAGACCTGATCCGATGAGGCAGGCCATCCCACTTGGAAAGGATTAACCTCTGTAGAGGGCAGGAGTGAAACTGAGCATACTCTACAATTTCGAACGCCGACACCATGAGGCCTAGTACTTGCATCGCCGAGTGTATCGACACTTTTGGGCGAGAGAGGAAGCATCGTATCCTGTCCTGAAGTTTCAGGACTTTCTGTGGAGACAGAAACAGTCTTTGGCTGTGTGTGTCCAGTAGCGCCCCCAGGTGCACCATGCTCCGAGCAGGGACCAGAGAGGACTTCTTCCAGCTGACAAGCCACCCATGGGCTTGTAGGAAGTTTACCGTCAGTTGCAGATGACTGAGAAAGACATCTTGGGAGTTCGCCAGGATCAGCAAGTCGTACAGATACGGCAGGATCCTGATTTCCTGACACAGATGAGCCGTCATCACGGCCATTACCTTGGTGCAGATCCGAGGGGCCGTGGCCAGTCCAAACGGCAGAGCCTGGAATTGATCATGAAAGTTGGCAATAGCAAACCGCAGATATTGTTAATGCGATATGGCAATAGGAATATGCAGATAGGCATCTTGTATATCCAGGGATACCATATAATCTCAGAGTTCCATGGCCAGTACAATCGAGCGCAGCGTTTCCATACTTGAACACACTTAAAAATTTGTTCAGTGATTTGAGGTTGAGTATAGGCCAGAAAGACCCATTCGGTTTCGGGACTAGAAACAGGGTCGAGTAGTATCCTCCGCCTTTCTGGGACAGAGGGACTGGCACTACCACTCCTGTATCCAGGAGGGAACGCACAACCAGGTGTAGAGCTTGCGCCTTCAACGTGTCCAAAGGGACAACAGTCAGTCGGAACTGACGAAGGGGACATCTCTTGAAAGAGACTGCGTACCCATGAGAGATGACTTCTCGAACCCATGCGTCTGAAATGGTCTTTAACCAGACCTGGGTGAATTGCAGAAGTCGGCCTCCCACCTTGGGATCCCCCAGGGGGAGGCCCGCCCCATCATGCAGCAGGCCCGTCTTGTTTGGAAGCAGGCAGACAGGCAGCCCAGGCTTGTTTTGCTTTGGGCTTAGTGGTTTTGGGAGCACGAGCTTGTCTCGGGTATGCCTGACCTTTTGCTGTCCCTTGAGGTCGAAAGGAACGAAAAGTGGTATTCTTTGCCTTCTGTGTTAAAGGATTAGTATTTGAGAGAAACGCAGTCTTAGCAGCTGCTAAGTCAGTCACAATCTTATTCAGATCCTCCTCAAACAAGATGTCTCCCTTAAAAGGGAGTACCTCCAAGGTCTTTTTGGAGTCCAGGTCCACCTTCCATGACCTCAACCACAGAATTTGGCAAACCAGGATGGACGTAATCGACGCCTTGGCTGCCATTACACCTGCCACAGAGAACGCCTCCTGAATATAATGGGAGGCGGTGGCAATAGGAGACAGATATTGTCTGGCAGTGTCAGATATATCCTGAGGCAGCTCTTTCTCTAGTGCCTGAACCCATGCTTCAATTGCTTTTGCGGCCCAGGAGGCTGCTATAGTGAGTCTATGTACAGCACCTGTAAGGGAGTAAACAGACTTCAGGGATCCTTCGACACGCTTATCTGTCGGTTCCTTCAGTGAGGTGACAGTGGTGACAGGCAGAGTAGATGACACCACAAGACGGTTGACATGGGAATCCACTGGCGGTGGATTTTCTTACTTGTTACAACACAACTCAGCGGAGAGAGGATAACGAGCTAGCATCTTTTTAGATGGGGAGAATTTCTTTTCTGGAGAAGACCAGGGTTCCTGTTGTATGTCTACCAAATGGTCAGAATGTGGTAAGACTACTTTATTTACCTTCTGACGTTTATATTTATCATGCTTCTTTGATGCAGTAGTGGGATCTACATCATCATCGATTTGTAGAATCAGCTTAATAGCCTCCACCAGGTCAGGGACATCAACATGAGTTGTAGTTTCCTCGTCAGAAGCGACTGTATCAGTGTCTGACGGTCAGTATACTCCCCATCCTCATCAGAAATATCATCTGAGATATTAGTGGATTGTGAGGAGGCGGCCCGCTTAGATGACCACTTGACCGCAGAGGGACGTGGCGTAGGTTTACGTCTAACCAAAGACTGATTCAATTGTTGTATCTGGGTAGACAGAGGATCCGCCCAGGGTGGATTAACCATAGGGACAATATGAGACTGCAATGGCACAGGAGGTCCCATAGGGGGCACAAGGCGTGTCACAAGCGTATTAAGCATAGTGGAAAATGCCACCCAAGGTGGCTCCTGATTGGCTACAGGAGGAGCAGGCTGACTGGGAGATGTATGGCACATATTACACAGTGCATCATTCAAAGCTTCCCCCTCAGGCAAATCCCTGGCGCATGCACTGCATGATACAGGAGCGTCCACAGATTTCGCGCCTTTTGTTAGACATTTCAGTGAATGTAATCACAGAGCGTATGAGTACGATAAAGCCAGAGAGTACAATACCTGCAAATAAAATCCCCTAGTATGTGACAGCGTACACAGTACACAACACCAGCGAATAAATCCAGTATTATGTGACTGAGTACACAGTAGAATACACTTAACGGTAAATACTGTGCAGCACTATATACGAGACTAGTGTTCACTCTAAGCTTCTCTCGCAGGGCGCTGCGCCCTGCCCCTTTTTTGAGTGACAGAATGCGCCCTGCCCGTTTGCGCCCGCCCTGCTAAGAGCTGTCTTCTCCCCCCGCCGCGTGTCACTTCTCCCCCCCATGTGATCGCAAAATACGCGCTGCTATATCCAATCGCCACCAGCAGCGCCTCCTCATCCAATCGCCGCTGGCAGCACCTCCTCATCCAATCACCGCCAGTGCCTCCTCATCCAATCACCGCCGGCAGCGCCGCGTCATCCAATCGCCGCCAGCGTCTCATCATCCAATCGGTGCCGGCAGCGTCTCCCCATCCAGTTGCAGTGTCTCGCTATCGAAGCCCGCCTGAGACGTCCCCCTCCCTCCTCCCTGCCCGCCAGCATGCTGCTCCAGGGACTGACTACACTACTTGTTTGCTGGTGCGAGGTCGCTTGGAAAATAGCGGAGACGCTGGAACGGGTTAGGTTCTCTGCTTCCGCCCTCCGGAACCTACTGACAGCGGGTAACATTGCTGTTACTAAAGGTACGGCAGGGCTGGGAGACTGTTCTGGTAGATACTGTATGTCACTTGTGAGCAACGCGCGCCCTCACCCATTGCATCTATTGCTGAGCTTCACCATCTTGTAGCCATGTCTCTGTCCCCATGGAGTACAGCCGCCCCCCACCCCGCTCCGTTAGTTGCTTACAAGTTTAACTTTGTCCCCATGGAGTACAGCCGCATGTAGCCAAAGTTAAACTTGTAAGCAACTAACAGAGCGGGGTGGGGGGCGTAATTCGGCTAATGATAGAAATGGTCGGGGCTGGGGCAGTGCCCATTATTTACTTCACCCATGCCACCACACTGCCCAACATAAACACACCCAATACCCCCCACAGTGGACAACATACACCCACACGGTGCCCAGCATATGCACACCACCACAGTGCCCAGCATACACACCCCACAGTGCCCATAACACCCTCCATACCCACCCAGTGCTCATTATAAACCCACAGTACCCAGCATATGTACACCACCACAGTGCCCAGCATACACACCCCACAGTGCCCATAACACCCTCCATACCCACCAGGTGCTCATTATACACCCACAGTGCCCAGCATATGTACACCACCACAGTGCCAGGCATACACACCCCACAGTGCCCATAACACCCTCCATACCCACCCAGTGCTCATTATACACCCACAGTGCCCAGCATATGTACACCCCCACGGTGCCTATAACACCCTTCATACCCATACTGTGCTTATTATACACCCTTCATGCCCACACAGTGCCCAGCATATGTACACTCCCACATTGCCAGCATACACACCCCACAGTGCCCATTACACCCTCCATACCAACATAATGCTCATTATACACCCCACCTCTCCCATACACAGTGCCAAGCATACATACAATCCTATGTCCACACATAGTGCCCAGCATACACACATCTCAGAGAGGAGCTGATCTTAAAAGGTAATTGGGGAGTGGGTATCCTGGGTACTAATGCCTCCATACCCCTAACACTGACTACAGTACTACCTGCTCCTAATCCCCTTGCCCCCCAGCACTGTCCCAACTGCTATCTCTCCCTTGTGCAGTGTGCCCCAGTGCTCTCTCCAATATGCGCAATATGTAGAACGTGCTCTACCTGGCGCAGTGTGTATAGGAGATTCTACCTGGTGCAATGTGTATGAGCGGCACTATTGTGTGGTATAATGTTATTTAGTACTATTATGTCGTCATGCCCCTTCCCCACGAAACACCCCTAAAAAAAATTCCGGCGCGCACTGTCCATGCTTTCACCTATAGGAATGGGCGCACCAAGCGATATAGTATGTACCTATTTTTGCCCTTCTAACTTAAAAATGTGCCCTCATGAATGAAAAATATGTGCCCTACCCGTGATCAGCACCCTGCCCTAAAAAATTCCTAGAGTGAACACTATGAGACCCTGATGCACTTAGTCCTAGGGTACAGAATACAG
Organism: Pseudophryne corroboree; assembly: GCF_028390025.1. Classification (NCBI taxonomy): domain Eukaryota; kingdom Metazoa; phylum Chordata; class Amphibia; order Anura; family Myobatrachidae; genus Pseudophryne; species Pseudophryne corroboree. Next base: position 276,877,151 of record NC_086447.1, on the reverse strand, counting down.
TGACAGATGCAGCTGGGATACACTGAAAGTGAAAATCACACAGAAGATACAGGCACACACAGTCACAGTGACAATGCAGATAATTATTTTAGTCAGACAATAAAACTGCACTGGACTAGATATATAACAATGCGCGGTATGAGACCGGATGTATACATCAGAATACTCATACAATATATTCTGGTAGAGGTACACTTGTTTTTAACTAATGCTGTCTTAAAATGACATGTAGAATACGTAAATGTCTTTAGAATCACAGCGCTGATAAATCAGGCGGATTTACAGAGGAGACCTTGCCCTGCAGTCCTGGAGACCAGTCGCAGCTACTGTTAGAAAATGGCGCCCAGCGTCTCAGTCAGGGAGTGAGGGAGAGTGTGAGGCAGCTCCAGGGCAGGAACACCAGCAGTAGATGGCGACCGGAGCTGGGGGAGAGGCTACAGGTCAAGCGTCTTATGTGCTGGTCCTCACCACCTGGTGCTATGGAGCCTTAATAAAACTGGATAATGTATTTTCCAACCAGCGTCACGGTCCATCTCCTGAGACCACGACCGCAACGCGATTTAATGGCGGGTCCTGCCTGGGAGACTCTCTTACCTCTTCCCTGAGAAGCAGCCACGCGATCCAGGAGAGCATCTGCGGTGGTGTGCCTAGGAACCGGAGCGTCTCCGCTGCAAATACCTGGGAACAGAGCCAGCGGGAGTATGCGACACTGCTGGGGAGGCGATGGAGCCGCAGCACAGTATGTCACACTGACATATGAAGTGCTGCAGCCCTTGAAGTCTTCCAAATAGCTTTTTTCAGGGCTGCCTGCGCAGCCCCCCCTGTTAAGTGACCTGCTTATGCAGGCACCAACTCTAAAACTGAGCTCACAGTGCCTGGAGGCGGGTTTATATAGAGGATGCCTCGCAATGCATCCTGGGACAGTCTAATGCTTTAGCCTGTTGGTTCCTCTGAATCAAGATCCATCTTTACACCCCGATGTATTCCCTGTGGAACACAGTGTACCCTGCTGCAGAAAAGCCTGTTGACAGTATAGGACCTCCTTCCCACAAAAAAAAAATCAAATGTCCTGTTTTAGGGCTCAATACACACTTGCACTGAGAATGAGGAAATGTGTCCTCAACACCCCACACATTGCATTTAAATGTCATGTACTGCAATACAAAAGTTGGTTGTTGCAGGTAAGTGGAAGTCTAGGCCTAAAGGGTCCCATACACTACAACGATATGTCTGAGGCTGAAGTCGGAGGCGATTTCCCTTGAACTCTCCCGGGAACTTCCTGGGAGTGATTCCATACGACTTGGTACATTTTGTATGCGATATATCTTATGCGATCCCAGCCATGCCTGCGGAAACAGACATACCACGAGTGCAGCACTAACGATCTAGGGGAGTCAATCCGACCCTCACGGGAACGCATCGGAGCACCTCCAAAATGCCCGATTTCACCTGATATATCAGCCCGAATGTCCCGAAATTGGATGAAATCTGGCATTATCGTTCTAGTGTATGAGGCCCTTAACTCACATTCAGCTAGGACACCCTAAAGCATCCAGGTGCCAACAGAATATGCTACATTTACACCCCAACAAATGCCACAATCTTTGCGTCCATATCCATACACTGCCCACAGAAACAGGTGCATGTAATGGAGAATCACAGCATGACATCACAATATGGCAAATGTACTTTAGGGGACACTTTATTGTACATCTGTTAATTATTTCTTACTGTACTCCTTGCAGGTCACTGCCTGCATTCTGAACGCTGTATACCTGGGTTGGTTGGCCAAGAATCGCAAAATATTTCTATAATCACATTACCATCACTGTGTTCCAGGTATGATAACACACACTGGGGGCATATTCAGTGGGCAAATGTGTATCTCTGCTTATCCAGAAGGCCAACACCAGCAATCTTATACCCAGAGATGACAGTGCATAACATGACTGTGTTTTCATTTTATGAGTAATAAAAGCTAATTCTCAGTAACAATTAATACATTTACAAGTTACGATTATGTAGCCAGACGGATGTCCCTGCCCTTATTTGTAAGTTACTCATTTAAGATTAGGCAAAAAAGCATTTCACTGCTATAACCAGCAGATGGCAATATCATATAACAATATCTAAAGTCTTGAAAAAATATTTTAGCATAGAACATTCAGGTTTTGTATCTTTCTGGTCGGGTCGGGTCAAAGGGTAGCAGGATATAAAAGCAACCCAATTTAGACATCCTCATCACACCCTCAATTGCCGTCACAAGACTGAAAGCAGTTTAATTTTCTCTCTTACACTAAACTCCAGCAATGTAGTTACTTCTAGGACAAGAAACTGAATGCTACCAGCATGTTAAACAAACTAAGGGGGTAATTCTGAGTTGATTGCAGCAGGACATTTTTTAGCAGTTGGGTTAAACCATGTACACTGCAGATATAACATGTGCAGAGAGAGTTAGATTTGGGTGTGGTGTGTTCAATCTGCAATCTAATTTGCAGTGTAAAAATAAAGCAGCCAGTATTTACCCTGCACAGAAATAAAATAACCCACCCAAATCTAACTCTTTCTGCACATGTTATATCTGCCCCCCCTGCAGTGCACATGGTTTTGCCCAACTGCTAAAAAAAAAAATCCTGCTGCGATCAACTTGGAATTACCCCCTAATAGCGCTGAGATCTGGAGTACAGTGGAGGCGACGTATGGGAGCTGCTACCAGCCAATATAAAAGAAGCTGATAGCTTGCAGTGGGTGTAGAAGAAAGTGGAGAAGTAGTAATCACCAGGGACTGAAATCCACACTGCACAAATAGGACACCAAGCACTGTATGTATATAGTCCACTGGCCAACATTTATACAGTATGTTCTAAATTGAACACTGGCCATCAATGAATGAGCTCTGTTATTTATTAACATCAGTGGGCAAATGGCTCTGTATTCTAGCAGGATGCGGTTAAGATCCCGGTTGTTGGGATCCCGACAGTCAGAATACAGACGCCGGAATGCCAACACCCGTGAGAATGCAGTTGCCGGAATCCCAACAGGGTCAGGCGACTGACGCCAGAATCCCGACAGCTGGCATCCCAACAGTAAGTATAGGTGGTGGGGTTAGGGCTGGAGGAGAGGTTAGGTTTAAACACCAACCGGAGGAAGGGTTAGGCACCACCGGGGGGAGGTTACGTTTAGACAGCGGGAAGGGAGGGTTAGGAGGTAGAGGAGAGGGGATAGGGGATTAAATTCCCTCCAGGGATGGTGGGAGACATTTCCTGGCAGTATGACACACAGACAGTACCGTATCAATTTACCTAGTTAAGTCTTCAATATCTACAAGCATTGCATCTTGTTCCATGTGCAATTCATCTCGGATAAGAAGAAGTTGAACCAACTCTTCATTCAAGCCTGGAAAAATAGTCTGCATTAATGTTTCATATGATAGCAAACAACACATAAAACAAGAGTTCATAAGATTGTTTTCATTGCACTATCAATGTTACCAAGTTTGAATGGCATAATGTCATGTTGTTCTATAGCCACAAATGAGAGAGTGTTCTTGCCAGGCTGATTATGATATGGATTCCAGTGCACACACAGACTACTGTACACATGCATGCGAGGGGGAAGGGAGTATGGACATCATGCACAGCATTATTAATTAATTGGTTATGCTAATTTAACTATGACGGCACTGCTCTAATGCTGGTCAGGAATGAGGAAACGAAAAAAAGGATGCTAACACTACAATAACCAAATTATTATTTTAAAGCTATTAGTAAAGCTGCAATACTGCCTTTTGTTACACTTTACTAGTATGCAGTCTCCTACTTTCCCTTCCTGAGCACCGGGGCTGCCCTGTGGAGTTTGTTGCATAACCCAGGCCAGAAAGCAGAAACTTCATTCTCAACTACCGTTGCCCTTGATCCTACAAATCAGTCAACTGTGCTCATCTCAACCTTAACTAAAATCTATAAACTGGATCTCTTTACTGATATCTTAGAATCAGGGCAGCAAAGAGCTGGACCGGGCCCAGATCGTTTTTGGAGACGTAACCTACTTGTGGGAGGCTTGGCTATGCCCCCTTAATAAAACACAGCAGCATGGGTGTGTGTAGGGGTGGCCTTCAGGCCCCTCCAACGTGCTACTTGTCTTCACCTAAACAGACTTTCAGCCCTACAATCTATTCTGAATGCAGCACCTAGACTGAACTTCTTCATAATATAGTCTTCTCTCCTCATGGGGCAGATGTATTAAGCCTGGAGAGGTGATACAGCAGTGATAAGTGGAAGGTGATAACGCACCAGCCAATCAGCTCCTGCTAATTTTCAAACCGGCCATGATTGGCTGGTGCATTATCACCTTCCACTTATCACTTCTTCAGGCTTAATACATCTGCTCCCATGTCGGTTGCCTTTTCTTTCTTTTTATTTTTTTTATAATCAAATTCAATATAATATATTTCTACTTACACATAAGGCTATCAACTAAACTTATCCAATATACATCTCTTTATTTATCTTGAAAGATCTGCATCTCTCATCCACACTCATTACCTATTCATAGTCATGGTTACAGGACTTTTTAGGGGCTGCACCCACTCTGTAGAATGCCCTACCTTGTACAAGACTTTCTTTTACTCCCAAAACCTAAAAGTGTTCCCTAAAAACTCTCCTCTTCAGGTATGCCCTGAACCATCAACATGACCTACATAAGCGAGTCTGCCCAAGTACACTCTATACTATTTACACATAACTTTATATATATATATATTCTCAGCGGTATATACTACTACATACCGCTGATCCCAGGCCAACATTGCTATGTGACTAAATCTTACAGCCCACCAAGAACTTCTGCAATCTGGCTGCACCAATCTGCAAACTGCAGCACTATTTGTAAATAAATGCTTATTTCCCCATAGACTGTAGGCCTGGTCCTCTTACCTCTTTGTCTGTTATTACATAGTCTTTTTTTATTACTGTTTTGTTCCCAGTTGTAAAATGTAATGAAATATGCTGATGCTACAGTATATAAATATATAAGTAAATGTTACTTACTTAATAAATAAATAATAGAAATCGGAGTTCACAGTTTCACTTTAAGACTTAGGGGTCAATCTAATTAGCTGTGAAGGGTGCAAAGTGCCAGGATTCTGCCTGAATTCGCTCAAAATTGCTAGGACCACTGTGGGGTGGCGAGCACTTTTGCGCAAAGTTGGGCTGCCGTAAAGTGCGGCAGCTGCCGCGATGACTCGCACCAGCGAGATCATTGGAGCTAGTTGGATTGACCCCTTAAGCTATAGTGCACAGAACATTTATTTCTTAAGATCGCACATTTTATTTTATACACAATCTAGAAATGTACTGTATATTTTCAAATATTCTAACAATGCATTATGTGACATGTAGCTATAGTTTTACATATACATAAACTGCAAATAAAACAGACTTACTTTCAATTTGAGAGTGAAGATCATTCACAATCACCTGTAACTGTCCAATCGTCATATCCCTCAGATCAGTAGGTTTCAAGCTCCTCTTCATTAAGCATTCACTAATGTGAGGCATGTGTGGCAACTACAAATAAGAAGAGGCCATTATTAGAAGAGGCTACAAGCACTGAAACTCTCAGCCAGCAGGTGGCAGCAAAAGCACATAGCACAAAAGCACATGTTCTAAAAATCCCTTGCAAACTATAAAAACAGACATTAAAATCTGCAAAATGTATGCCTGCCAGGTGACTACATGGACTATGAATGTTATAAAATGCAAGGGCGTTTGATGAGACATTTATAGTACAGCTCTGGGGCCTAAGATCATACATTAGTTAAATGTCTGTGCAATCAGCTGGACACACAGACTGATTTATAATCAGACTCAATTCAATGTAATGACAGAGGTTTGGCATCACACTTCTCAACCCCTTACAGATTGGGGAGTTCTAACAGATTTCTGCAGTGATGAGCAGTGTGCGAGACACATTTGTAAGGATAAAAATGGTACCACCAGGAGCACAGTACTGTGTATATACACTTGTTGTAACAAAGTATGATAAACTAATTTTTGCACTTTTTAACCCTAGGATAAAAAATAAATAAATATATGGGCAAAAGAGGAAAAAAGATGCAACCAAGCAATGTTTGCAACTGTTTTGTGCATGTTAGAAAAAGTAAGCAAACATTTGTCTGTTTACATAAGTTACCTATAATGTAAATCAGTGGTTCCCAACCTCGGTCCTCAAGTACCCCCAACAGTTCGTGTTTTCCAGGTCACTCAGCAGGTGCACAGGTGTATTCATTACTCACTGACACATTTTATAAGACCCACAGGTGGAACAAATTATTTCACTTGCAATCCTGTGAGGAGACCTGGAAAATATGAACTCTTGGGGGTACTTGAGGACCGCGTTTGGGAACCACTGATGTATATACAGTATAAGCCCACAAATGAGAAAGAATGTGCACTAGTTTACCAACACGGTTATTAGGTTCAGCATTTCCATATCTAGCTCAGTGTGTATGTTTGATATCCCTTTTTATGGTGCCTATGCAAAACAAACCCTAAAATGTCTGCAGAATAAGAATAAAGTACAATCAGGAAAAATACAAAACCTAACCCCCTGAATGTCCACAGCTGTTATGTGGAGGTGTGAGGGTCATGGCATGGAAGGTTGCTTGGGAGAAGAGAAAGGTAAGGACAGTACGGTCTGATGGTGGATGGTATCTCAAGATGGCAGAAGCAAATCCAAATGGATTCACTTGCTGAAATCAGAGGCCAAGGTGGACCAGACAGGATGTTCTCTGCATTGCGCTGCCTACAGTGAGCAGCTAAACAGGATGTTCTCGGCATTGCTCTACCACCAACAAGCAGCTATATACCGGCAAATAGCAGCTCCAGAAAGGTTGGCTTTGTTGATGGCAGAAAAACTGTTGGCATTCCTGAACAGTGGGCCAAACTAGAAACTGGTGTGTACAGGCAAGGAATCAGCACATGATTGGAATAGGAAGGCAAAAGATCTGTCACTTTGCCCACTATAGACTGTCAAGCAGCAGATAGGACTTTGTGTCTGTTTGTCTTCTGGGACAGCACCTGCCTATGTCAGCCATCAGTTTCTCCTTCTGCCTCCAGCAGGCTGCTTCTAGTAGCTTCCAGGTCCCAACAAGTTACTAGGCCATGGCCTATTCCCCAGGTCTCTGCTGCCCCCAATCGTCTACATTTCTCTAGTTCTAAGCCTGTCTCTGGGGCTCTGCACACTCCCACAGTCTTCAGCCTATTGCCAACCGGAAGTGGGGCACAGGCATCAGATTCCAGTAATAACAGTAGACCACAATACACCAACAAATGTAGCTGGGCACCAATAAACAGTACGCCACCAACAACGCGCCTTTGTCCTTTCCCGGGCCTCTGTCTATTTTAGCGAGGTGAATGATAAACCTTAGCAGCTGATATTATGGGTTTAAGCAGGTCAGTAAAAAACTGCATACTAATCCCTCTATAGTACATTAAAAAGGAGTAGGTCAGCAGACCTACTCAACTATACAGGTGCACGAGAGCCACCACCAGGTCTCATTAGAATGACGTAGGCTGCTGCCACCAGTACTGCAGTGCCGTGCTTCTGTAATCCATGCCCTTGCCCACCCCCCTCCTGTGTAGAACTCAGGATTTCATTCTAGCAGCTACACAGTTGCTAGCTCGCCCCATGGCCTTGCAGAACGTACTGCTACAACCAGCCTTGGGGAAATCTTTCCCTAGCAGCAGTATATATAGCTGTGAGGCTGAGAAGAAGTGAGACAAGATATTTAGCAAGGGGAGTTAAAAATATAAATGACTGTACATATATAATAGTTATGGTTATGTGTTCATTTAAATGAAGTATGTGAAGGCATTTAGAAAACTGTCTACAGTGTGACTGAAGGCCACATCTGGGGAAATAAAAGATTTTATAGCTGAGTTGTCATAATAACAACAAGCAAAAAAAATAAAAAATCCATCAAATACTGTTTCTATTACATAACCTGCATGTTATATTATAACTGCAATGTTACAGAATAAATCTCTCACATCTACTGTGATAACGCCTCAGGTGTTTTCTAGAGCTTCAGTCTCACCTCGCTGACAGAAATAGACTGTACAGTGAGAAAAGATAAGCATCTGACTCTTCTGTAAAGCAGGGATTCGCAAACAGATTTTTGGATAGCAATTATAAATTGTGGGTATACGGTAACAGGTTTCCATTACCATAAATAATGCTTTATATTTGATATCCAAAATCTGCAGCCGTGCAACTGTGGATCAGATTATGGTACAGCTTTCCAGGACTGCATAGAACCGCCCTTTGTCTGAATTTGTCATTAAAAGGTGCTGGGAACTAGGGAGACCAATCCCGGCCATTTTTTCAACACCGGGATTCAGGATTGAAAAACGCTTAAACCCGGGATTCCTGGGATTGCAGTAGGGACCCGTGTAGGGAGCAGGGAGAGTATAACTGGAGGGCAAAGAAGAAGGGTGTAGGAAGCAGCGCGGGAGGGTGGGTGTAGGGAGCAGCACGGGAGGGTGGGTGGTGTAGGGAGCATGTAGGGCGCAGCGAGGGAGAGTGAGTGTAGAGAGCATGGAAGATGTAGGGAGCAGCGCAGGAGGGAGGATGTAGGAACTCAGAGCAGTCTCGGACTGCCCGTTCTGACTCAGAACAGGCAGTCTGGCAGCCAATCAGGAGTCTCTGCTGCGGCCGCTTCCCTGATTGGCTGCCGGTCTGCCAGCTATGATTGGCTGGCGGCCGGTGCTGCATTTGAAATGCCGCTGGCGCGGTCAGTGTGTGTGTTCATGCCGCGCGCCGCAGCTTTAACATCCCGCTGTCACCCAGGCTGTACGCTGCCCGGCAAAAGTGCGCATGCGCAATGCAATCCCGTGAATCCCAGGATTGGAGGCTCCAATCCCGGGATTCAAATCCCGGCATTCTTGGGCTAGAATCCAGGAATCTCGCCGATCCTGATCCTGGAATAGGCCTCCCTCCGGGGAACATTCCTTAGAGATTCTGGTCCATGTTGACATGATAATATCAAGTGGTTGCTGCAGAGTTGTAGAGGCCATTGGAGTACACTGAACACATTGCGCTCAAGGAATCGCCTTGAGAGGACACGCGCTTTGTGACATGGTGCATTATATTATGGAGAGCAACAATACTCAGGTAGGGTGTGGCAATTAGATGATGCTCAGTTGGTACTAAGGGGCCTTATGTGTACCAAGACACCATTCCACACCCACCACCAGCTTGATCTATTGATATAAGGGAGGATAGATGCATGGACTCCCCCTGCTTAGGCCAGATTTTGGCCTTATCATCTGCATCTCACAGAATCTAGATTCATACACTCTTCAACTTTACAGCGTTGGTGAGGCAAGTTCACTGTAGCCTCAGTTTCCTGTTCTTAATGGAACTCGTGCAGTCTTCTGCTGCTGTGCCCATAACTTCAAGCTTCAATGCACTGTACATTCAGTATGTGTGGTATATTTTGTTGACAATAGGGCCTAATTCAGATGTGGTTGGATTTCTATGTAAGCAGCAGCGATAGCGCTGTCACACCTCCTGCATGCATTACTGATCCAAACTGCGTCCAAGGTCGCTGTATTGGATCATCTGTGACACCATCTGCCGGCTGCGTGACCCATAAGGTTGTGCAAGCTGGTCGCCGCAGGAGCTGCCAGAGGCCAGGAATTGGCCTTATCTTACACCCACAATGGAGGCAGTCATTGCCCCCTCTCCTCCCCCAAATGGCATCAGACTGTCAATCACTGTCTGATACTACCTTGCGTCCGCTGTCGCAGACCCATACTGCACATGCACAGTACGGGTCCACCGTAAACTACCGAACATCTGTTCTTTGCAGCATGTGACGCTTATGCGTCGGGACCTGAATAAGTCCCATAGAATGTTGAAGTGTTCCGACTCTCGACACTGACGGGATTTCCCTTTCAGTTTCACTTTGAGCCTAAAAGTGTGTACACACTAGGCGACGTGCTCCATGAGCGACAGTGTGTCTCCCTCCCGGCGTGCCCAATGTGGGCATAAACACTGTGCTATATCGCTAGTGACGGCCAACACCGAGGGTCATCAGCAGCATACACACTTGGCAATATAGCAAACGATATCGCTCAGGGGGGTAAAAATTAGCAATATCGTTTACTATACTCTATACTATATCGCCAAGTGTGTACAGACCTTAACCCTAAACTAACATCGGGTGTCGACATTCACAATGTCAACATTCTGGTGTGGACAAACTGACTACATTCCCATTCAGAGACTCTGTTGATTCCCAGAGGTAACACATGGTTATTTGCATTACGGCCATTTTCTTGTCAGCGTGTACCCTCTTCTGGTATCCTCCTCTGACCTCTCCCATGTGCAAGGCCAATTACTCACAGAACTGCCGCTGGTTGGATGAGTTTTGTTTTGCACTCTACTCTCTGCAAACCTTAGACTGGATATCAGCAGCTTCTGTGTTACTCAAGCCACCCCATCTGGCTCCAGCAATATTTCCATGGTATAAGTCACTTTAGTCACATTTCATCCCCATTATGGCAAATGGTCTGAAAATTAAACCTCTTGACCATACCTGCATACGTTTATGTAGTGAGTCGCTGCCAGATAACAGGCTTTTTTGTCGGATTCGGGTGTTTTTTTTACAAAAACCCCTCAAAAACAGCTTAAATCATAGAATTTGGGGGTCATTTTGATCCCATAGTATTATTAACCTCAATAACCATAATTTCCACTCATTTCCAGTCTATTCTGAACACATCACAATATTATTTTTAGTCCTAAAATCTGCACCAAGGTCGCTGGATGGCTAAGCTAAGCGACCCAAGTGGCCGACACAAACACCTGGCCCATCTAGGAGTGGCACTGCAGTGTCAGACAGGATGGCACTTCAAAAAATAGTCCCCAAACAGCACATGATGCAAAGAAAAATGAAAGAAAAAAGAGGTGCAAGATGGAATTGTCTTTGGGCCCTCCCACCCACCCTTATGTTGTATAAACAGGACATGCACACTTTAACAAACCCATCATTTCAGCGACAGGGTCTGCCACACGACTGTGGCTGAAATGACTGGTTGGTTTGGGCCCCCACCAAAAAAGAAGTAATCAATCTCTCCTTGCACAAACTGGCTCTACAGAGGCAAGATGTCCACCTCCTCCTCATCGTCCGATTCCTCACCCCTTTCACTGTGTACATCCCCCTCCTCACAGATTATTAATTCATTCCCACTGGAATCGACCATATCAGGTCCCTGTGTACTTTCTGGAGGCAATTGCTGGTGAATGTCTCCACGGAGGAATTGATTATAATTCATTTTGATGAACATCATCTTCTCCACATTTTCTGGAAGTAACCTCGTACGCCGATTGCTGACAAGGTGAGCAGCTGCACTAAACACTCTTTCGGAGTACACACTGGAGGGGGGGCAACTTAGGTAAAATAAAGCCAGTTTCTGCAAGGGCCTCCAAATTGCCTCTTTTTCCTGCCAGTATACGTACGGACTGTCTGACGTGCCTACATGGATGCGGTCACTCATTTAATCCTCTACCATTCTTTCAATGGTGACAGAATCATATGCAGTGACAGTAGACGACATGTCAGTAATCGTTGGCAGGTCCTTCAGTCCGGACCAGATGTCAGCACTCGCTCCAGACTGCCCTGCATCACCGCCAGTGGGTGGGCACGGAATTCTCAGTCTTTTCCTCGCAGACCCAGTTGCGGGAGAATGTGAAGGAGGAGCTGTTGACGGGTCACGTTCCGCTTGACTTGACAGTTTTCTCACCAGCAGGTCTTTGAACCTCTGCAGACTTGTGTCTGCCGGAAAGAGAGATACAACGTAGGTTTTAAATCTAGGATCGAGCACGGTGGCCAAAATGTAGTGCTCTGATTTCAACAGATTGACCACCCGTGAATCCTGGTTAAGCGAATTAAAGGCTCCATCCATAAGTCCCACATGCCTAGCAGAATCGCTCTGTTTTAGCTCCTCCTTCAATCTCTCCAGCTTCTTCTGCAAAAGCCTGATGAGGGGAATGACGTGACTCAGGCTGGCAGTGTCTGAACTGACTTCACGTGTGGCAAGTTCAAAGGGTTGCATTCTCCACTGCGCTTAAGCCAGGTGCATTCCCCATCCTTTGCCTATATCATAGGTAGCTGCATAGGCTTGAATGGCCTTTTGCTGCTCCTCCATCCTCTGAAGCATATAGAGGGTTGAATTCCACCTCGTTACCACCTCTTGCTTCAGATGATGGCGGGGCAGGTTCAGGAGTGTTTGCTGGTGCACCAGTCTTTGGCAGGCGATGGCTGAATGCCGAAAGTGGCCCGCAATTCTTCGGGCCACCGACAGCATCTCTTGCACGCCCCTGTCGTTTTTTTAAATACTTCTGCACCACCAAATTCAATGTATGTGCAAAACATGGGATGTGCTCGAATTTGCCCACATGTAATGCACGCACAATATTGGTGGCGTTGTCCGATGTCACAAATCCCCAGGAGAGTCCATTTCGGGTAAGCCATTCTGCGATGATGGTCCTCAGTTTCCGTAAAAGGTCATCAGCTGTGTGCCTCTTATGGAAAGCGGTGATACAAAGCGTAGCCTGCCTAGGAACGAGTTGGCGTTTGCGAGATGCTGCTACTGGTGCCGCCGCTGCTGTTCTTGCTGCGGGAGGCAATACATCTACCCAGTGAGCTGTCACAGTCATATAGTCCTGAGTCTGCCCTGCTCCACTTGCCAGATGTCCGTGGTTAAGTGGACATTGGGTACAACTGCATTTTTTAGGACACTGGTGACTCTTTCTGAGGTCTGTGTACATTCTCGGTATCGCCTGCCTAGAGAAGTGGAACCTAGATGGTATTTGGTACCGGGGACACACTAACTCAATAAATTCTCTAATCCCCTGTGAATTAACGGTGGATACCGGACACACGTTTAACACCACCCAGGCTGCCAAGGCCTGAGTAATCTGCTTTGCAGCAGGATGACTGCTGTGATATTTCATCTTCCTCGCAAAGGACTGTTGGACAGTCAATTGCTTACTGGAAGTAGTACAAGTGGTCTTCGACTTCCCCTCTGGGATGAGGATCGACTCCCAGCAGCAACAACAGCAGCGCCAGCAGTAGTAGGCGTTACACTCAAGGTTGCATCAGAGGAATCCCAGGCAGGAGAGGACTCGTCAGACTTGACAGTGACATGGCCTGCAGGACTATTGGCTTTCCTGTCTAAGGAGGAAATTGACACTGAGGGAGTTGGTGGTGTGGTTTGCAGGAGCTTGGTTACAAGAGGAAGGGATTTAGTTGTCAGTGGACTGCTTCCGCTGTCACCCAAAGTTTTTGAACTTGTCAATGACTTCTGATGAATGCGCTCCAGGTGACGTATAAGGGAGGATGTTCCTAGGTGGTTAACGTCCTTACCCCTACTTATTACAGCTTGACAAAGGCAACACACGGCTTGACAAATGTTGTTCGCATTTCTGTTAAAATAATTCCACACCGATGAGGTGATTTTTTTTGTAATTTGACCAGGCATGTCAATGGCCATATTCGTCCCACGGACAACAAGTGTCTTCACGGGTGCCTGACTTAAACAAAGCACCTCACCATCAGAATCCTCCTTGTTAATTTCCTCCTCAGTGCCAGCAACAGCACTTGCAGGGGGCATGCAAATGGAAGGCGCCACCTCTTCCAGTCCAGTGTTGGGAAGGTCAGGCATCGTTACCGACACAATTGGACTCTCCTTGGGGATTTGTGATTTAGAAGAACGCACAGTTCTTTGCTGTGCTTTTGCCAGCTTAAGTCTTTTCATTTTTCTAGGGAGAGGATGAGTGCTTCCTTCCTCATGTGAATCTGAACAACTAGCCATGAACATAGGCCAGGGCTTCAGCCGTTCCTTGCCACTCCGTGTCGTAAATGGCATATTGGCAAGGTTACGCTTCTCATCAGACGCTTTCAATTTTGATTTTTGGGTCATTTTACTGAACTTTTGTTTTTTGGATTTTACATGCTCTCTACTATGACATTGGGCATTGGCCTTGGCAGACGACGTTGATGGCATTTCATCGTCTCGGCCATGACTAGTGGCAGCAGCTTCAGCACGAGGTGGAAGTGGATCTTGATCTTTCCCTATTTTACCCTCCACATTTTTGTTCTCCATTTGTTTGTGTGTGGAATTATATGCCAGTAATATATCAATAGCCGTGGCCTACTGTACCGTACTGCTATATATATACTGGTGGTCAGCAAAATTCTGCACTGTCCTCCTACTATATATACTGCGCACAACTAAAATGCACCACAGGTATGGATGGATAGTATACTTGACGACACAGAGGTAGGTAGAGCAGTGGCCTACTGTACCGTACTGCTATATATTATATACTGGTGGTCAGCAAAATTCTGTACTGTCCTTCTACTATATATACTGCGCACAACTAAAATGCACCACAGGTATGGATGGATAGTATACTTGACGACACAGAGGTAGGTAGAGCAGTGGCCTACTGTACCGTACTGCTATATATTATATACTGGTGGTCAGCAAAATTCTGCACTGTCCTCCTACTATATATACACTGCGCACAACTAAAATGCACCACAGGTATGGATGGATAGTATACTTGACGACACAGAGGTAGGTAGAGCAGTGGACTACTGTACCGTACTGCTATATAATACTGGTGGTCACTGGTCAGCAAAATTCTGCACTGTCCTCCTACTATATACTACAATGCAGCACAGATATGGAGCGTTTTTCAGACAGAGAACGTAGATATTTTCAGCACACTGAGCACAGATATTTGCAAGCACACTGAGCACAGATATTTGCAGCACACTGAACACAGAAACTGAGAGAACGCTGCACGTCCTCTCCCTATCATCTCCAATGCACGAGTGAAAATGGCGGCGGCGACGCGCGGCTCCTTATATAGAATATGAATCTCGCGAGAATCCGACAGCGGGATGATGACGTTCGGGCGCGCTCGGGTTAGCCGAGCAAGGCGGGAGGATCAGAGTCTGCTTCGGAACTGTGTAAAATGGGTGAAGTTAGGGGGGGTTCGGATTCCAAAGAACCGAACCCGCTCATCACTAATATATATATACATACAAACATACATACATACACACACACACACCAAGTAGTGGCGATTAAAAAGCAAAAGGGATCAGAAAAGCTGAAGAACAGAACATAAAAGGGAAACAAGGGAATGCTAGGGCACTTGGACAGGAATGTGAAAGGATGAAAGGAAATGTGTTAGGTGTGCCCAGGGCGGATGTGTGTGATATGCACCAACTGTGTCCTCAGGGGAACAATATGCTGGCAGAGGAGTCTTCATAGAGCAGCTAGGCATCTATCATCTGGGGTAAGTAAATATGGCCCTTCCCACATGAGAATGTAAATGGCACGGTGCATGATATGCTATGTGAGAATACTCTCTGTAACCTTGGTTACGGTTGTGTTTATTAAAAAAATTACTGCAAAATATGTCCTCTTGTAATGTAATTTATGGCATCATGTACATCATTCCCTATCCCTACATGGTAACTTCATTTACTCTGAGTACATAGCTCCTAGGGGCTTATTTGTATAATACTATTCATCTCAAGTGTATATTTCAGCAATATTTACATTTACCTGTATGGGATCCACAAAACATTACCGCAGCTCACACAACGGATAGTTCCTAATCCACGGGGAATTTCCTGCCACAACTTCTGTTAATAATCAGCTAAAACGGCAACACATGCTCCCTCCTTCCAACTGCACATTTTTATAACGGACCCTTGAACTTCTGTAAAGGTTTACTGGTTACGCTTTACTATTTAACTGTATAACAAGCAACTCCTTAGGTCTGTAAATAAATACCACCCTTACATTGTATGCATTAACATTACAATGTACACAATGAATTATAAGGATTGATTATTGTAAAATGCATTGATCTGGACCTGCAGTATGCCTGCCTCAAGCTGATGTGGTTATTACTGGGATAAAAGTACTAAATGTAAATCTCATGTATCTCACTTACAAGATCTGCAACAGGAGATTTCTTCCTGTTTTGTTTTTCCACTTCCACCTGCATTTTGGCCATGGGTTTCACCATAGCCAGAGCCATCTTTGCTTCAGCTTGCAGTTTCTTCTGTCTGGAGATAAAATCCATGTCTTCAAACGCTTCGGACTCCTCCTCAGTGGTGTCACGGTCTGAGTAGGAAGAACTCTGCTTGCTCTATATAGTAAAACAAGCAACACTTACACAAAGTAAAGGTTTCTTTTATCACTGCTGTATGTGTGAAACAAGCAATGCAACACAAATTATAATTATGTCAAAATGTGAAAAGAAAATCAGACTTCATGTAATGGTTCATAATCTATTCAGATATCAATCACGAAAGGCTGATTGAGAAAAGGTAAATATAAAGGTGTAATAAAGCACATATTTGCCCAATAATGTGTGTGTTTATTATTTTGGCCCAACAAATAAGATTTTTAGAAGCCTGTGTGCCCCAGTTACAGTTCTATGGTCGTGTATCTTTTCAGAATGCTTTCTCTATGGGTGGTGGGCAGACTTGAATGGCATCACTGCGCATATGTGCTAAGATTATGGCATAGACACAGTCCAATGTAAACCATAGTCCAACCTAGGTTCTATACACAGTCATTCACTTGTGACTTCATCACAAAGCTAGTTTGAATGCTCACCCTAATTTTAAATATATTAAGAAGCAGTACCATCAAAGAGAAACAAAATGAGGCTGCACACTGTAAGCACTAAAAATACTGACAGTCAAAACAATTATGATAACTGTACAATTAACATGGAGCATAAATGAGGTTCTTAGCACCTTTACCAAAATATGCATGCCTACCTAACACGAGACGCAGAGGAAGGGGGAGAAATGAGGCTAGAGAGACGCAGTGGGAAGGGGGGGAGGCTAAAGAGACGCAGCAGGGGGGGGGGTGGCTGAAGAGGCACAGCGGCGGGATGAGAGTGGAGAGACGCAGTGGGGGGATGAGGGTGGCGAGACACAGAGGGGATGACACTGTAAAGATGCAGGGGAGTTGGGCTGGAAAGACATAGGTGGATGGTGTATCTCCCCGATGTTTGATCAGCCAAGTTCACATTTTGGGGGTTATTCAGAGATGAATGCAGATCGCTGCGCATGCAGCCGGATCTGCGTTCATCTCTCCACATGCTGAGGGCCTCCCAGCACAGAGCAAGCCTGCCCAGCATGTGTGGGGCCTCCTCCTGATGCAGCCGCAATTTAATTGCGGGCGCATCGGATCTAGGGTTGACAGCGTGGCAGGGGTGCGGATGCATTGTGAGGCAGCGCCACACATGCTGGGCTGCCTTGCCCTGTGTTGGGCGGCCCCCACAATGTGAGGAGGTGGACGCAGATCCTGATGTGTATGCAGTGGTCTGCGTCCTTCTCTGAATAACCCCCTAAGTGCAGATTTTAACCTTTAATAACATACAAAAAAAACCCCTCTAATGGCGGTATCCAATTAGCCGCAATAGTGCCGTGGCAGCGAAAAACTGGTGGTTTTCACTTTTTTCTTACCCTTCGTGATACCTGCGAAAAACACCCACTTATTGTGAGAAAGTGCATCAGTCCCGTGAAATGCCACAGACTAATGTATTTTCACTGCACTTTTTGCGTAAAAAATGGTCACTAATCAGTGATTTGGCTTCGCCTGCCTGAGGTGGAGTCTTATTAATAATGGTAAATTGCATCGTGTAAACAGATCACAGAAGAACTGCAGATTTCCAAATAATGCCACATAGAGAAGAGAGGTGATAGTTCCCCGTTAGCAGTTTAAGAAAAGAAGATTACATGGATTAAAACTCACCATTGGAGATAATGGAGTATCCAGACTAGTTTCCGTTTTGCTGTCATCAGCATCACTGTCCTTATCACTCCCACTGTCATTTACAAAACAGATTTGCAAGTTCATCCCACTTTGAAGCCTGGAAAATGAGAATGGGTAATGTTCATTAGTGGCATACTTTTCATTCCATCTCTATGGAAATAGCAGAAGGTGGATAGTGCGGAAATTATAGCTGCTATAGTACAAGCAAATAAAGTTAATTTTCTTCCTCTACATATGTACTGTATGCAATGCTCTTCTTCCCAATAAACTTACTGCAAACATATTGACATGTCCAGGGGCGGGCAATAAGGGGCCCTCCAGCTGCTACTGAACTACCCTTCCCAGCATGCTATGCAACAGGTTTAGCATGGCAAAAGTGTGGAAAGTATGCTGGGATATGTAGTTCTACAGCAGGTAGAGAGACGCTTATTGTCCACCCCTGTCGGTTCGACTAACAGACATACAGTAAAAGTACTGCAACACAGCTAAAATATCACAACGAGGTAAGTAAGACCTGGACACAATATAAACAACACAACACTTAACCTGTGATAAAGTCTATTATTACCTAAAAAAATAAGAATTTACTTACCGATAATTCTATTTCTCATAGTCCGTAGTGGATGCTGGGAACTCCGTAAGGACCATGGGGAATAGCGGCTCCGCAGGAGACTGGGCACAAAAAGTAAAAGCTTTAGACTAGCTGGTGTGCACTGGCTCCTCCCCCTATGACCCTCCTCCAAGCCTCAGTTAAGATACTGTGCCCGGACGAGCGTACATAATAAGGAAGGATCTTGAATCCCGGGTAAGACTCATACCAGCCACACCAATCACACCGTACAATTCGTGATCTGAACCCAGTTAACAGTATGATAACCGTAGGAGCCTCTGAAAAGATGGCTTCCAACAATAAACAACCCGATTTGTTTGTAACAATAACTATATACAAGTATTGCAGACAATCCGCACTTGGGATGGGCGCCCAGCATCCACTACGGACTATGAGAAATAGAATTATCGGTAAGTAAATTCTTATTTTCTCTGACATCCTAGTGGATGCTGGGAACCCGTAAGGACCATGGGGATTATACCAAAGCTCCCAAACGGGCGGGAGAGTGCGGATGACTCTGCAGCACCGAATGAGAGAACTCCAGGTCCTCCTCAGCCAGGGTATCAAATTAGTAGAATTTAGCAAACGTGTTTGCCCCTGACCAAGTAGCTGCTCGGCAAAGTTGTAAAGCCGAGACCCCTCGGGCAGCCGCCCAAGATGAGCCCACCTTCCTTGTGGAATGGGCTTTTACAGATTTTGGCTGTGGCAGGCCTGCCACAGAATGTGCAAGCTGAATTGTACTACAAATCCAATGAGCAATCGTCTGCTTAGAAGCAGGAGCACCCAGCTTGTTGGGTGCATACAGGATAAACAGCGAGTCAGATTTTCTGACTCCAGCCGTCCTGGAAACATATATTTTCAGGGCCCTGACTACGTCCAGCAACTTGGAGTCCTCCAAGTCCCTAGTAGCCACAGGTACCACAATAGGTTGATTCATGTGAAACGCTGAAACCACCTTAGGGAGAAATTGAGGACGAGTCCTCAATTCCGCCCTATCCGAATGAAATATCAGGTAAGGGCTTTTATAGGATAAAGCCGCCAATTCTGATACGCGCCTGGCTGAAGCCAGGGCCAACAGCATTACCACTTTCCATGTAAGATATTTCAAATCCACTGTGGCAAGTGGTTCAAACCAATGTGATTTTAGGAACCCTAAAACTACATTGAGATCCCAAGGTGCCACTGGAGGCACAAAAGGAGGCTGTATATGCAGTACCCCTTTGACAAACGTCTGAACTTCAGGCACTGAAGCCAGTTCTTTCTGGAAGAAGATCGACAGGGCCGAAATTTGAACCTTAATGGATCCTAATTTTAGGCCCATAGACAATCCTGCTTGCAGGAAATGTAGGAAACGACCCAGTTGAAATTCCTCCGTAGGGGCCTTCTTGGCCTCACACCACGCAACATATTTTCGCCAAATGCGATGATAATGTTTTGCAGTTACATCCTTCCTGGCCTTGATCAGGGTAGGGATGACTTCATCTGGAATGCCTTTTTCCTTCAGGATCCGTCGTTCAACCGCCATGCCGCCAAACGCAGCCGCGGTAAGTCTTGGAACAGACAAGGTCCCTGCTGGAGCAGGTCCTTCCTTAGAGGTAGAGGCCACGGGTCCTCCGTGAGCATCTCTTGCAGCTCCGGTTACCAAGTTCTTCTTGGCCAATCCGGAGCCACGAGTATCGTTCTTACTCCTCTTCTTCTTATGATTCTCAGTACTTTTGGTATGAGAGGAAGAGGAGGGAACACATATACCGACTGGAACACCCACGGAGTTACCAGAGCGTCCACCGCTATTGCCTGAGGGTCCCTTGACCTGGCGCAATATCTGTCCAGTTTCTTGTTGAGAGGGGACGCCATCATGTCCACCTTTGGTTTTTCCCAACGGTTTACAATCACTTGGAAGACTTCTGGATGAAGTCCCCACTCCCCCGGGTGGAGGTCGTGTCTGCTGAGGAAGTCTGCTTCCCAGTTGTCCACTCCCGGAATGAACACTGCTGACAGTGCTATCACATGATTTTCCGCCCAGCGGAGAATCCTTGCAGCTTCTGCCATTGCATGGAATCTTCCGAATGGAATCGCTTCGTAAGAAGCCACCATTTTTCCCAGGACTCTCGTGCACTGATGCACTGACACTTGTCCTGGTTTTAGGAGGTTCCTGACTAGCTCGGATAACTCCCTGGCCTTCTCCTCCGGGAGAAACACCTTTTTCTGGACTGTGTCCAGAATCATCCCTAGGAACAGTAGACGTGTTGTCGGAATCAGCTGTGATTTTGGGATATTTAGAATCCACCCGTGCTGACGTAGCACTACCTGAGATAGTGCTACTCCGACCTCTAACTGTTCCCTGGACCTTGCCCTTATCAGGAGATCGTCCAAGTAAGGGATAATTAATACGCCTTTTCTTCGAAGAAGAATCATCATTTCGGCCATTACCTTGGTAAAGACCCGTGGTGCCGTGGACAATCCAAACGGCAGCGTCTGAAACTGATAATGACAGTTTTGTATCACAAACCTGAGGTACCCTTGGTGAGAAGGGTAGATTGGGACATGGAGATAAGCATCCTTGATGTCTAGAGATACCATATAGTCTCCTTCTTCCAGGTTCGCTATCACTGCTCTGAGTGACTCCATCTTGAATTTGAACCTTTTTATGTAAGTGTTCAAAGATTTTAGATTTAAAATTGGTCTCACCGAGCCGTCCGGCTTCGGTACCACAAACAGCGTGGAATAATACCCCTTTCCCTGTTGTAGGAGGGGTACCTTGATTATCACCTGCTGGGAATACAGCTTGTGAATAGCTTCCAATACTGCCTCCCTGTCGGAGGGAGACGTTGGTAGAGCAGACTTCAGGAACCGGCGAGGGGGAGACGTCTCGAATTCCAATTTGTACCCCTGTGATACTACCTGCAGGATCCAGGGGTCCACTTGAGAGTGAGCCCACTGCGCGCTGAAATTCTTGAGACGGCCCCCCACCGTGCCCGAGTCTGCTTGCAGAGCCCCAGCGTCATGCTGAGGACTTGGCAGAAGCGGGGGAGGGCTTCTGCTCCTGGGAAGTGGTGCAGTGGTGCAGTGGTGCTCCATAGTGCAGTCTTTTTCCCCTTCCTCTGCCCCGGGGCAGGAACGAGCGGCCTTTTTCCCTCTTGCCCTTATAGGGACGAAAGGACTGGGTTTGAAAAGACGGTGTCTTTTTCTGCTGAGAGGTGACCTGGGGTAAAAAGGTGGATTTTCCAGCCGTTGCTGTGGCCACCAGGTCCGATAGACCGACCCCAAATAACTCCTCCCCTTTATACGGCAATACTTCCATATGTCGTTTGGAATCCGCATCACCTGACCACTGTCGCGTCCATAACGTTCTTCTGGCAGAAATGGACATCGCACTTACTCTAGATGCCAGGGTGCAAATATCCCTCTGTGCATCTCGCATATATAGTAATGCATCCATGCAGTGAGCCTGTTGCCAGCAGGACTCACTGAAAATAAAAAACCTATTTAAACTTTTACTTCTAAGCAGCTCAGGAAAGCCAGCTAGCTTGCACCCTTCTCGTTCGGGCACAAAAATCTAACTGAGGCTTGGAGGAGGGTCATAGGGGGAGGAGCCAGTGCACACCAGCTAGTCTAAAGCTTTTACTTTTTGTGCCCAGTCTCCTGCGGAGCTGCTATTCCCCATGGTCCTTACGGAGTTCCCAGCATCCACTAGGACGTCAGAGAAACATTAAGCTATATTCTATTATGGACTAAGTACGCTATTGGCGCACTGTGTACCGTAAGGGTACGCACCTAGCGTAGCGGACTCTAGGCTGTGGGCGCGACGCACGAGCGACACGCACCCTCACAGAATGTTACACAGTAACCCTTAGTAACAACACACCTTAAGGGTACGCTTTACACTTTAAACCTTGGCAATGAAATATAACGATGTAATGTTTGTTAACCTTGGTAATATGAGACGCTGATTGAGCGATTGAGACGCTCAGTAAACCCTTTACAGTAACTAGTGAAAACACAAGACCTGGTTAGGATACAAAAACCACTCAGGCTCTAACACCCAGTGGATAATTCTATTTGAGTAAAAAGGGGAAAAACAGTACAGCTTATACACTACAAAACTAACATAAAATCTAAACAGAATAACGAGAAAAATATGAATAGCGAACGATCGCAAATACAAGAAAACAGAATGTGTACACAATGAGAACAAATGGCAAACACAGAGGATAACAAAATGGCTACAGAGAACTTACACACGTGGGAATGATTCGCAGGCGCGTCCTGAATCCAGCCCTCAGCCTTCAATATGAAAACCTTGCAGAGAGAGTGAGTGACTGGACAGGCAATGGTGGTCTTTACATACACAACATACAGTAACAATACAATGGTCCCTATAATCTTATAGTTCATTGGACACAGGAATGTGTCTCTGCATTATAACAAAAGGTCATAGGTGGGTTCGAACAGGTGGGCTGTGCCTTTCTCCAACTGCTCAGGTGGGAGGTATCCTTAGGATTCCCGCCGCATGGGTAATGAACAGCAAATACAGTAAATATCTATAAACTACTTTTGTACATAACTATGCGCAGGAGCGAGCAATCTCTTCTTAACCAACACCGAAATGTTACCAATAAAATACTCTACAGCTGGATACTAAACACCACCGTTCTACCTTTATCTGACCCTTCCTATCATGCAGAGAGGAATTTCTCTGTCCAAGAACCGTTTACACTAAACATACTTTCTAACATTGTTAAGGGGAATATTCACTATAAAACACACTATGTGGGTAAAATATGTTATGATCGAGTCGCCCGCTAGACGCTCACAAACTCTACCGTAAATGCGCATACACCGCGCGTGATCGCCGGAGCGATCTTACGCAATTTGCGGATATGTGCACTCACGGCAGGGCGCATGCACGTGCAGCGGGCATGTGCATGAGGGGTTAGTACAAGGCATATGAAAGAGGATATTTTTCGACTTTGACACTTGCAATACAAAAGAGATATAAAAATACAGTAGAAAAAAAAAGTGTGAGAGAAACTTATAGTCTCATGGGTGACTTTGCTACACATTACTGTCAGACAGAAGCAAACTCAAACAAAGCTAGAAACTTGCAGCAAAAACAGAGCTGAACCATTATCACAGACTGGCACTGAAAAAAACATTCCTTTGTTGTACATTAATAGCTGTAAGAGGAAACCCACCCAAAAAAGGAAATGTCAAGTGTTTACTTGCACTAAACTTTGGAGTATGTGTTTAGTAAAATATATAGGCAAAACTTATTTTTCCATGGGGTGTCATTTCTCTGTATACATTATCTGCATATTCCTGCAGTGAATGGTGGTAATATGGGTGGGGTGGGGCTAGTCTCTCCCCGATGAAGTCACATGCTTTGTTTTACAGCCCCAGAGGAATCATAAACTTGCTACTGATCCTCACACACCCTATGCGCTGTGATTTAATGGAAGGTAACTTTCTTATGGTGTCCATACATTTGTGCGATGCCCCGCGAAGTGACATCGCGGGGCATCGCACTGGCAGTACAGGTGCAATTTCATCGCACCTGAACTGCCAAAGTGACTACCATGCGATCATGTGATAGATTGCATGGTAATCACGTGATGAGCACGTCACCGCCGAGTGGAAGCGACCTCTGGCCGCACCCGGCGGGTGTCCATCGCAGTGCGATATATTGCATGTGTTTTAAAAACACATGCGATCGCACTGCGATGCGTTAATTATTAAGTGCAGCACTTACTATTTTGCAACGCGATATTCGAGCGGCGTGTCCGCACATCACATCGCAGGGTGCTCAATATGTGCATACAATCATGCGACTGATCATACAGATGCGATCAAAATCGAAGGATTGTATGCTATATTGTACAAGTGTATGGGCTACATAAGAGTACAAGCACCTGGAGCCATGGACAAATGACTGCATGTAGCAACCTACGGTGCTCATGTAATGTATTCATTTTTCCTACAATAAAAGATAATGAATTAAAGAGACTGGCAGTGCTACCAGTTTTATGTTTTCATTGTTTAGGGGTGCCATGGAGAGCCAGGGAAGGTGCGGGTGGACCAGCAGCAGGTGTGAGGGCAAGCATACCTCATCCACAAGGAAAAAACCATGCAGGGCCCTTCGTGTTGTGCAGGTGGCCGGGAAAGCAAAGATCTGAGGTGCGAAATGCAAAGAGCGACTAGAGAGCTAGAGCAAGAGATACAGCTCAGCAGAGTTGGCGGGGCTTTGGAGGAGGAGGAGTATCTGAACCTGCCTGTGAGTAACTCTACTAGGGAACCAAAATCCCCAGCATTACCTGTATTAACCATCTCTTAAGAGTTAGAAGAGGGAATTAGCAAATCCAGCTATGTAATTCTCTGTGGGATTACAGTATCCAGTTAGCCAACATTAATATTGTTTCTCTCTGGGACAAGAGAGATAGACTGAGAAACCCACACCTGTTTATCCTCTGGGAAAGGTCAACCAATTTTCAAGTGTGTTGGTGCCCGAAAGGGTGTCACCAGGCATTGGTGAAAAGTGGGTGACCTGTAGACCGACATCCAGCAATATGATGCGGGGGATTTGGATACATTTAAGAAGTGCTCTTGTAAAGTTAGTTGTCACCAGAGGACACAGTTGTCAGTACAGAATAGTAACCGGTCAGAAAGTCGACAGAACCATGTTAACATTCCTAATGTCAATAGAGTTCATTCAAGCAATCGACACTCACCAGGTCGACATCCTCAAATAATTCTCAATGTCGACATCAGAAATGCTGCCATGCGAAATGTTGACAGTCTAAGGATGCTGAGGGTTAGGGTAAGGCTGTGGCAGGGTAAGGTTAGGGTCAGGCTGCAGGGGCAGGGGGGGGGGGGGGGGGTCTGGGGTGAGCACTAGGGGGAGGGTTAGGGATTAATAGGCACACTGCAGCACCACAGGCCTATTCTGGAGGTGACCAGAAAAAGACGCTTGAGCTGCCACAGACAAAGTTCATCATATTGACATGTCATCCCAGAAGACATTATAAACGTCAACATGGTCACTGTTGACAGGCTGAGCATTCCGACATGCTGCATATTGACAGCTTTGCCCTGTCAACATTCTCATGTTGACCCGATGACTGTCGACAAGTTATACCGCACCTTTCAGAAGTTACTTCATGTAAACTGCACCTTCCTTGCCATTATTATACACACCAGGGGCCTGTGTACTATAAGAAGTGCGCTACTGTTTTCCAGTGAGCTCACACGGATTTAAATTTACATTTAGTTAATTAACAGACTGATGTGCATAAGGATACTGTAGTTCTGAGTGAGTGGGCTATTTGGAGTGGAATTATACGGGGGTCGATGTGATTCTTGCGTTACATCCATTAGTTTTACTTGCTGTAAATTTATACACCACACTTTGTGTTTTCTACACAGTTTTATATATGTAAAATTGTATGTAACCACTATAGAACTGGTTATATTTCCAAACCCTTACTCTTAAAATAAATGTGTCAGATGGGCTTTCACAGTAAATCAGAGAGTGTGATATCACTTAATGGGTTGCTGGGGCAATGCAGGTAGTCTCCTGAGTCACACTGCGGAAGAAAGGTTGGGCCATTCCTTCTCGCAACCAGGATTGAACACTCAGGTAGAGACACTGTGCTACAGGAGAGGTTAGTGAAAATAGCCTGCACGTTCCATTGCCATCACACCTTTGCCAGTGCCGTATAAAGGGGGTGTCGCACACACAAGATTAAATAAAGCAGAGAGGCTATTCAGTTGTAAGTAGCCAACTCTTTTCGTTCAAAAAAGAGGTGATCATTGCCATTATATACTGGCACTGTACCAGGGAGATATATATATATATATATATATACATACACACACACACACACACACACACACACACACACACACACACACACACACAAACACAAACACATACACACCAAACCTGAATGTTCGTTGGAACCTCACCAATTACTGATAGAACAGTTAGATGCCTCATCAAATGACTTCAGAAACGTAGCACTGTTGGGGCTGCACTACTACTACTACTACTACTACTACTACTACTGCCATTGAAAGAATGAACAGGATTTAGCGGAAAGAACAAAAAAAAACAGTAATAGTGGTTGGGCATTACTATTATTGCTTGCATATTACGAAGAGCTACTTGTTCTGCTGACACTTTATGTGGGCATTACTACTATTTGTGGCCTATTAATGATCCTTTGTGTCCCGCTGTATATATCAGAGACATTACTACTACTTTTGGGCATTACTGGCACATTACTACTGCTGTAAGTGGCTTCTGTTATTTACTATGACAATGCCTGCAGCAGGCCAACCGCTTGAAACATTGGTAGCATTCCTAGCCTGGGGTTTAAACCTGTTCCCTGGATCTCTTGGGAAGCCTTGAGGCTTTGGTCGCTGTCAGGCCAAGTTTAAAGTCTCTGATACCAATGTTCTTGTACATCTATCTAATAGATCCTATAACGAGAAGACTCTAAGTGTTGCCGATGATGTCTGGTCCTAAAGCACCCTACCGAAGATCGACAGAGCTGGCAGCTAGTTGTGTTAGAGTTCCAATATACCCTAGCTGTGTTCCTCGACTAATTGCAGGTATTGTTAACAAAAAACATGAAATGTAATGTTTGTTAGGTCAGATACAGTTTATAAATACGTTTCCATAATTCTTCACTTGGTTAACTCAAATAAATTAGTAACCCCCCCCCCCCTTCAAAAAAGAGTTACTTAGTATTGTGTATGATATGTAAGGTATGTCGCAGTGCATTGATAAGAGATACAGCAGATCCCCATTGCAGAGTCCACGGCACATAGGGAAATCCCTACACATAGGGAAATCTTTGCGAATGACACAGCATTCCCAATTGGGAAAGAGAACTATGGATTTCACGGTCTCAGTCCTTATAACTGGCAGAGATTCTCCTAGTGCCAGGGATGTGGAAGAAATAGGTCAGGCTGAATCTGTAGAGGAAAGTGTGGCTATAGCTAGACAGCAAGCACAGCGACTGTGACCGAGCCACCTCCAACCAACTGCAGTGGGATCCCCACATTCAGTATCATTTACAATAGCCTTTATACATATATGTATAAAAATAGGAAATGAACAGGCACTTTACACACCAGCGGTACACAGGCTAATGTAGGCTGACAAAGCCTCCGGGGAAAGACATCTTTGGTGTGTACATAACACTCGCTTCTTTTAATGGTTAAATGTTCTGTATTTACACCTTTTAGAAGTATTTTGGCAGATTTGATTCAACACTGACACCGTGACTAGAAATCTGGTGTGATGACACACACACACACACACACACCAACATAAACATATATTATATATATATATATATATATATATATATATATATATATAAAATTTATTTATTTCATTTTACTACAGTATTCTACCAGCATTTGACTGCCTTGGTGGTTTTCAAGATAAGTTGTTTTTTTTTGTGATAATCTCCTAGATACTTTTCTTACTATACTATGCTCATTCAGCCTAATTTATTAAATCCTGCAGGTTAGACAGATCCTCTATGCCTATCCATCTGTACTTATGATTTTCTTTATTGATATTTATATTATGTTATACAGGTTGAGTATCCCATATCCAAATATTCCGAAATACGGAATATTCCGAAATACGGACTTTTTTGAGTGAGAGTGAAATAGTGAAACCTTTGTTTTTTGATGGCTCAATGTACACAAACTTTGTTTAATACACAAAGTTATTAAAAATATTGTATTAAATCACCTTCAGGCTGTGTGTATAAGGTGTATATGAAACATAAATGAATTGTGTGAATGTAGACACACTTTGTTTAATGCACAAAGTTATAAAAAATATTGGCTAAAATGACCTTCAGGCTGTGTGTGTATAAGGTGTATATGACACATAAATGCATTCTGTGCTTAGACTTAGGTCCCATCACCATGATATCTCATTATGGTATGCAAAATATGGAACAATATGATATCCAAAATACCTCTGGTCCAAAGCATTTTGGATAAGGGATACTCAACCTGTATTTTATAAATATACTATTTATATTTCTGACACATAGGGGCTTGTGCAGTGTTGAACGCACTTCACAACAAAAACATAGGTGTAGATTATATCCACATAAAATATGTAATTATCATAATATACAGTCAGATTTATAATAACCCCACATAACGGATGCAAATGATAAGATATTTTTACAGAAAAGGCGTAATACAGGTTGAGTATCCCATATCCAAATATTTTGAAATACAGAATATTCCGAAATACAGAATTTTTTGAGTGAGACTGAGATAGTGAAGCCTTTGTTTTCTGAGGGCTCAATGAACACAAACTTTGTTTAAGACACAAAGTTATTAAAAATATTGTATTAAATGACCTTCAGGCGGTGTGTATAAGGTGTATATGAAACATAAATGAATTGTGTGAATGTACACACACTATTTTTAATAATTTTGTGCATTAAACAAAGTGTCTAAAATGACCTTCAGGCTGTGTGTATAAGGTGTATATGACACATAAATGAATACTGTGCTTAGACTTAGGTCCCATCACCATGATATCTCATTATGGTATGCAATTACAGGTTGAGTATCCCTTATCCAAAATGCTTGGGACCAGAGGTATTTTGGATATCGGATTTTTCCGTATTTTGGAATAATTAGATACCAAAATGAGATATCATGGTGATGGGACCTAAATCTAAGCACAGAATTCATTTATGTTACATATACACCTTATACACACAGCCTGAAGGTCATTTTAGCCAATATTTTTTATAACTTTGTGCATTAAACAAAGTGTGTGTATATTCACACAATTTATTTATGTTTCATATACACCTTATACACACAGCTGAAGGACATTTAATACAATATTATTAATAACTTTGTGTATTAAACAAAGTTTGTGTACATTGATCCATCAAATAACAAAGATTTCACTATCTCACTCTCACTCAAAAAAGTCCGTATTTCGGAATATTCCGTATTTCGGAATATTTGGATATGGGATACTCAACCTGTATTCCAAAATACGGGAAAATCTGATATCCAAAATACTTCTGGTCCCAAGCATTTTGGATATGGGATACTCAACCTGTATATACTATTAGCATATCTTACACTAGCCGTTATAACCATGTGTATTACAGTATTTCTCCTCAGCATAATACAGGTCCCAGCATATCCTGGATTTACTTTATTTCTCCTTGGTGTATTACTAGTCCAGACATGCCATGGATGACAGAGCATGCCAGCTTTGGTGGCTCCTCAAGTTCCGGCATGATAATGCTACAAGTGCCAGCATGCAAAAACCTATCAGAGGCAGCATGAGCTGACCTGTAGTGCACCAAGGAAAGTATAGGTTCACATTATATAACCAATTAACCCACACCCACTGCCCTAGTGCTATCAGCATGGGGCTGTTTTGCTTAGCCCTGGCTGACATAGACTCATGCTAGTAGCGGAGGTTTGGGGGAAGGGAGGAGGGGTGGAAGAACCCCAAACATATCATCTCTGTTACCGGTATAGGCTATGGGCACTACAGCTGGTTTTCATTTTGGGGGAGCCTTTGCTACTCTTTATTTTTTTTATATCTAAGAAAGGTCCATGCAGATGATCATAATCACCGTCAGCATAGCTCTTGAGCGAGGGAGTGGCACAAATATATTACCTGTGCTTCCCCTGCATACTATAGCCCAGATTTATCAAGCCTTGGTGAGTGATAAATAACACGATGATAAAGTACCATCAAATCAGCTCCTAACTGTCATTTTTCAAACACAGCCTGTGATATGGCAGTTAGGATCTGATTGATTGGTACTTTATCACCATGCAATTTATCACTCTCCAAGGTTTGATAAATGGTGGGTATGGGGTAATGGTCTGTCAGCCTGCCCCTATCACAATGCGAGTGTCTAAGCATAGAGGTGCTATGGGAGATATGTTGCTATATACACCATATGCAGTATGAAAAAGCGCATTTGTACTTCTGTGCTGCATCCAACTCTACATGATCCCAATAGGCTATATCACAGTGGAATTTAAGACATGTTTAGAACACTTTATATTACAATACATTTTTGTGCCGTTTTCTTTTTGGTTTCATCAGTGGTTTTTGTAAAAAAAAATGTATAACGTTTATATTAATATGGGAGCTCAAACATCCTCTTTCAGAGACACTTTAGCATAATAAAAGCTCCCTCTAGAGTGAAAGTCCCCATTATCTCACTTTTAATTCACATCGTCTATGTAATCCCAGATTTTCTTTTTAATCCAATTAGTAGGGCTAACAGCAATATAAAATATTCTCAGAAGGAAAAGTAGAATACACTCACTTCTTGGGAGTAAATCTTATGCTATCTTCTTGAATCAAAATATACATTAGTATGCAGGTTTCCTATACACACTGCAAATGATGGTTCTGCTGGAACTTAAAGCTCACTTTTTATACACTGTTTATTCCATCCTAGAGCGACATGTGCTCAGATTAATTTCCAGATTTTCATGTGAATCTGAAAACCGTTTAAAATGACATTTCATCCATGTATTCAGAGTGAGTGTGCTGTATTTCTGGGTGCAGATAGAGAATGGTTTAAAAAAATAAGTAAAAAATAATACTGAAATTCAGCCAGTCCAAGAGCTAAAAATCCCTCACATCCTGTACAGTAAATGCAGCGTGCTGATAAAGACATACCAGCAGCAGGGCTCTCCATAATCGGCTATGCATACACATGAATACACAAGAGCAGGGTGACACTGCGCCAGTAAGATCATACCTGGAAGACAGGCTTGGCTTTCCACTTTTGCTACAGCTTGTATAGATGCCAGGGCCATCGTCAAAAAAACTCCCAAGTGCCAATTTTTTCCTGATGGATTCTCTTTCATTCTTCTGAGCCTGAGAAATGACAAATTGACAGGTGAAGTAATCAGGTTTACGACATCTGTTTAGCATTTCAGACTTTACTAAACAGATTGTAATAAAGTAAATATTCAGATCAATTACAAAAAACAATAAAAAAATATATATATCAAACAATAGCAGCGCTAACAGAATTGTATCGATTTGTGGCTAGAAGAGACATTATTCATAATAAATAGATTTTCAAGAGTGCTGATTTTACAGACGTGTCTATAACTTAATGCCAGCACGAAGTTTTCTTCTATAGGCCTCTTTAGTGTATAGTATGCTCACATTATACTACCCCCTTTATAATGCACCTATCTCACTT